>NC_140530.1:40378048-40613048 GCF_057382185.1 Mchenga conophoros | reverse complement strand
TTTATACTGGCAGACTTTAGCGGAGAGCCCCATCATCGTCCCCTCCCACCCCATCGCCAGATCGACCTGTCTCAGGTAAACCAGGGCCATCACAGGTGACCCCTACACCCCGCCCTGCCAACCCACCTCACCACTCTGAGCCATGGTCAGAGTGACCCTCATCACTCAGGACACTCACACAAAGACTGTATTCAGACAAAGTCCTTTTGGACTAGCTCTTTGCAAACTGTTCTCTGTTGTGTGCCTTTCTCTGATTTTTGTATTTATTCCTGCTGTCTACTATTTATATTTTATTGTGGCACAGCTGGTGTGGAGCACCCACACTTTCACTGTACATGCCCAATGACAATAAAGGGCTATTCTATTCTATTCTATTCTATTCTATTCTATTAAATAGACATGGGTATATAAACCTCTGTTTTACTTTGACTCCACACCTGAACAGAAAATGAGGTCAAAGTTCAGTGTCGGATTAAATGTGGGGGAACTATCAGTTTGATATAATCATTTATATTGAGAGCTCCAGCAGATTTTCAGTGGTAGGTCAGCAGTGTGGTTGAATGTGTCGTATGGCGTAACAAACCGATGACACGGTGCTGGATGAGTGGAGACGAGCGAGCCTGAGAGCACTGAAGCTTTGAGTAACACAAAGTTAGCGTACGTCTGTTTATTCTGTTCTGCAGGAAGTTTCACAAATACTTCACATCATACAGTATCAGTATCTGACGATATCACATGCAATCTATAAAGTCACTAAGAGCAATGCTTTAACCCTGACCTCTGTTCCTGCTCTCCTGTCATGTTCCCCTGAGTGAACTTTGGAAATACAGCGAGTCTGCTCGCTGAAGGTCCAGGCGCTGCATTTTCAAACAGTTTTTGTGTTTGCTGAAATGCTGCATTTGAAACTGCCTGACACAAAGTCATTACCGTCTCTATGCTCGTGTAGCAGGTTGAAAAAGCTACATGTTTATTTTTGTAAGAAAACCAATTACCCCCTTATTTTTTGTTTATTATTGTGACTTATTTTGACATTGTTATGTGTGCCAGACCATGGTTATATTTCATTATGCCAGTAGATGGTGCTCTCGCACTGCTGTGGAACTACCAGAGAAATTCTAGCTATAGGCTCTGTGCACGCGCAGCTCAGAAATAAATGAGCTCCGGCCTGAGCAAGACGCTAACTTCGGTGTCCTCGCTATTAATCCACAGTTTGCTCATATTTGGCTACGCAGTGCTCGTGTGCCGCTTGCTGCCGGTCCAGATTCCCCTAGGTCTGGTGCCGGTAACACTCGCTGCTCTGCTAGATGCTGAAGTGCTACAACCACAGCTTGTAGGCATCTGCAACATGAACGCTGTCCTGGATCGTTCTGTCTTTAAGCCCTGAGATATAAATGATGCACCAATAGGACTGTCTTTACCCATTATTGTTTCTCCATTGATGATGATGATGATGATGGTGGTGGTGAATCACCTACTTTTAAAAAACTAAATAAACAAGCGAGGGGATCAGGACAATCACAGAGGCCTGCGTGATAAACTGAGGGATTTCCACACAGATTTAATAACAACATGGACATGCAGGAAGACCGTGTGTCTGATGGCTTCATAAAAAAAGTCCCTAAATTACCGTCACACTCGTGGTGCTCACCATGGTGTCCTGTTAGATTTCATGCCTGTGGAGAAGAGCTCATATAAAATCATGCATGCCTGCAGGGCACTCGTTCCTCCTTCAGCTCCTTGATTCATCTGCCGTCTGAGACACACTAGCCTCCGCCACCACACCGCCAACAGCCGCAGCGACAGAATGATGTCAAATAACTTTAGTCCACATCTTCAAAGAGCCTGATTTGGTTTGTCACACTGCTAAAGACAAGATGTAAAGTCCATCAGGTGAGAGAGCAAAAGGAAATTCTTATAAACAGCAGGATCATGTCAACACAAGGAAAAGCTCAGCGCTAATCATCAGACACATTGAACACCAACCAACTCAAAACTAATCTGTTCAAATCTGCATATTCACTGTGAATCCACTGTTTGTTTTATCTTGTGCTTTGTTTTATTGTTCTTATCTTGCCATTGTCTTCTTATTGTAAAGTGTCCTTGGGTGACTTGAAAGGCGCTCATAAATAAAATTGATTATTATTATTACCCTGAATTATTTAAACCTGAACTTTACATTTAACCAAAATTATGACAAACATTTGTTTTATGTGTAAGATAAATACATGCATATCAAAATAAGCCAGCGACCTCATGTTTACAGGCAGAATCACTGAGCCTGTGAGGACACTGCAGGAACCCTGATGGTTCAGCCTTTTAGAAACAGCTCACCTGTTCTGACTGTTGGACAGCCTCTGAGTTCAGTCTGCCCCTTGCTGGTCAAACAGGGCGCAGACTTTCTTATATATTCTACTCTACACATTTAAACAGCTCCACGTTTCCTCTGTGCCTTTGGATCCAGGTGTCACACAGTCGTGTTCTCAGAGAGTTCCTGCCGCTGATCAAATACAGTACTGCAGCATTATTACAAAAATCACTGAGAAATTGTTTGTTCTCACTAAAGACAGGCTCTACCTGCACTCGGCCACGCCCCCGTTTGTACATAAAAAGGAAACAGGTGGAGCTGGAGGTGACAGAGGAAACGAGACAAAAGATGTTTTATGATTTTGTGCATTCTCAGTTTTTCTTCTTCAAACTGGAAAAACGTCTGCATGTTTAACAGGCTGCTCGATGTGCAGCTCATGTCACGCTGCAGAGGACCCAAGATGGTGGTGGAAGGGGGTGGAGTCTGTCCAGTTAAACATAAGATGAACCTTTATTAGTCCCACACGTGGGAAATTTTTGGTCACAGCAGTCAGGGTGTCCTGCGTGCGCTGGGAGATGCTGGACGCCATTTAGAGACGACATGAGAGACGAAGCTCGTTAAAAATCAGTTTTTATTTCCCTTTAAATCAAACAAGCAGCAACTTTCTCATTTACAATAAAAAGAAAAGAGTGGTGGCAGTGCTCGTTTCCATGGCAACCAAGAAGATGACCAGGTGACAAGCTGGTCCAGAGGAGTGACATGATTGGCTGAGGTCTGGAACGTGGTTGCAAAGCAACACAGAGGAGAGACGTGATGATTTGTTGACAGTGTGAGAAAAATAAATCAGATTAGAAGCCTGACAGGTCAGGGGTCAGAGGTCAGTAGGGCAGCTTCTTGATGAATCTGGTGAACATGGTGAAGGCAGCAGCTGGTTTGTCTGTTGGAACCATGTGACCTGAACCCTGCGGGAAGACAGCGGCACAGGTCAGAACAGTCGCCAGAAATCAGGCTTGAGGTGTTCACACGGAAACGCCCCGAGGCGGAGGAAACGCCCCGAGGCGGAGGAAACGCCCCGAGGCGGAGGAAACGCCCCGAGGCGGAGGAAACGCCCCGAGGCGGAGGAAACGCTGGCCGTTTCTGCCATCTGGTGGCTTTTCTGTGAAGTGCAGTAAGTGTCAGACTACACTTACCATGTGCCATTTTCTTCATTTACAAAGACAATTTGATTTGACGACGTTTAAAAACAAACTGAAATATTAAAGCAGATTTACACCAAACGAGACATTTTTGTTTGTTTCTTCTTCATAAATAAAGATACTGTAGAAACCTTAAGTGGTCCGATGATGAAAGAAAACAGCTGACTTGAAACAGAACCCCGCCCCAAAACATGACATCACACAGTCAGTGAGGATGATGATGGTGGCGTTTACCTTCACGGTGAGGAAGACAATGTTATCAAACTCTTTGACGAAGCCGCCGACTTGCTGACCGTCCACATCTTCGTAGATCCACGGACGCCTCTGGACTTGCACCTGAGACACAGGTAAGCACACCTGAGAGTCAGCTTATAGATCAGGTTACTTTGCGGAGGAAAACTCAATAAGATCTGAACTCCACCTGCTGCTGCAGAGACTCCACAAACCACTCGTCGCCCATGAAGTTGCACGCCATGTCCACGTCGCCATTATACACGAGGATGCGATACTTCTGCACAGAGAACACAACCGTCAACACCTTCCAGTCCATATTAGACAGGTGAAACAGGTGAGTCCTGTTAAAGGCTGGAAACATTTACACTGGGGGAAAATTTAAATTAAAAATAAATTAATTAATTAATTAAAAAAATGGGCGGAGCTTCACTGACTAGAGCGCCGAGCAGCTTCAGGTACTGTTTCCTGACATCCATGTAGAGCCGACCGTAGTTCCGGTTCACCTCAGAGCTGCGAGCGCAGAGCGGAGAGTCAGTGAGTCAGCACAGGTGAGGTGGACAGGTGAAACAGAGGTCAAGTGTGTGCCTGTGTTACCTGCAGATGACCCAGTCCAGAGCTTTGGGGCTGATGTGGAGGGCTTTTCTGACCAGCGGGTTGTTCAGGTACAGGTTGGAAGGGGTGGAGTTGGTGCAGGGGGGGTCCAGGCGGACAGACGGGAGCAGCGCCGCCAGACTTTTGACTTTCTAAAGTGAGAGAACCACCTGTTCAGGTGAGCGCTTTATAGATACTGTTTGGATCATCGGGTGACCTGAACTCACCTGCATCCACAGCCGGTTCCACTGATGGTGAATGAACGAGTTTCCCAGATCTCGGATCACCAGCTGGCCTCGCTCGACACTGACAACAAACAGGAACACACCTGTTTGAGCGCCATACGTGCTGCAGGTGAGCTCACGGACAAAAAAAAGATCACAGGCCGAACGTTAAAAGGCCACAGCTCACCTGAGTCTCTGCGGGACTCCACCTGGGCAGGAAGCGTACAGGTTGTATATGTTCAAACCTGAACTGTAGACGATGGTCTGAACCTCCCCCACCTGCAGAGGAAACGGGCAACACCTGAGACATAAAACCAGAGAGCCTACAGGTAGACGTCGGGTGCACCGCAGGTGAACCGGGTCGTACTCACGCTGTCCATGCAGTTCTGGTTCGGGTTGTCATAGAAGTTGCATTTCCCGTTGCTGCAGCAGTAGGTCTGAAGCTCCGCCCACAGGTGGCTGCCAAGCAGGCCGTGGTAGTAGGCGAAGTACACCAGAGAGTTGTCGTTCATCTCGTAGCTCGACATTCCATTCCCCACGGCGATGCCCTGCACCACAGGTGAGTCGGGTGAGGCAGGCATGAGGAGGCTGCTGATGTTTCCACAGCCTGAATATGACACGCCTGTTTTTACCACAGGTACACCTGTCTGCAGCTCAGGTGGGACACCCATTGATCACATGGTCTAAAAGCAGCATGTCACAGGTACACCTGTCTGCAGTGTTTTCTAATGATGTCACCACAGGAAGCACGTTCAAAGTGAACAGTGTCACCACAAACTCAGGTAAGAACAGATCTTTTTAATGCTTTGAGTGAGTTTTTCTGTGATCTGTAAAGAAGACTGCTACTAATAACAATAATAACACTGAATGGAAAGGTGGAGGCTTTACCCAGGTTTGGAGCAGCAGCCTGAGCAGAGAAGCCCAGACCTCCCACACCTTGGCCACCTCCTCCAACCCACCTGAGCAACATTGAGGCGTTCAAAGACCAGCCGAGAGAGTGATCTCTCCATCGTGTCCTGGGTCCGCATCACCTCGCCTGCCTCGTTTTCATGTGGAGGTAGCAGCTCTACTCCGAGTTGCTCTCCAGTGACATGTCTCTAACCCACACTGCACAGAAGCTCATTTCAAACCTCAGAGCTCGCGCGCACACGCACACACGCACATACATACATTTTTTTTTTCCCCCCCCATTTCCCGCCCCCCCCCAGTGGAAGCAGTAACGCTGTGCAGTCTTTGGAAAGCCATTTTCACAGGTGCATCAGGTATGATACAAACCACTGCAGTGCAGTACCTGTAATACCTACAGCATGTTCTAATCGCTCTAATAGGATATTATGGTCGACAGTATCGAACGCTGCACTGAGGTCTAGCAGGACAAGCACAGAGATGAGTCCACTGTCAGAGGCCATAAGAAGATCATTTGTAACCTTCACTAAAGCTGTTTCTGTGCTGTGCTGAGCTCTGAAACCTGACTGAAACTCTTCAAATAAACCTCTGCAGATGATCTGTTAGCTGTTTGACAACTACTCTTTCAAGGATGTTTGATATAAAGGAAGGTTGGAGATTGGCCTATAATTAGCTAAGACTGCTGGGTCTAGAGATGCTTTTTGAGTAAAGGTTTAACTACAGCCAGCTTGAAGGCCTGTGGTACATAGCCGATCATTAGAGATAGGTTGATCATATTTAAGATCGAAGCATTAATTAATGGCAGGACTTCTTTGAGCAGTTTTGTAGGAATGGGGTCTAAAAGACACGTTGATGGTTTGGAGGAAGCAGTTACTGAAGTTATTAACTTCAGAACTGTTACCTGCTGTGTGTCAGGTGCGTCATTACCTGCAGGTTGAGGCTGGCGTCCTCCATCACTCTCTCAGCGAGCGTGGGGATGTAGATTCCTCCGTAGCTCTCTCCGGTCAGGAAGAGCTCATTCTTGCTGTACTCTGGAAACAGGCGGAAGAACTCCTTCAGGGCCAGGTAGTTGTTCATTGACACCTGCAAAGAAAAAGAAAAAGCTGAACACCTGACCTCCGGGCAGCCAACCGGCAGCTGAGTCACTGAGGGTCACTGACCTCTGTGTCATTGGTGGCGTATTTCTGATCGTCCGAATAAGAGAAGCCGACTCCTACTGGGGACTCCAGGTACAACATGTTGGTAATCTGCACACAGATAGTCGACCAATCAGCTTTGACCTCAGCCGTGCGACCTCAACAAAAGTCACATGACAGCATACCTTGTTCCAGGCATACGGGTTGTACTCCAGCGTCGCACCGTCGCTCTGGATCTGAAATGACAAAAGGTCAGAGGTCAGGTGTGGAGTCACAGTATACCTGTAGGGGTCAGGTGGGCAGAGTTCACCTACCAGGAAGGGTCCATGTTCGGTCAGCAGTCCGTCCAGCGAGCTGCAGCCGGGGCCACCATTCAGCCACAGCACCAGCGGGTCCGAGGACGGTTTGTTCTGCGACTCAACGAACCTGAGAACAGAAGAAGTGGTCAGCTGACGGTCAGGTGAGGCGTGTCTTCAGGCGTGTCTCAGGTACTGACCAGTAGTGCAGGTGTTTGCCGTCAGCCACACTCAGGTATCCAGAGTACTGCTTGAAGCTCGGCTGTTTCTGCAGACCTGGCAGGTACGTGATCTCGTCGGCCGCTGGGGCCGCTTCCACGCCGAGCCATGCGGACAGGAAGTAACATGACAACAGCAGCAGCTGCATCTGATAGCAGATAGGAAGTAAAAACATCCAATAAAAATGCTCCTCCTGAGATTTCACCTTTATAATACTGAGGTAACGTCCAGCAGCTGACGTCCACGTGTTCCTTTCACTTTTGTCACACGATCACATGACACACAGCACAAATGATGTCATCTCTCCTGCAGGACGTTACTGATTAGCTCTACTGTCAGTTTTACTGACTTTGAGCAGGTTATCACGGACAGATCACCAGAAACAAAACTGATCAAATGTGATTTCACAGAGCTGTCGGAGCCCTGCCAGAAAATAAAATAAATAACCCTAAAAAATCCAAACAAAACAAAAAGAAAGTAAAACTAAATAAAAAAAAAAAAGCAGGAGGCTGTCCTCAGCATCAGCCTTTCAGAAAGGAAACAAACTAGAAATTAAACCTCAGTGATGATGTTAAAGTTTTAAAAGGGTTTTTCATCACTCAGTTTTATTACATCCAACCCTGATTTTAAGAAAGCGAACTTAAAACGCAAAGTTCAAAGTTCACCCGTTCTCTGAGGTAAACCTGTAAAACACGAGCACAGCAGGATCTCACACGCACACGTTAAATTAGGCAGAAATTTAAATGAAGACTGGTGGGTTCCTCTGACGGCCACGAAACACGTGATTTCAGCAGGAAGTGAGGTTTGTGTTCGCGGACTGATCACGAGACTTTCTGATTGGGGATCGATCAGAAGTCACGTGATTACTTTCCCGCTGAATGAACGAAAAGTTACGATTTGGTTGAAAAGTTGATTCTGTTCATCTGGACGTTTTACTTTCGGACGTGACTGAGCATGCGCCAAGAAAATTTACATTTGCAGTTTTTTGAACGGAGTTTGGCAGAAACACGCAGTTCGTGTCAGAATAACTGTTCAGCGACCGGAAACGGGTTTCAGTTTCAACACGAAACGTTTTCGACTCACAATCAGCTCGATTATCGATCAGAAAGCGATCAGTTTCTCAGAGTACTCGTTAACTGTCATGAAACAGAAGGCAGTGTGTGTGCGCGCCCTGATACTCTCTCTCACACACACACACACACACACATTTTAAACCCGGAAACGGGGACTATCACGCGCAGCATCAACTTTAACGTCTTAAATCAGACAGAATCCAAACGGACCTCTGAATGGAGACCTTCCTCTTTCACTCACCTCTTCTCTACGCGTCCACCTGCTTCACCTGGGCTCCTGCTCTGCAAATAAATTGGACACACCACGGTGAAGGAAAACAGCAGGTCATATGACAGCGGCAGGTCACATGACCCCTCCCTCCCCTCGGTTTTTTTTTTCAAACTTTATTTGTAGGGTTTTTTAGGATAACCTTTTTTTAAATTAACGATTAAGAACAATACGAATACAGACTCTCGAAGAGGATAAAACAGTAGAAGAACATTCAAAACAACAGAAAGAGCACCAGAGGGGTGTTAAAAGTGCAGAATAACAACAAAAACCTTCCAAGAGTCCGTAAATCCCTGTTACAGTGTTCTAAGTCGGAAGGCGGCCTGGCCCTACCAAACTTTATGTATTATTATTGGGCTGCCAATATTGTGACAATATCCACCTAGATGCAGGCTTTTAGGGAGGGCAGAGGGCCGCCTTGGTCCACTATGGAGCTAGACGGTCATCTCACTATATCCCCTGTTGCAATAATGTGTTCAAGTCTACCAGTCAGTCACAATGTTAATTTTAAAGATCCTGTGGTTAAGAACTCTCTCAATGTCTGGTTTCAGTGTCTGCTCCCCTGTTGCATCAAATCTTTTTTACCAGCTCTGAGCGATGCAGGGTTCAAGGTTTGGTACAGCAGAGGAATTATCTGCTTCTCTGATCTGTTTGTTAAAGGGTCATTTTTATCCTTTGAAACATTATCTAAAGATTTTGGAATCCCAAAGACTCACTTCTTTAGATACTTACAAGCCCGTAGCTTTGCAATTAAACACTTCACTTCATATCCAAGTCTACCTAATGACTGTCCATTTGAGGATTGTCTGCAATTTCGACTTATTGCTAGAGGCCACATCTCTCAAATATATAGCACACTGCAGCATATAAAGGCAGACTCTGTGTCCACAGCCAGGAACGCCTGGGAGCTGGACTTAAACCTCCAGATCCCAGACGACCTATTGGACCTTAGTGTTAGCAGGATCCATGAATCCTCAATCTGTATACGGCATTGTATAATACAGTTTAAAATTCTTCACCGGGCGTACCTAACCAAAGCTAAACTAGCCAAAATATACAATACCTCTGATGATAGATGTCCGAGGTGCAAGCAATCACCCGCCACTATGAGCCATATGTTCTGGACCTGCTCTGATTTGAACTGGTTAAGTCTGGTTCTGGGAATTCGTTTTTAAAGCTCTTTCATATGTGTGTGGGAAAACAATTTATCCCAATCCGATGACAGCAGTCTTTGGTGTACGGGATAACTTCTTATCAAATAAATGCAGTGGCTTTCTCATCTCTCCTGGCACGCAGGCTAATTCTTCTTAATTGGAAGGATTCAGGTCCGCCAGTGTTTGTTCAGTGGGTGAGAGAGGTGATGAGGTGCTTGCAGATAGAGCATTTGAGATACAGTTTGAGAGGGTCTCAAAGTAAATACTACAAAAGCTGGTCATCCTTTGTTGAATATGTGGAGAAGTTGTCATTTACTGAAGTATGATGTATTACTGCTTTTATCTGTGTTTGGGGGTTTTTCTCTTTCTTTCTTTAAAGCCACCTACTATCTGTAGCAAGCCGGAAAGAACTGCGCACAATGCAGCCCCCTTTTATTTATGTATTTATTTTATTCTATTTTTGTTTGTTTTGTTTTTTGGTGGGGTTTTGGTGTTTGTTTGTTTTTTTTGCCTTGTTCACATGGTAGTATTTTTTGTTTGTGCCCATAGATTATACATTTTCCTGCATCCAACTTGTTTGCCACTGCGTGGCACAACCGGTTTCACAATGGCAGTGTTTGTAATCTCAATTCGAGTTATATTTTTCTGTACTTTTCTCACATTGGAAAATCATAAATAAAGTTGACCAAAAAAAAAGTGCAGAATAAGAAAAAGGGAGCACAGGATAAACAAACAAACACTGGAGGCAAAGATGGAAACAGTAACAGATGACAAACACATCGTCTGATTTCAGTTTCTTTAGTCACATGATGTCTAAAGTCACTAATGAACCATGTGACGGACGGTTTACTATTTCTCCACTTGCTACAATGTATATGGTATTTACCTAATGTTAGTCACAGCAGAGATACGTGGATGTAAATGATCCGTATAGAAGGTAACATCAAATATATTAAACTGTGGGATGTCATTGACTTTCAGTGATAACCAGCTGTGCAGTTCTTTTTTTTTTAACTCCATTTTTATTTATTTTTAATGAGCAGTGATGGATCCCACACTTCCTCCACACAACTGTGCCCACATGTACAAGCAGACGCTCGCTCGCACAGGGCCAGTGTCCAGCTACAGCATGTTAAAGAAGGCAAGCATACATACATAGATACATAAGCACTCTTTGGCCTCATATGAGGCTAGGGTTGCCAACTCCCTGAAAAATAAATAAGGGACACCTCGTGGCCAGGGCCGGGCAACCCAGTTGCCTTCACCCTTCCCAGTGTGGTAGCTCTTTTTTTGTGTGTGAAATTATTTTTTAACCATTTGACTTGAACTTGATTTAAGCAGATGCATATTCTTTGTGATATGACCATATGGGAAACAAATGATCATTTAGCCATTTATTTTTAGCTCAAAATGACAACATTAACACAGTAAAACAGGTCTCTTTCTTAAACAGAAGCCTGTCATGCTTAACTTTTGAGAATATAAGTAAATCTTTCTTTAAAAGAACTCTGTCCTGCTTAACTTAAAATTATATAAATTAATAGAAAGCAATAGAACAAAAATATTCTTGTAACAGTGCACATATAGTGCATTTAGTACAATTGGCTTCAGCTGAGGTATTATTTCAGCTTTTCTAATGCTAATCAGCTGCTCCTGTTTGTAAACCCGCTTGTTCCCATGATTACGCATCATAACTCATCATCATTATTCATCTATGTATTACTTTTATGTGTTAGTGATCTATTTGTTGTAATCATCTATCCTTGCAGTTGTTTATTACACAAAATAAATTATATTATTACACTTCTGGCCACATAGCGCTGATATTCACTGCACATGCCCATATTAACCTTAACCAGAGGGTTTAAACAACAAACCAGTGTTTACATACCATATCTGCTTCTGCCGTGGCCTGGTGGACAAGAAATTGGTTAAGGGTTCCCCGAGCTTTCACGCCCCTCGTGTTCTTCATGTGCCCACCATTAGAAGCATGCCTATGGAAAAAGTGCGCCAGCACACAGTGCAATGCGCTTTATAGTGCACTTTTCCAGCCAGGTGTTTTCCTTTTCCCATTCCTCCCTGTACTTTTGCAGCCTTTTTTTTTCTTTCTCTGAGCGAACAAACATTGCTGCTCTAATGCTGGGCTTACACTGTGCGATTTTTGGCCCATTTTGAGCCGATTTTTGAGTCGTGCGACCGATTTGGTGATCGGCCCGATTTTGGCCTTCATCGTGCGTCGTGTAGTATACGTGGGATAACGAGAAGTGATTAACACCTCACGACCAGCTCCCGATCATCAGTGTTGGGGAGTAACGGAATACATGTACCGCCGTTACGTATTTAAAATACAAAATATGAGTAACTGTATTCCGTTACAGTTACCGTTTAAAAAGGTGGTATTCAGAATACAGTTACTTTGTTGAATGGATTACACTGCGGTACTTTCCTGTTTCATTTTGTCGTCGGTCAGGACTGTTTGGGTTTTGTTTGACAGCTACGTTCTGTTGTTCCAGGCGGCAGGGTTACGGTTGCCATGGTTACAGGGCAACGCTCTCTCTCTCTCTCTGCGACTGTGTGTTTCCTGGGTGAGAGAGCGCCTTTTCGTTGTTGTTGTTGTTGTTGTGCTAAGCTAACAGGCAGAATGCTACAAGCATAGCTCTAAAGAATGTAGCATCATGGGCAGTGTAGTCCGTGTTGCAGGGAGAATGGACTGCCATACACGTTATGTGTCTGTGAGCGCGAGGAGGGAGAAAAAGGGGAGTGGAAAGGTACGACTTGTCATCGAGGAAAAACGGAAGCTGGAAGCATCTAAATATAATAATTACTTCAGCCAATAAGAGTGCCTGACGAGCCCAGTTGTAAGTAAGCTATCCGGTTGTTCAGTGATGACGCGACGAATCCTACTTCCGGGTCTAAAGTAGTCTGCGTTTAATATGGCTTTTGTGTTGTTAACATGTTTAATGTTATGTATTTTCTTCTATTTGATCTCAAAAAGCTCCTAAAACAGTCAGTGATCACTGTTGACCTCCCTCGGCTTTTATTACCGCTAATCATTTATTTAAGCTCAGTTTTTAAAACCTTAGGATGTAACTACAGCCCAGCCCATGCAGCAGTATATGAATGACTAACCTCGTATTGTGGATGGATTATCTCAGTTGTTCTCCTGGCTGAAGTTTGGTCCTTTTACAGCATCCTGCCATGCGATTACATTTGTTCCTGACCACCGAGAACACTCACGTTAACTTTTATCGAGTGGAAAAAAAGTTAGCTTGTTTATATTGTAACGTTCACAAGAACCAGACGGTTGGGGTCTCAGTTTGTCCGTTTATTCGGCACATAAGCCAGCGGGTTGTTAACTCAGGGGGAAGCACTCTCGAACTACACCTCTCTTCAGCCTGGCACACACACAGAACAACCAGGTCCCCCCACCCCTTCCTGTACACCACCCTCACTACTTCCTGCAGCCCAACCAAACATGAATCTTAAAGGAACAACAACAGTGTGCAGAGAAAACCAACATGTCACTGTCCAGTAACACTTAACCATCGTTACACTGCCCCCCCAGCAATAAGTTCCTCGTCCCTGAGGGAACGACACAGTCTCTGAGGCGGGGCGGTAGCCTACGTTCCCTCCTTGACCTCCTGAGCCCCTGAGGAGGACGCGGAGCTTCGGGGCTTTGGGGTGAAGAGTCCGAGGGGGGGGAACGCAGCCCCGGTCGGAGGCCCCTCTGAGCAGGGTCATGGACGCGCTGTACACGTCCCTCTGGAAAGGAGGGGAGGGACTGTCCTCTGTAGGGGGCCATCCGGTCTCTGTGCAGCGCTACTATCCTCCCCCTAGGAGGCAACTGCACCCTGTAAACAACCTCCCCCACTCGCTCTAGGACGCTGCAAGGCCCCACCCAGCTGCTATCCAGTTTAGGACACCGTCCCTTCTTCCTCTTTGGGCTGTAGACCCACACCAGCTCCCCAGCACGGAAGTGCCTCCCTTTAGTGGTGATGTCGTAATTCCTCTTTTGGCGCAGGCCTGCCTTCGCCAGCTGCTCTCGGGCGTAGGAATGTGCAGAATCCAGCCGGTCCTGCAGCTTCCTTGCGTAGTCCCGGCCCGGTGGTGCCTCTGGCGCGTCCGGGGGTTTCCCAAAAGCCAACTCTGCAGGAGTTCTCAGCTCTCTCCCTAACATGAGCAGGGCAGGCGTACATTGGGTGGAGTCCTGCACTGCCGACCTGAAGGCCATGAGGGTAAGGGGAAGATGGTAATCCCAGTCCCGTTGGTGTTCTGAGGTAAGGATGGCTAGCTGCTGGGCCAGCGTCCTGTTAAACCTTTCCACCAGCCCATCGCTTTGGGGGTGAAGTGGGGTGGTGCGGGTTTTCTTAGTCCCAAGGCGTTCACACATGGCAGCAAATACCTTGGACTCAAAGTTACGCCCCTGGTCACTGTGGAGGGTCTCTGCTGTTCCAAAGCGGCTGAACATCCCCTCCACTAATACATCAGCGACCGTCTCAGCCTCCTGATCTGGGATGGCGTATGCTTCCGGCCACTTGGTAAAATAGTCCATGGCCACAAGAACATAGCGGTTTCCTCTGTCTGTGCGAGGAAATGGGCCCATGACGTCCACAGCTACTCGCTCCATTGGGGCTCCTGCTGGTTGCTGCTGAAGCTGAGCCCGGAACTGGTCTTGTGGCCCTTTGTGTGAGGAACATGCATCACAGCTGCGGCAAAAGTCCTCCACATCCCTCCGCTGTTGACCCCAGTAATAGCCCTGGCGGAGGCGGCGAAGAGTCTTGGAGACCCCAAAGTGGCCAGAGCCAGTGCTCCCATGGCAGGCTCCCAGCACAGCTGACCTCAGCGACCTTGGCACCACAACCTGCCACCTCTCCTCCCCCGTGGCAGGATCCTTCCAGGCACGCTCCAACACCCCCTCCTTCAGCCTGAGAGCTGCAAACTTGGCCCACAGCCCCCTGGTACAGATGGAAAACCCAGTGACCTCATCCCAAAGGGGTTGCTCCCCCTTCTCCAGCCACTGCAGGACCGGCAGCAGGTCTGTGTCTTGTTCCTGCCGTGCCCTCCACTCCGCTGCATCCACCACCAGAAGAACCCTGCAGGCGAGCTGTGCTGCTCCGTCTATTGTCGTGAGTTCCCGCTCTATTTCCTCTTGCTTCTCACAGTAACGGCAGCCAGCTGCAGCACATGGGCGGCAAGAGAGGGCGTCTACGTTAGAATGGTGCGTCCCTGCTCTGTGCTCCACGGTGAAATTGAAGGCTTGGAGCTCCTCCAGCCAGCGAGCCACCTGTCCCTCTGGCTCCCTGAAAGACATCAGCCACTGAAGGGCAGCATGATCAGTTCTGACAACAAATGCTGTGCCGCACAGGTAGTATTTAAAGTGTCTCACCCCCGCCACCACAGCCAACAGCTCTCGTCGTGTGACACAGTAGCGCCGCTCGCTCCTGTTCAGGACCCGGCTGAAGTACGCCACCACCTTCTCCCCTTCCGGTCCAACCTGCGACAACACCGCTCCCAGCCCCACATTACTTGCGTCAGTGTCCAGGACAAAAGGCAGGGCGGGGTCAGGGGGGGCAAGGACTGGGGACTCTGTCAGCGATCTGCGGAGGGTGTCGAACGCCTGCTGACAGTCCTGGGTCCAGATGAAGTCACGGTCCTTCTGCAGCAGGTGGAAGAGTGGTGCGGCTATGGAGGAAAAGCCCTTCACAAACCTCCTGTAATAAGACGCCAGTCCTAGGAAGCTTTTGAGCTGTTTCTGGTCTGCTGGTGTGGGCCACTCGGTAATGGTGTGAATTTTTTCCTCCAAAGTGCTGATGCCCTCACGACCCAGCTTGTGGCCCAGAAACTCCACCTCCCTCCTCATGAAGTGGCACTTGTCGGGATGCAGCTTCAGGCCTGCAGCCGCCACCCTCTCCAACACTTGTCTCAGGGCATCCAGGGCAGCATCAAAGGAGCTCCCGTGCACTAGAAGATCATCCAGGTAAACCAGACACCGTTGCCGTGGGACGCCAGCCAGCACACTGTCCATGAGCCTCTCGAAGGTCGCAGGAGCGTTGCAAAGGCCAAAACTCAGGACTTTGAACTGCCATAGTCCCCTGTTAGTGCAGAAGGCTGTCTTCGGTCTGGATTCCGGGGACAGTGGCACCTGCCAGTAGCCACTCCGCAGGTCCAGGGTGGAAAACCAGGAGGACCCGGCTACTAAGTCGAGGGACTCATCAATCCTGGGAAGGGGGTAAGAGTCTTTCTTCGTCACTTTGTTGAGTGGTCTGTAGTCCACACAGAAACGCATCCTAGGACTTTTTTTCTTAGGCACCATCACCACCGCGGAGGCCCACGGGCTATCAGATGGTTCTATGATGCCCGCCTTCATCATTTCACACAGCTCCCTGTCTGCAGCCTCCTGATGAGCCAGGGGCAGGCGGCGGGGGCGCACTTTAATAGGCTGGGCATCCCCGGTCTCAATGACGTGCTCTACCAAGTGTGTCAAGCCAACATCACTTTCTTTCAGGGCAAAAATGTCACTAAACTCTTTTAGTACCTGCCATAGACTCTCTTGCTGCTGTGGAGTCAGCCCCTCACAGTTCTTTGACCAGATACTCCTCACTGCTGAGAGCCTCTCCTCCTCCTCCTCCTCCGCTCGCTGTTCTGCTGGCGGGTCTGCAGGGGTCTCTGCGGTGGAGGTGGACGCCGCGGCAGATGCTGTGCAGACCGGGGGAGGAATAAGCGGCACCTTCTTCCCATCAGGGAGTACGAGGAGGCCTTTGCCTAAGTCCAGTACACCACCAATGGCTCGTAAAAAATCCAGCCCAAGGATGCAGGCGTCCTGCATGTCAGCCACCCAGGCAGCATAAGACACACCGAGGTCCCCCACCTTGAACTGGAACACTCCCTTCCCTCTCATTGGGGCCAGATCACCGGTCACAGTCTTAAGTTGCACGTTAGTCGGTTGTACAGCAGCTCCGGTTGGGACAATATCGGGTCGGACCAGCGTTGCATTGGATCCCGTGTCCAGCAGGGCCGTACAGGACACCCCCGCAATCGTCACTGGAACATGGCAAAAGCCGCCAACCTGGGTCCAGCCCACAGTGATGGCCGCACCGGGTGGAGGTGGCGGTGGTGTGGGGATGTCGTTCTCCCAGGCCCGTGTACTCCCGCCTACACGGGCCCATGGGCGTTTCCCTGAACCGCTGCAAGCTTGGGGCACTGCCTGATGAGGTGTCCGACTTGTCCACATCCCCAGCAGTTCTGAGGTCGGCGGTGTGGGTCAGCCCGAGGGGAAGGCGACTGCAGCGAAGCTGTCTGCACCAAACTGCACAGGCCCGCTGGCGTCTCCATCTGTTCCACAGGTGCTGACACAGCCCTCACCACGTGTGCGTCGTCAGCGCCCCCAGAGGATCCTGCAAGCATCTCCCTCTCCAACGCTAGCTCCAGGGCTGCACTGAGTGTGGCCGGCCGAGCAAGCTGAGTTTGCATGCGGAGCTCTTTAGGGCTCAGGGCCTGCAGGAACTGGTCCCGAGCTAACTCCGCCTGCACTGATGGTGGCATGCTGTCATACGCCCTCCGGCAAAGGCACTCGACTTCATGGGCCAAAATGCGGAGGGGCTCACCTGGCAATCTGCGTCTGTTGTGGAACTCCGACCTCAGCAGCACTGGTTGGTTATACTGCCCGAAGCGCCTCTGAAGTGCTCCGACCAGAGCATTATAATCTCCCCTCTGCTCCTCGGTCAGCAGCAGCAGGCATGCAGCTGCATCCTCACACAGGCACAAAGCCAATTGGAGAGCTTTATGTTCCTCAGACCAGCCAGCTGCAACAGCTAACAGCTCGAACTGTGCGATAAACACTTCCCATGGCGTCTTGCCGCTGAACTTAGGCGTTTTTATATTCGCTGCAGCTTGCTGGGCGCCGCCATGTTTGTTTACATCACGTGACGGCGCGCCAAGCGAGGTCGACTCCTTCCCGCCGGAATCGCAGCCGCTGTGCGAACAGTTCCCGAGCCTAGTCAAACTTGGAGAAAATCCAGCCTCGGCAGACAGCCGCAGCGCCGTTTCCCTCACTCCATGGGCGGGCGAGCGCGGACGAACCTCCCTCTCCTCCGTCTCCTTCTTAATCCTGCCCGGCAACATCCTCGTCTCGTAACGGCAAGCGTCGCCGGCAACAGGGTCTCGGGCGTTCTGGGGTTCTTTTTTCTTTCTTCACTTCTGACACCAATGTAACGTTCACAAGAACCAGACGGTTGGGGTCTCAGTTTGTCCGTTTATTCGGCACATAAGCCAGCGGGTTGTTAACTCAGGGGGAAGCACTCTCGAACTACACCTCTCTTCATCCTGGCACACACACAGAACAACCAGGTCCCCCCACCCCTTCCTGTACACCACCCTCACTACTTCCCGCAGCCCAACCAAACATGAATCTTAAAGGAACAACAACAGTGTGCAGAGAAAACCAACATGTCACTGTCCAGTAACACTTAACCATCGTTACAATATTATGCTAACATAGCTGTGTCGCTAGCGGTCACGTAGCACATCATTATATACCAGCTAGCCCAACTTCAGTAACCCTACAAACGTCACTGCTGTTTAGTTTTCTGTCTTCATTTATGCTGGAAGTGATAGCAGAGCTGTACGTTTTAATTTGTTTCCAAAACCCCACAGTCAGGACATGCTATATTGTATTTAGATAGAAGCTAGCGAGCTAACTCCCTGCTAACTTCTAACTCCGTTAAATGTCATAAATTCCGTTTTCATGGATGCCTGGATGTTAAACTCAATTGTTACACCTGGTAGAGCAGAACGCTGATCATTTTATTAAAGATGAAAGACTTTAGACAGTTTTTCAACTCTCAGTAATCCCATAGTGATCGTTTGATATATGGACCTGCAGCGGAGTTTAGACCCAGACACGGCTAGTGACGTCAGACTGAACAACCGGATTAAGAACTCGACTGTACACCGTGTTCGTGTTTTCCTCCGAAAACAATAAGTTCCGTTGGAGCAGCCTTTCAACGTCTCTCTCTGTCTCTCGCCAGAAAAGTTGACCCACACAACAAAGTAAAGCTATTTTTCGGCTACGAGCCGACAGGGACCCCGCGGTATCAGTCAGAGGTCCCTTTACTACAGTTCGGAGTCGCGGACCTTCAGTAATAGTAATAAATCACACAGCAATAGTACATTCACGTTGTTGTAAAAAGCATGATAATATATTAAGTAATCCAAAGTATTCAGAATTACAGAATACATTTTGGGGCATGTATTCTGTATTCTGTAATGGAATACATTTTAAAAGTAACCTTCCCAACACTGCCGATCATCAATCGCTCGTAAGGGTGTCACCACAGGCGCTCACATTGCTCACGCGCAAACACGTAAACGTCGGTGAAAAAGATGGAGCAGCACGGCTGTGCAGCGTGTGATCTGGACACAAGCGATGGAGGCACAACTTGTAGAACTTTGGAAAGCTCATCCGAGCCTTTTCGATGTGGCATCACAAAATTATCACGACCACAACAACCGTGAAAATAGTTGGATTTACACTGTTGCTCAATCACAGCTGCCTGATTAATGTTTTTCATTAGCAATTTAGCAAAGTTGATGGTGGTGGTGTGTCTGTGTGAGTGAAAGACAGAGAGAGAGAGCGACAGATTTTCTGTTATAACCTTCATTTTATGGACGCACAGTGTGCCGTCCGAGACTTGCACCGCAGTGTCGGCGTTTGTTTCCCTGTTGGCCATGCTTCTTGTTGTGGTCATCTGTTGTCTTCCGGTATTTTCTTCGTAAGCGACCTTTCCTCGACCAATGAGATAAGCGGTAATCTGACTTGTCATACTCGAATTGTCATAAGTGTGCTGTCAGCTCATTGGTCACAAAGCAGGAGAGGGGCTGGGAATTATGTTTTCAAACAAAGCGTTAATTCCATTAAAAGTTATAGACTACTTTTGATTCTCACTGTATTACGGGACAAAGTGCGTCCCTTATTAGCTCAATACGGGACGTGAACTTTTGTTTCTAAATACGGGACGATTCCGTTTTTTAAGGGACGGTTGGCAACCCTATATGAGGCAGTCCTCCGGTCTCCCCGTTCCCTGTGCCATCCATAAATAAATGTGTGTGTGTGCCGAGAAAGAGAGCTCCCAACACTAGGTGGCGCTCTTCACTGTATTAACAAAGGCAGCATGGGTCCCCCGTTTCTCAAAAACAGGTCTCTGTAGTCTGAGTATGTAATGTGTTCCATCAGATAGGCACCACACACTTTCTGGATCCAGATGTTACATGTGGGAGGTTCTGGTTTTAACCACCTGACAGTTCTGGTTTTTAGGGCTGCAGTCAGTAAGTTCTGGACTCCTTCCCAACACTAGGACGTCATGGAATATTTACTTTGAAAACTGCCTCCAGTTTAGGGCAGAGCCCAAATATATGGGTATGGTTGGCAGAGTGTGTCCCACAGTTGCTCCAGCATGAACATGTGTTGGGCCCATCTGAGCAGTTCTGCTGTTCTGTAGAATCTGGTGATAATTTTCCATCTAAACTCTCTCCAGCTGACCAAAAAACAGCTGATACAGGATCAGAAAAAGAGCACAGGTCCACCTCAAATGTAAACCTCCTCAGATACTGGGTATATATTATTAATTACCTTAAAATGGGTTTGTTTAACTTTTGGGGGAACAGGCCACTTAACAAATTCCGAAAACGCTTTTTCCATGAGTGACTGATGCCCGTGAAGGCCTGCAGACGTCTACCCAAGTCAAACTCATGGAAAGGAATTGATTTGAAGTTCACACTAATAAACTTATTGTTACATTTGCTATCATTTAAATTACAGTTTCCCATTTTTAAACTTGGCAGCGCTGGTTTGACGTCAGAATATAACAATGTGTTGCATATTAGCTGCTTCAGAGCTAATGGGATAGCGTGACAAGCCTTTCTGTAATGTTTTAGTGGGCAGTCTAAATTGTTTCTCTTCAGAAAAGATACAAAATCCAATAAAGCACCATTAGAGTCCAACAAGTCAGTTACAAACAAGATGCCGCTCAAACCAGTTTCTGATCAATAATAACTTTCTGTTAGTGGTTTAAGTCTATTGTTCCACATTCTCAACATGTGGGGAGAGAAGTTGTGCAAAAATCATTTTCCAGGCGTAAAGAATCTGTTTATGGAAACTAGGTAGTTTAACAGGAATTGTACTGATCTCAGTCACATCCTAATAAAAAATCAATCCCTCGTAATTCCTTGAATGAAGATCTGAGAATACGACACCACATGGAGTCAGCATGTGGGTGACAGATTAGTTGATGAGGTACATTGTAAATAAGCACTGTAGAGCAATGATCTAATGTGATCCCAGAAAAAGGAGTAAAATTCCACCATTAGCCCATCAGTTCCTGCTGATTTGGGTATTTGTTCGACTGCCTTGTCCAGCGCTTCTGTTGCAAGTTTACCCTTCATATGATCCTTCACACTTTCGTCCAATGTTCCAATAAAGCCTCTAAGACTCTCAGGAAACACAGTACCATTCGCCGCTGAATAGTTGGACTTATAAAGGTTGCTGCAGAATTGTAATGTTTCTTCATTTACTTTGTCTTGGTCCTCAGTCAAATCTCCTCAATATCCAGTGATTGACTCTTCTTTTCAGTGTTTCTCTAAATTAAAGACGTAGGAAAAGTTTTTCTCTCCCTCCTCCATCCATCCAGCTCTTGAACGAACATAGGCGCCGTTGGTTTTCTCTAACAACAGTTTGTCACATTGGGATTGAAAATTATTTAGTTGTAATTGTTCATCCAGTGATGAATCCTGTTTCCAGCACAGCTTGTTAATGCCCTCAATAATGGTTTGTTGCTCCTGTCTTTTCTGTTTATTGGCACATTTGCTCATTTGAACTGCCGTCTGTTTCACTTGGACTCTGAACCATTCCTATTTGCTCACTTGTGACAAATCCAGTTGGTCTATTTCCACCATTAGATTTTTCACTTCAATACAGAAGTTGTCATTATGCAGAAGGCTGTTATAAAATTTCCAAGTAAGAGATCGATGTCTCTCTTCAGTTAATGAGATGGACAAGGAAATCAAACAGTGGTCAGTAAGAGGCTGAAACTTCACACCTGGAGATGTCGTTCATCAAACTGTTAGATCTTATAAGATCTAACAGTAATCAGTCCTTGAACATTGACCATTGTTCAGTTGAACCAAGTATAATGAGATGCAGATTATTCAGCCTCCAACAGTCAGTCACACAGGCTGTGTCCCAATCCAGCGACCGCACGCTGTGGAGTACGCGCAGTTCGTGCACTACGTATGGCGCGTGCTAGGAAGTACGAGAAGTGCGGAAGTGAGAGGCTTGTGAAACAGGCCTTCGTCGCGCTGCTCAGGTTGACTAGCAACTATGATACTAACCGCGAGAAACGTTTCATACAGCTTTGTGTGACAGAAATGAAGGAGAAGTGGACTTCCGGTGGCTCGAAGCACCGCATGGCCGCATAGAGAGTGACCTCCGGCACCAACCGTGTGTTTCCCCGGACTCGAGAGCTGTATTAGGGCTACATTGCCATTTTTCGACTCAAGAATGAGTGGGGATAAATCTAAAAAGGGAGGATACGGGCTACGAAACATTCTTGACTGTGAAATGGAGAAGGACGCCGCGGCTAGTGAGGCAAGCCTCGCATCGGGACAAGATGGCGACCGAGGTGAAGGTCTGGGTTGGCTTCGGGATGCTGTGAGTAGCATACTGGTGGCCGAAATGGCTACATTGCGAACCGAATTGAAGAGTGACTTCAAAGCATTCGGTACGGAATTTCGGGAGGATGTAAAGAAGCAAATGGCCGAACTCTCTAAGGAATTGAATCAAAGATTACACGAGATGGCGGATCAGGTGGAGGAGATGACTGGTCGGCTAAAGCACGTCGAGGACAACATGGCTGACTCGGAACGCTGGGACATTGGTGTTAGGGATACACTTGTGCAGCTGTTGGAAAATCAACGGGCGCTTCAGGAAAAGGTGTCCGATATGGAGGGCCGCGCTAGACGCAAGAACATCCGGATCTACGGTGTACCGGAAAACTCGGAGGGCTCGTCGGTGACTACCTTTGTTGAAAATCTGATCAAAGAACACCTAGGCGAAGATTTCGGCCCGGACCGTGCTCTCGGCATTGAGCGCGCACACAGCGCGTTGGGACCGAAACCACCCCCGAACGCCCCACCACGCTCAATAATAGTGCGCTTCCTCCGGTTCTCTGTTAAAGAAGAGATTCTCCGCACGGCGTGGAACAAAGGGGTACATATCCAAAACAAACGGGTGTATTTCGATCATGACTACTCTCTGAAAGTGCAGAAAAGGAGACGGGAATATATCCCAGTTAAGAAGGCTTTGAAGGACAACGGGATCCGTTTCCAGACACCACTAAGTAAGATGCGAGTGTTTTATGCGTCAGGCAATGTCCTATATAATACCGCGACCCAAGCTGCCGAGGATTTAAGAAAGCGGGGAATAGCCGTGGGTAAGATCACCTTGGGGAACCAAACCAACAGGATGACAGAGGACACGATAAAGCAGCTACTTCCTTGGGAAACGCAGACAGCACACTGCGGGGGCGGCTTCCAGCAGCACGTGTGGGAAAAACTCCAAGCATTCCGGAGGGAGCAAGAAAAAGTGCCAGCAGACGAGTGAACAGCTGATGGCGGGACAACGGTGAGATAGCTGGCGGTAGAGTTTTGATAATCTAACCGCAGGAACACTGACTTTCGTATCCTTCAGAATTCATATTTCTTTAGGTTGGTGCCTACGGACATGGTTAGAGAACCACCACGTTATGTCTAGTAGCGATAAGAGACTGTTTCGTTTATTTTTTGCCCTTTTTTGGCTTTTTTGTCGGTCACTCCCCTCTTGTCGGATGAGGAGCCCCACCTTGTGGCCAGTCCCCTCAATGTCAAAGGACACTCTTATATCCTTTGTATTGGAAGCTCCTGTTAATGTTTGGTGTGTTTGCTGTTCAGTGAGTTCTGGTTGTGATGTTCTGAGGTCTGGGTTGATTATGTTGTATTCCACATATCCACTTGATGGCTTATAATTTCTATAAAATGCTGTCACTAAATGTAAATGGCCTGAATAGCCCTATTAAAAGAAGCAAATTAATTTGCCAAATTGAAAAAGGAGACCGTAGATTTGGCATATTGGCAAGAAACTCATCTAGATAATGCAGAACATGAGAAATTAAAAAAGATGGGTTTCAGACATACATTCTATTCATCGTATAGGGCCGGGAAAAAACGAGGAGTAGCTATCCTTATCTCAAATAAAATAAAATTTGAACATATATCTACTCTAAGTGATAAGGAAGGTCGGTTTGTTTTAGTAAAAGGTAGAATAGAGAATAAGACGGTCACACTATTAAATGTCTATGCACCCCCAGGAAGCAACGCAAGCTTCTTTAAGAAGATATTTGATTTGATCTCTAAGGAAACGGTGGGAACTCTTATTTGTGCAGGAGATTTTAATTTACTGTTAAATCCCAGATTAGACTCAAATAATAGGGACAGGAAAAGCACGTCTGGAGGGAAACGGGTTAAAGGAATGTTAACGGAATTAGGACTTATTGATGTGTGGCGATCTATCCATGGGTCAGCGTCAGGATTCACTTTTTACTCTGCTCGACACTCAGTGTATTCGAGGATAGATTACTGTTTTATGTTTAATAGGGATTTACACAGGATAAAAGATTGCAGAATAGGTCCAAGAGATGTCTCTGACCACAGTGGACTTTATATAACGTTACATTTGGACGGGACACGGAAGACAACTTTGTGGAGACTAAATACCGGTATGTTAAATGACCCCGCTTTTGTGAAACAAATGACAGCCGATCTTAACTTGTACCTGCAGGACAATAATGGAGAGACAAATCACAGTATTGTATGGGATGCAGCCAAAGCTGTCCTCAGAGGAAAAATAATTGCGTGGTCGACCATGATTAAAAAGAAAAAGTCACAAGAATTGTTACAACTGCAGAATAGATTAATGGCCTTGGAACAGTCAGGTCTAAAGGATAAAAATACTATAGTAACCCACCAGATCAGACCGATTAAGCAGGAGATAGATAAGATATTGAGCGAAGAAGTAGAGAAAAACATAAGGTTCATGAAACAGAGGTATTATGAGGCGGGGCCTAAGGCGGCGAAGCAGTTGGCGTGGCGGATTAGAAAACAGCAAGCTGAAAATAATATTTATAAGATTAGAGACCCGGTTGGTAACAATGTTGTAACTGACCTGGATGAAATTCAAAAAGTGTTTGAAAAGTATTACAAATCCTTATATAGTCAATCTACTCAGGGTGATGTAAATAAGATGACTGACTTTTTGAATTCCTTAGACCTGCCTACGATTGGTCGAGAGGCAAATAATAAGTTAACGTCCTTAATATCTCGGGAAGAAATAATTAAAGCTATCTCCAGCCTTAAATCCAATAAATCACCAGGTACTGACGGGCTCCCTGCCGAATGGTACAAAACCATGAGGGAAAGCCTTCTTCCCCTGTTGGAAACTAGTTTTAACTACATTTTGAAAGGAGGTCTGGTACCTCCCTCTTGGAAGGAGGCCTTCATATCGGTTTTGCCAAAGGGGGGGACAGGATAGACTAAACTGCAAATCTTATAGGCCGATAAGTGTCCTGAACTCAGACTATAAACTATACACAACTATTTTGGTGCGAAGAATGGATGCTGTAATGCCTTCTTTGATTGATGAAGACCAAACGGGTTTCTTGAAAAATAGACAAACCCACGATAATATTAGCCGAGCTTTACACATCATCGAACACATTAATAATAAGAAAACAAGCTCAGTTATTCTTAGTTTAGATGCTGAAAAAGCATATGATTCAGTGAATTGGGACTTCCTCTTCCTAGTGATGAAAAGATTTGGTTTCTGTAGCGAGTTTATAAGATGTTTCCAAGCTCTTTATTCTCTCCCTACTGCCAGAATAAAAATTAACGGTAGCCTCTCCGATACTATTTTTCTAGAACGAGGATGTAGACAGGGGTGTCCAGCAAGCCCCTACCTCTTCAACTTGTTTATCGAACCTCTAGCCCAGGCTGTACGTCAGGAAGCATCGTTGAAAGGGATTGTAATAGGAGGGGACGAGTACAAGGTGTGTTTATACGCAGATGATGTCTTGGTGACAATCATGGATCCCAGCTCAGGTATACCAGTGTTAATGGGGATGTTGGAAACATATGGCCTGTATTCAGGGTATGTCCTTAATGTCAAAAAAACTCAAGTTCTGACATTTAATTTTTCTCCGGACCAGACACTACTGGCAAAATTCAAGTTTAATTGGGAGGCAACTGCTATCAAATATTTGGGAGTGTTTCTGCCTAGAGATCTGACACAACTGTACGATATTAATTACAGTCATATTAATAGAGAAATATATAGCGATCTCAACATTTGGGCCTTGCTCCCTCTCGACCTTGGCAACAGGATACAGATAATTAAAATGAATATTCTCCCCAAACTACTCTATCTTTTTCTTGCTTTACCTATTCAAATTCCAGAGAAGCAATTCAGAGAATGGAATAAGCAGATTTCGAGATTCATTTGGCTTAACAAAAGACCACGGGTGAAGTTCTCTACTTTGCAGTTGCCGAAAGACAAAGGGGGCTTGGCTCTACCTTCATTGAGGAATTACTACTTATCTGCTCAGCTGAGGTCCTTGGTGTGTTGGTGTAATCCATCTTTTTGTGCGAGGTGGAAGACTATTGAGATGTCTCTCTCAGACACGCCAATCCAGTCTAGACTTGGTCACGCGGCTTCTGATTTGGACGATACCTTGACGCCCAGCCACTGGGTCACTTTTACATTAAAAATATGGAGGGGAGTGGTCAAGCAGGCGCAACTCCAGGAAGAGATAAAACTTCTGAGGTGGCCAGCGTATGACCCTGATTTTTTTACCTGCTTCCCACGATAGTAGATTTAAACAATGGGTGTTGCATGGAATCACTGCTGGGTGTTTGGTTATTGTAAAATCTAAAATTATGGCTTTTGATACCCTATGCAAGACTTACGATCTCGAGAAACAAGACTTTTTTCGATACTTGCAACTCCGTGACTATATTGGCAAAAGACTGAAGAGCTGTGTCCGTGGAGACTTCTCGATTGTTAATATTTTCATTGATGCTTATGACTCTGGGAGTAACAGAGCCTTGATAAGTAAATTGTATAAATGTATGACTAAGCTCAAAGGGCACTCAACGATTTACATAAAGCAGAAATGGGAAAAAGAAATGGACATTGTGATTACAGAAGATGGGTGGGCACAGATCTGGGAGACACAGTTTACCACGACTAACTCCAACATGTGGCGGGACTTCTGCTGGAAGAACATTATACGCTATTTCATAACGCCTAAACAGAAGTCTAAATTCAGTGCTACACCTGCGTTTTGCTGGAGGAATTGTGGGGAAGTCGTGGCTGATTACGGTCATATATTCTGGTCCTGCCCACTCATACGACCCTTCTGGACGGAAGTTATAAAGATAATTACAGAGGTGTTGGGATTCCACGTGTCTTGTACATTTACCTCATTGTATCTGGGATATTTTACAGACGATTTAGTTGCAGATGATGTTTACCTTCTGAAAGTTCTCTTGGCTTCTGCGAGGAAGGCCATAACAAAACGCTGGCTCTGTAGAGATCCTCCCACTGTAACACTTTTTACCTCTATAGTGGAAGACGTCAAATTGATGGAATGTATGACTTTCACTCTGCGACTGCAGGGAGATTTGGGAAGGAGACGATGGAGAAAATGGCTGGACTTTACAGCTTGTGGCAGCACCCTTTGATGCATAGAATTAGCAATGCAGACTTGTTGACGTATGTATGTGTGGATGTGCAGATGTATGTACAGGTGTATGTTATCTTCCCATGACCTCATACTGTTTCTGTTTTTTCTTTTTTCTTTTATCTTGTTGCATAAAAATGTTCCTAAACAAATAAAAAGTGTCAAAAAAAGAAATGAAGGAGAAAAGTGTTTTGTTGGTCATTCATTTTTATGACCTCACTTTGATTAGTTGAGGCTGAGGCCACAGTAAAAACATGGTTGTTGGGCTTCATTCCTGTGCTGAACAGTCGTTTAAGATTAGCTAGTAAATAACAATGAGCTGATGTTGTTCATGAGACTAAAGTCATCTCACTGTGGTAATGTAAATATAATATGGCCAATATTATAGTATTGTCAGATTATTAGTTATTACAGCAGAGCTTGAACTCTGGGTCAAAGATTCAAGTTGCAGTTATTTATATTTCCTATCACCTTAAATCTTCACTCAAAGACGAGTATCTGTGACAGTGTATATATAGATGTGTTATATATGAGTCAAATATTGTTCGTTTAATATGTTGGCATCACTAAATTTGTCTCAATGTTTACATACATGTGTAAAAAGCAAATGTACGAGCTGTGATAACTGTGTCTGATAAAATGAAGAGTAGACTGATATATGAAATATTCCTTTATTGGGTGAGAAAATCAGACCATGTCATAACTGCTGTAAGTCACACAGAATAGATATCAGAGCCTTAAACAGGCTGACGTCTGCTAAATGGGTCAAACTGGGCAGAAAGTCTACAAACACATAACATCCTTATAGAATATGATGTAACACTATAGATCAACTTAGCTCAGAATATATAAAGCATATAAACAGTTACAGCAATATGATGCAACACACACAGCAGCTACTGATCCAAAATACTCAAAGCTTCATAGAACTGAAACCAACATTTATTTTAGCTCCATTCTGCTGCTGATACAGACTTTAGGTTTCTGAACATTAAACTTGTTGCTGCCTTTCATGGTGTGTAGCTTGAAGGCCCTGAGTACTCCGAGTACTTTCTCCCACACTGACACACTGGGATGATCACATTATTTGAACATTACCTAATAAGACTGATTCAGCACAGACAGTTATGTTAAACTTTCCTAGCAGTCCTTCACAAACAGGGAACAGTCTGTCTATTCTCTCCATCTGTCAGCTGCTGCTGGCTCTTCCTCCTCCTCTTCCTCACACACTGCTGAGTTTGTCCTGGTGGATCATCAGGGGTGCAAAGCCTCACAGATGATGTGCAGCAGTGGGTCCCTCAGTCTGTCCTCACTCTGGACACTTGCAGTCGTCACACATGGAAATCAAATGTGTGATAAGCTGCAGGATTCAAACACAAGTGTAACTTATAAACACATGTTCATACTTTTATTCCACAATCAGAGAGAAAGAAACAGAGAGAGAGTGCAGGACAGACAGACAGGTGACAGTCTCAGGTGTACACACTGCTACACAACAGCAGGATTTAGTGTTTGTGTTATTACGAGTGTAAACAAGAAGAGTTCCAGATGGTGCAGTGGACACATGTGTGACTGCTGTGATTAAAGCATCTTTCTTTTAGCTTAACGAGTGAACCGTCAGCTCGTTCAAACACACGTTAAAGTCCGTTTGGTACTTACTTTTGAAAGTTCACTCTTCGGCCGCTCCGCTTCTGCCGTATTTTTCGGCTAAATTATCCACACCCAGCTATGAATCGTGGGATATATGGGACCAGGAAGTATACACTGGACCACACTTCAAATTTGGGGAAATGGACGGCGCATTTGGAGTACAAATAGCCGTCGTCGCTGTGTCGTTATAGGTCTCAAAATGCGTACTCGAAGTGTGCGGTCGCTGGATTGGGACACAGCCATGGACTGACTTTGGAGACCGAATTAATACTTTCATCTAAAGCAGGGGTGGGCAATTCCAGGCCCCGAGGGCCGGTGTCCTGCAGGTTTTAGATCTCACCCTGGGTCAACACACCTGAATCCCATGATTAGTTCATTACCAGGCCTCTGGAGAACTTCAGGACATGTTGAGGAGCTAATTTAGCCATTTAAATCAGCTGTGTTGGTTCAAGGACACATCTAAAACCTGCAGGGACACCGGGCCTCGGGGCCTGGAGTTGCCCACCGCTGATCTAAAGGAAGCACTGAAGCTCCTTTCCTTAGTGTTTGGAACAGCTGATTATCGCTGCCATGCAGATACTTTGGAGCACGTCTCTCAGTGAGAACCCTTCCTGAGCAAAAGGGATGATTGCAATGCACTCAGACGCCACAGGCTCCGCCTTCTGCTGACACCCCCTAGGCTCTGATTGGCTTCTTGAAGTGATAACCATACAAACTACACAAACTAAGTGGAATCACACTGAAAAACTTTATTTAAAAAAAACACAAACCAGAAGTTGAAAAAAAAAAATCTATACAACAGGTGTGTGTGAAGGGGTGGAGCCTCTTCAGGGCCGTGGGGGAGGTCTCATCCCAGGAGGAGGTGGTCCTGAAAGAGCAGAGCACAAGTCACATTGGTCTGATAAATACCACGATGTGATCCGATTGGGTGTTTCCAGAGTGAAATCTTACCTCTCATGCCCGGCGGAGGAGGCCTCATGCCTGGGGGGGGCATACCCATTGGAGCGCCGCGACCCGGACCAGGTGGCATGCCCATTGGAGGACCCATCGGTGGTCGCATGCCAGGGGGCGGTCCCATCATACCTGCAGAGAGGGGGGAGAGATTAAAATGGACCAATCATCAGGGAACAGCTGACCCTGTAAGAGAGTAAACTGATTCTTGATAATGAAGAGGATGATCACTGATCACATGATCACTGAGCAGCGCTTTGTTTAAGAGGCTCCTCCCCTTGTGCTCACAGAGGGCCACAGAGCAGAAGCCTCACACCTGGGCAGGTGATCACTCAGTCTCCAGGTGAAGAAAAGGAGAGGAGCAACGACCGCACCAACAGACTCCTCAGCTTGATGCTGCATGCCCGCCATGTTTAAACTACGAAACCTAGAGTACGGACTAACGAACCCACATCTGACTCCTCCCACTGATTTCTCCTTCTGCTGTGATTTTGTTTATGCAGGTCATATTCTGATGGTCAGCGCTACAAACTACAGGTCCAGGGTCTCCTTCTCTACAGGTGACAAAGGAACCACTGCAGCACCATGAGGAGAATGCAGGTCACATGACTGAGGAATCTGAACGCACCTGGTGCCTCACCTGTAGCTTCTTGGGATTTTATTTGTTTTTAAAGAAACATCACATCAAACTTGGTCTTGTTGCCAAGTTGTCTTACAGTGACATCACTGACCTGGAGGTGGGGCTCCTCTGCCCATGGGGGGCGGGGCTCCTCGCCCAGGTGGGTACTGGGTCGGCGCCCCAGCGATGCTGGCGCCTGCTGCTGCGGCGGCAACCGTCCCTCGACCCTGCGGCGTCATCACCTGCCCAAACACAGGAAACTGTCATCACTGAGCGTGCTCAGACACACACACACTGAGACCAGCTGGCATCACCATATTTACCTGCTGCGATGGTCCGCCCACACCTCTGACCGGCCCCGCAAGGCCAGCTGGTGCCTGAGGCATCGGAGCACCAGCGGGAACGCCGCGACCTGCTGCCCGCCCCACGCCTGGCCCTCCTGCCACGCCTGCCAATGGGACACGAGCGATCCCCGTCTGTAGGAGAGGGGTCAGAATTAATTCAACACAAACAAACACAGTTTCACGAAGCTCCTCCCGCAGGGGCCACTCACGTCCTTAGGGGGCGGGCCCTCCACTGTCATGGAGACCAGGTTCTCCCCCCTCAGCAGCACCAGACCCAGAACACGTTTCTCCTCACGCTCCGGCTGCTTCGAGTTCTTTGGCCTGAAAAACACCCAGAAATTAGTCACGGTGTGGTTACAAATTCATGGGCTGCATCCTCCTGAGGACCCGGCCTTCGCGGTCTACGTGGGCCGGGTCCTCAGAAGGCCGGGTACGCCGGAAGTGCGAGGCTGTGAAATGGAGCGGTCTAGCCTTCACATTAGCGTCACTGCTGACTCACAGGAGTTTAATAACCTCGCCGTCTGCTCCTTGCTTTCTGAAATATAACAGGACACTGGAGTAAACTCTCAACCGTCTCACACGTCTGTTTAATCAGTTTTCTGTTTGATGTTTATTCAGCTGTGTGAAAACCCCGGAGGAACCCACCGGGGGGATTATTAAAGTTTTATTTAAAATCTAATAACTTTGATCTCAGCCAAACTGATTTACTCAGGAACAAATAAAACAAGTTATCCAAGTGACTTATATATCATGTTTGACCTGAGTAGCGAAAGACGGCTGTGATCTGAAAACCATGTGCCGGGAGTTTGCCTGGCACATCGAGCTGGTGGGTAGCAGACGTCTCCGAAAACGTTGGAGCAGTTTTGCAAATATGTGATGTCTTGATAAACCGAGCAGATATTTGATTTTACACAGCTACTTTCTCGCCTGAAAATATCTTCAAAGTTTATTTTGTGACCCAGAAAGAGTAATAAGAGTAAAATTAAAACTTAGTAGCGGTCGCCATTGTTGGAAACTGCAATTGGCTGGGCCACGCTATGAATTCTGGGATATGGTGGGCCACAAAGGACACACCCGACCCATCCTTCAAAAAACGTCGCGTCGCTGTGACGTCCTCAGGAGGATGCAGCCCATGAATTTGGACACCCCTTGTGTCGTTCAGTTGCAAAGATGAAATCAGATCAGGGTGAATGAATGTGATTGGTTGAAAAGGTGTTCAGGTGTGTGCACTCTGTCTCTATCAAGATGTGGACAGGAAGCTTTAATGTTTCCATGGATACAGTTTAAAGCTACCCCGGTCTGATGTGCAACCATCACCTTAGAAACAAAGAACAGCACTGAGCACGCTCAGACAAATCATTCTCTGTAATTGAAATGTTTATTTTCCCGCTCTGTGCCAAAAATCACCAGTTTCTGCTGCTTCAGCTCAGACACTTATGTGACTGTATCAGATGACACTCACAGGGATCGCTGTCTGTGGAAGACACCTTATAAAACCCAGAGTTAACCCTGGCTAGTGACATGCAGCCTCTGGTTCGATTGGTTTTCTCTGTGTGACTTTTAACACCTGTAGCTCCACCCCTTAATCCAGTGTATAGGTGGAGCCAGATCACTTACTTGATCTTCCTGAACTCGTCGCAGTCACACAGGATGAGGTTCATGTGTTTGTCAAAGGCCTTGAAGGTGCCGATGAAGATCCGCCCATCCTGCAGGATGCACCTCATCCTGAAGTCGATGTGCTGCAGCATCTTTGAGCTCTTCCCCACCGTCTGACCAATCAGAAAGAGGGGCTGTGTTACATCATCATCATGACTGACCATTGGAGCCACCACATTACATTATCAATACCCTCATCAAAAACATCAATATTATCAGCATCTGACCAATCAAAGAGACACGCCAGTTCCATCATCAACATCTTCTTTTAGACTCCTCAGGAAAGTCTCCAGTTCTCAGAGCTAAGACAGGTAAGGGGTCAGAAACCAGGGGCTCCCCATCAGCATATCAGAGGTTACGTGTCTTCACCTCAAGGGCAACGTGCTTCAGTGATGAGACGCCCAATGGCATTCAGCCAGAAACAAAAACAAAGTGGGCGGTCCCAAGTTGAACTTCACAGCTTTGAGGTGAGCAACCAAACCAGCCAATGAGAGCAAGGCACAAGGCATTACAAGGCAACTGCAGCTGAGGGGACCTCCACAAGACAGACCTAACAGAACAACTTCCTTTGATGACAGAAATATGTCTGTGAAGGTTCTCAGCCATTCAGGTCATCGTAGTCTAAGGAGTTTGGAAAGAAAAGCGAAAGAGGCGGTGTATCAGAGAAACTCAGGAGTTTTCTCCAAGCACGACATCCCGGTGTATTTCAGACCCAGAAACACACTCAGACACAAAGTGGTTCGTCCCAAAGACAAAACTCCAAAACACAAACTTAACAATGTGGTGTATGCTGTACAGTGCAGCGAGGAATGCCCAGACCTCTACATCGGAGAGACCAAACAGTAGGGCTGCACGATTAATCGTTAGAAAATTGCAATCTCGATTCATACTTATGTGCGATCTCATTTCCAAATGACAACCATTTAAAAAAAAAAAAAAAAAAAAGAAAAAAGAAAAAAGACGACGACTGTACCGCATTTTGATCCGGGACGTACTCTGCATGAAAACAAGCGCTCACTCTTCCTGCTCAACAAATGACAAGGGCGGAGCCTTATACCACGTGATACAGAAGCTGTGCCGTGTGATGCTAAAATTAGCAGGGAAAAAACAACGGAGCAGTGTTGCCAACTTAGCGACTTTGTCGCTATATTTAGAGAGTTTTCAGACCCTTTAGCGAGGTTTTTTTTTTTTTAGAAAAAAAGTTGCTAAAAAAGACGTGAAAACGCTTATCGCTTTTACTTTCAACAAGCAGCGGGTGCTGTAACGCAGTCAGTTCTTCTTTTACTCTTATGCTGTTTTGTGGATCACAAGGTTTAAAACTACTCATAAACACACACACACAAAGTAATTCCACCAGAGTGCCTATTTCTGGTCACTTTTGCCGGTCCAAGCCCGGGTAAAGGAGCAGGGTTGGAATTGTGACATTAAAAAAAACCAATAATTGCTAAAAGAAATTTAATTTGTAGTTCTAAATAAACTCTAAATGCATTTAGGACGTTTTTTACTCACTTTATGTCTCTTCCACGATGTTATTTCTCTCTCCAACAACATAGGTTACAATTAGATTAGCATGACCAATTATGCAAATTAGGCGATGACGTCATTTAGCGACTTCTAGGACAACCAATAGCGATTTTCCTTACTGAGGAGTTGGCAACACTGCAACGGAGAGCACGTCAGGGATGACGAGAAAGTGACAGGAGAAAATCCGTTCCGGTCAACCACCCAAACATCAATAACGGGAACCTTATACAGCGCTTCCCTATAAGCGGTTGCCCCATGATCGGAAGGTCAGGGGTTCGAATCCCCTGAACGGCTACCCTGAGGTACCCTTGAGCAAGGTACCATCCCCACACGCTGCTCCCCGGGCGCTGCACTGGTGGCTGCCCACTGCTTCACTGAGTGAATGGGTTAAATGCAGAGAATTTCCCCACGGGGATCAATAAAAAGTGTACATTATTTTTATTATTAGTCCCTCTTTGGGGGGGAAACTCCCACGGGGTTTAAATCTGGGACTCTCCACCATTTGACTCTAGAACTGAAGAAGCTTCTCGGATGAGAGGTGAAACGTCTTCAAGCAACTTAAAGAAGTCCAGGCGCTTTTCTTTCTAAGCTTCTTAGACAATGACAGAAACAAAGCTCAAACTGTGACCGGGACAGGAAGGAAAGTGGTCACTGTCCCACCGGTTCAGAATAAAACCCTGCTGAACTAACAGAGACTACAGTAAACTGAAGCTCAACTTCTGTGGGAATGCTACATTCTAACTGATGTTACTGTACACTCCTTTTATTCCTACACCGCAACCTTCCACGCCAAGTTTATGCCAACCCAATGTGTAGTTACATTTCTCAGGAGGTGCACATCAGGTTATGGCTTAAGTTACAATGCATAACTGAAGAATAATTCACCTGTAACCTGTGTCAGCACGGGTCGATAAGGTGTTAGAGCACACAGGTGCTTTCATAATAAAGGGTCAGCACATATCAATAAAACAGTAGAACTCTAGATAGTGTCTTCCATCTAACCTGCAGGCTGATTGATAATACTTTATTCATGGAGTCTCCAAAAGTTGATTCTGTTCATCTGGACGTAGCGTTTTGTGGGAGAAACGTTTCATCACTCAACCAAGTGACTTCTTCAGTCTCAGCTGACTGCAGGTTTCAATCTTATAAACAGTACGTTTGCATGACTGAAACCAGCCCACTGAGAGAACAATGGGCTGAGTGCTCAGTTCCTTAATCATAATTATGCAAATTCTCATAACCATTGATCAACAACCACTAACCAAAACCCACTGATCAATGGCCATGAGTACCATTTACAGAGAGTTGGGGAATGGCTGCAATCACAGCATTGTAAGATGGCGAAAGATGTAACCTTAGGCCTCCTCCTCGATTCAGAGATGGTCTTTATTCATGGAGCTGGACTGGAGCAGCAGGGATCGAACCAGCAACCTTCCCATGCCCTGCTTTGTTCCTGTCAGTGCGCCCCAGGGTGGCTGTGCCTACAATGTAGCTTGCCATCACCAGTGTGTGAATGTGTGTGTGAATGGGTGGATGACTGGATATGTAAAGCGCTTTGGGGTCCTTAGGGACTAGTAAAGCGCTATATAAATACAGGCCATTTACCATTTTATTTAAGCTACAGCCACCCAATGCTGCAAGCCCCTTTCCCAATAAAAGTGCACCACTCTGACCTATGACCTGTCTGTAGCACAAGTTAAATATAGTTATTTCAATAAAGTTAGCTCGACCCTGTTAGCCGTTAGCCTCTCTGTTTGCCACCGAGTTCGCTCATCGTGTGCGCCACTCCAGCAGCTCTGGAAGATGAGGCCTACCGGCACGGAGACCAGAAGAGTGTCCCGGTAAAATCCGGACTCTGCCCCCGGAACCCCAGGTCTCGGTTACGCCCCGAGGTGGACTCGAACTCGGCATTGATGATAGAGCCGGGTCTGATCAATAACACCCCCCGCCTCCCTGACGTCTGTGCGACGTTCCCTCTCCCCGATGTAAACCGTTAAATGAGCGGTAACTGAAACGATACCGCGCTGTCCGCAGCGACAGGGACCCGAACCATCGCCGGAAACGGTACTCACCATGTTTGCGATTCCGATGGCTCTGATTCACACCGGATTAAAAAATTCTGACCCGCGGAGATCCCGCCAGGCCGCCTTTAACAGGAACTACAGGAAATGACGCACAGCCGACCGGAAACTGTGGCAACGCCGAAAAGATTCCCCCTGTGCGAGGAACAAAAAGTTCCTGCGCGAAGACTGAAATTGTTAATCACGTTAATTAACGTTAACAAGTTCAAATAAAGTTTCACGTTCACCGCTCACGGATCGTTTGCATGTACATGCTTTCTGACGTCATTAAAATAAAGAAATCTTCTGCAGTCAGCGAAGCAGCTTCACTTTGATACTGAATCACCAAACAGCTGGCTGCTGGTCTGAGATCAGCTAAATGATTTTACTGCTGCAAATTTTGGTACCCGTCTGATACCAGGTGAACCCAGGGCCAGCACTGATGTAAGGAGAGCAGTGCGTCCTGATTTATGAGATCTAAGGCACTCAGCTCGGCTGCTGTAGTTTTAAATAAGATAAGATAAGATAAGATAACCTTTATTAGTCCCACACGTGGGAAATTTGTTTTGTCACAGCAGGAAGTGGACAGTGCAAAAGTTATGAGGCAAAAATTAGAATACAATAAGAATAAATACAGTACACAACTGTACAGAATAGAATAAAATAAAATACTATATACAGTAGAATAAAATAAAAAAAATATACAATAAGATAAAAATAGAATACAAATACAAATACTATATACAACTGAGTAAAAATACAAATGTTCTTTTTGTTTTATGTTCTTTTTTTCCATTCAAACCTTTATTTAAACCTTTTTTATTTTTATTTTATTGCTATGTCTGGTTTTATTACTATGTGCGTATTAGTATTGTACAGCACTTTGGTCTACCAGGTGTGTTTTTAAAGTGCTATATAAATAAATAAATAAATAAATAACTGATGATTTAAACCTCAGTGCAATACAAAATAGAATTAAACAGTACCATATTAATGGTGTTGTACTTACAAAAAAATTGCATACCATAGACAAACAAATAAAAGAACAATTTCAGAACCTACAATATAAATATGTTAGGGGGAAAGTAACTGATCAAGCCAAAGAATAAAGTGATTGAAAGATCTTGATTTTTTCACAAACACCAATAGTTTTTATAGCTTTTGGGTTAGTGGAGTTCTTAATTGAATTAAGATACTGTTCAAGTTCAAAGGAGATACATAAAAAGAGGGATGTCTTCCTAAACACGTGGACTTGTGAATATGAAATTTAGCCATTAAAATTAACAAGTTAATCATATATCTGTTATCAAAGTTGAATTGTCTTTGGTTTTTGTGTAGACCAAATAAAACATATTTCCAAAACAGTACAAATCCTTTAAATATATTTTCTGATATAAAAACACAAATTCTGCCAAAAATCTTGCACACGGTTACAAAACCAAAAAAGATGTATCGTATATTCCTTGGAAGTTTTACAAAAGCTACAGCTTGTATCAATGTCTAATTTGAATTTGCTTTGAAGACAATCTTTAGAAGGATAAATTCTGTGTATTAATTTATAAGAAATATCTTTAATTTTGTTGGTAATTAAAAACTGATTAGGGAGTCTCCAAACTTTGTTCCACATAATACCATCTGACAGCCAGTTCCAGAAAAAAATGACATATGGTAGCGTGGTTATGTTACTCTGAAATAAAGATCTGATAGATTTATTGTTGTCTTTAGTTTGCTTAGAAAAGCAAATCTTGCCAACAAAAGTTTGTATGGGAGATCTCAACGGCCTGTGGAATGAAGTGATATTAGGTTGATTCTTAAACAGCATACAAACCCCTGATGGTATTAAGCCAAATACTTTTGTATAATCATGACGATTTATAGCTAAACTAAACAAAATTCTTCATAGGAGAAAAGCGTACCATTTGAATCAAATAATTGGTTGACTAAAATAATGTTATTCCTAAACCAACTAAGTTTTTAGAGTGTTGAGAGATTAATCTGTAATCCTCTGTTATAAATGGTAAATGGCCTGTATTTATATAGCGCTTTTCTAGTCCCTAAGGACCCCAAAGCGCTTTACATATCCAGTCATCCACACATTCACACACTGGTGATGGCAGCTACATTGTAGCCACAACCACCCTGGGGCGCACTGACAGAGGCGAGGCTGCCGGACACTGGCGCCACCAGGCCCTCTGACCACCACCAGTAGGTAACAGGTGAAGTGTCTTGCCCAAGGACACAACGACCGAGACTGTCCAAGCTGGGGCTCGAACCGGCAACCTTCCGATTACAAGGCGAACTCCCAACTCTTGAGCCACGATCGCCCCTTAACCCCATTTATCATTATTTTGCAAATATTGTTTATGCTTGAGTGTTTCTTTTCTAAACTGAAGAAATAATGGGAATTACGCTCACCTTCTTCAAGCCATTTAGAGCTTGATCTGATAAAGGCTCCTTTTGCTTTGTCTGAGTATAAACGATCTAATTTATCTTGTAATTTAGCAAGGTTCAATTTATCCTCTTCAGTTAAAGTGTCAGTTTGTTTATTAGATATGTTTTATGTTCAGTGCATACATGAACTTACAGGACAGAAACACAGTATGAGTCCTGTCCGGATAGCATGGATCTCATGCCTCACTGCTCTCCACCACATCAGCTGCCTTAAACATACTGGCCTGGTACTTACTGTAGCGGCTCTTATACTGCCTTTACAGATTAGACAGGCTTCTTCTCTCTGTCTTTAAGTCACTTCTGAAAACCCATCTCGTCACCCTGGCCTTTGACACCTTGTGAAATGTTTTGTTTTGTTTATTTATATGAGTTTTTATTAATTTTAATTTTATGTATTATGTGTGTTTTTTTCTGTTTTGTTTAATTCTATTGTTCTTAACTAATTTACTGTTCAGCATTTTGGTCCTGTGCTGGGTGCTTTATAAATAAAGTTGTATTGGATTGGTCTGTATTTACTTTTGATTGGGCAATCCTGAAGTTTCTGCTCTCTGATTGGTTTATTTTGGTGTTTAATATTTAAAATCACCGGGGTGTCATCCGTCCAATCCACGCTGAGCCTGTGAAGGCTGAAATGTGTGACAGGTAAATGAACCTGCGATCAGATTATCGATCAGTAGATCGATCCTGTTCGTCTCGTCCAGTTTCCCGTCATTCCGCTGCTGAACGGTTTCCATGGTAACCGTGACCGCGCCGCCGGACGCGCGCCGCCGCGATACGGAGGCGAGACGGTGAGTCACCGACAGAAAACAGCTCCGGTAACCGACGAAGCGACAACAGCAACCGACACACCGGGACGGGTTAGCACGTTAGCATGTTAGCATCCCGCTGCCGCGTGAGCCGGAGGCGCGAAACGGCTACGGACTGTCAATGAGGCTGATGACGGCAACTACCGCAGTGACATCACAGCAACAGACAGCAGCAACAGCATCGCCTACTGCAGGGCAGCGGCAACATCGCCCTACAGTCTGACTGCAGAGCAACTACACGAGAGCAACCGGAGACAGCAGCAACAAACTGACGGCAACTGTGCAGAATTAAACACGTCCTGATTTGTTTCTGCAGCAAACAGCAACTGATCCTACGCCAACATGTTGCTTAAACCTTCTGTCTTCAGCAGGGACTGCAGCAACTAAAACCTACAACATCTGCAGCAGCAGCAACTCCGGCAACCTGGAGTTTATCCAGTTGACATGTGAGCATCAACACGTTGCTTCAGCTTGGGAGACAGACAGCAACTTCATGAAGAGCAACCAGTGACAGAGCTACGATTTCACTCACAGCAACGCAGCCTACCACTACAGCAACTGCCAACAGCAGGTGAGCAACATGCGAGTGGGGGGGGGGGCGTCTGATAATCAATAATCTGATCAGAAATCAGTGAGCACAGTTGTTCGGGCAGATGTTTGAAAACTATTACAGATCCTGATGACTGATTTTTAAAGCTGCAGCTGGTGCCTACCTGTAGTCATGGTAACAGGTAGCATGTACCTGTAGTAAGTGTGTTTGCAGAGCTCATCCTTAAACATCGATCCATCAGAAGATCAAAGAGAATCAATAAACCTCAGCTTAAACTATAGGTGAGTCACATGGTTAATCTCAGTCAGGCAGGACAGGAATCATCAGGTGGTGACATCATCTGGCCATCCAGGTGAGGGAAGGATAAAATAAATAAATAAATAAAAAAAACTTACCTGTCTGTGAGGAGGCGGAGCTTGAGCAGAACACTTCACCTGCTGTGAATACTGCTTTGTTATTGGTACAAACAAACACACCTGAGCAGCGTTCAGCACAGATAGAAACAACAGAAGCTCCGGTCCAGCTTTTATTCTGTTCACACTTTATTTTTTCACTTTGATCGGTAAATAACTAATCAATAACTGATCAATGAGAGTGACAGTCCTCGTGCTCTTATTTTAAAAGTAAACGGTTGTTTCTCTCCAGGAGGACGTCTGCTTCTGACTGGACGGATGGACGTCCTTTCAGACTGTCTCGCTGATCAGATGACCTGGACTCAGGTGTGTTTCTACCTGCAGATGAGGAACGCAGAACTGTAGCTCGGTCATAGTTACAGTACTCGACTTGTTTAGTAATCTCTTTCATTGTTTGTCTCAGTCAGGTAACAGCCTCAGTTAAGCCCCACCCAGCACCCACCTCCCCCTCACGTCAGGTGAAGACAACAGTCAGCGAGATGAGCCTGTTGAAGGAGGTGGAGCCAGGACAGGAAATGGAGGGAAAGGTGAGTCTACCCATCATGCATCCCTGCGGTGTCGCAGAGAGAGAGAAAAGATTTATTTAATGAAGACATTTCGAATAAAGTTTGGAGAGATCGAACAGAGACCGCGATGTGTTCGGGGAGACTTACCTGTTGCTGTGCTGCATTCAGGTGCAGACCTGGGCTCAGTCTCTGGTGTACACGCTGGAGGAACTCGAGTGTAAAATCTGCTATAATCGCTACGACACGCGCAGCCGGAAGCCCAAACTGCTGGGCTGTCTGCACCGAGTCTGCGCCAAGTGTCTGAAGAAGATGGTCGACATGGGTGAGTTCACCTGGCAGGTAGACACACAGCACAGTCAGCTGCTGGATCACGCAGATGCCAGCATGACCGTTACCTGGTCACATCACCTGTTGTATCATGTGATTCCAGGAGAGTCTTCGCCGTCCATAATCAGCTGCCCATTCTGCCGCCACGAGACGTATGTCCCCGACGAAGAGGTGTGGCCTCATTTCCTCCTCTTCGACGGTCAGAGTCTGACAACCTGAACTCACACTGTCTCCTCCCCCTCTTCCTCAGGTGTGGCTGATGGAGGACGACCGGCACATCCTGGCGGTCCTGTCGTGTCAGGATCGTGCTCGGCGAGGAGGTGGAGCAGGAAGTGGCAGCGGTGGGGAGGTAGTGCTAAGTCCCAGCAGTCTGACAGGTAAAAACCTGAGAGTTAGAATGAGATAGTCAGCCAATCACAGCCAGCCGGTAGATTTATCCAATCAGGAATCTCCGCGATAAAGTGACCTGTTTGAGGTGATTGAGCGGTATTCTTCGCCGTCATTGGTCAGCGGTATCCTTTATTGGACACCTTAGATATTGATTACTGGTTGGTGTATCCATAGTTTTCACATGATGTCAGCGCTCGGGAGACACGCCCACCTGGAGGGTAAAAACAGTACTTTGCTCTCCAGCCTTCCTTAAAAAGGAAAATAACAGTGTCTGGAATTTCTCTTGGTAAAGCTCTGCGTCTGTTCCCAGGGGGCGGAGCTGCAGGCAGCGGCGAGGAAGCATCCCACCGCTCCTCGGACTGTCTCGTCATCACCATCATGGAGCTCCCAGAGGAGTCGCCATCCTCAGATTCACTGAGCATGCTCAATGTAGTGGGTCTGTACCATGCTCCCAGTCTGGACTCGCTGCCCTGCAACCTCCCAGGTCAGAAATGCCGTGCCTGGACATCCCGCAGCTTCCCACGCTGCCTGCTGGGGGCACTCTGCCTGGTAAGTACCAGTTTAACCAGTTTGAACATAACTATCTAAATCAGAACCAGTGTAACTGGTGTGTGCGGCTACTCCCCCTGTGTGTGCAGGTGTACTTTAGCTCGCTGCCATTGGGGATCTACCTGCTGATGATTGGTCAGCTATGGCTGGGCGTGGTCCTCGTCAGTCTCGTCCCATCCACGCTGCTGCTGCTCGTCCTTTACGGCTTCTGTCAGTGTCTCTGCCACGAGCTAATGGAGGCGCTTGCTGCCCGCACGCACTCGCTACCGTGACAACAAAATGTAGCCATAGAAAAGCCTGTAGACTGAGCCATCACACTCTGACATCACTCTGACCCTGCCCTTTGTGAATACCAGCAAGTCCCCCTCACACATCCCCTTGGTGGAAATACGGCCAATCAGTGTTGAACTACGTGATGACATCATCACATATAGGAAGTGGAGACAGTCCTCTCCAGTCAGAAGACATCTGCTGACTAATCAGAGACATGTTACTGTCCTGGGCATGATCATAAAACTGTTTTACCTGCTGATTACAGAACACACCTGTACCTGTATCACCTGTTTATCCCACAGTCACATGACCTGACAGGCTGTTAGCCTAGCTTAACACTTACACTAATCACAGAGGGAAAGTGCTAGCCTAGCTTAGCATGTGTATTTAGCTTTGAAGCTGTGCTTATTCTAAGCTATGCTAACAGTCCCGATGTCCTGTCTGTAAAATGATTCATGAACCCTGTGATGATGATGAGTGTCACTTCCTGTCCGTGTAGTGGGCGGAGCCTTTGGAGAATCAACTGTTTAGTTTTGTGATGAAATAAATAAACATAAGTGACATGAAGTGTTTGAATCATTTCCTGCTGCGAGTTCCTCTCAGGTGAAAGGTTGTCACATGAGTGACACCTTTGGGACCTGTGGGTGGAGTCCCAGGAGCATTTGGGCATCAGCTTGTCGCTGCGTGTTAATTAAAAACACGCTATCCTCAGAGAGAAGAGCAAGAGTGTTTATAGAAACCTGGCAAGAGCTGCTCTCCACCACAGAGGAAGAAGCTGCAGCAGGTACAACTTCTTTCATACAGGTGTTCTATAAAGGCACATCCACAGGTGGGTCATACAGGTGATTTTACATTTACTTGTCTAAGCATCACCCAGATTTAGATATTAAGTTTTAGATGTTTGAACAGCACCTATCCTACCTCTCTCCTCCCTCCAGGCGGTCGACATAATGAGTCGTTGGCGTCGTTCAGTGGACGAGCTGGCGGCACGGCGGCGACAGCATGAATGTGAGCGCGCTCAGGATGCACTCAGTCGGGTCACTTCATGTTTCCAGCAGCTGGTTGCGTTGGTCGGTAGCTCAGCCGACGGCAGCTTCCTGCGAGATGAGTTGGATGAGACGAGAGCTGTGGCTCACCGGATCTGCAGTGGTAACACCTGTCTGTGGTTCACCTGTCCTTCTCACCTGTGTGTTTCTCGCTGTCTCACGTGTTCACCTGACTCTCATTGCTCCATCTCCCTTATGTGTCTTCAGGGCTGTCCTGCCGGCTGCTGCGCTCGCTTTCAAACTCTGACTTTGCCCCCTCAGGTGTGCAGGACGGGCAGGTTTTGGAGCGTCTGTGGGTTCTCTTCCTGTCAGCATTGGAGCACTTCCTGTATGACCTGCGTAAGGCCTGTGACCTAATTGGGCAGTTCCCCCTGACTGAGCACAGCAACAGGCGCTCGCTGGTCAACACAGGTCAGCTGATTTTAGTTCTGATGTGAGATTGGCTAACTTTGTGTAAAAGATGTCTGTTGTGGCCGAGTCGTGAACCGGTAAATCACCTGCAAGTGTTTTTGCTTGAATGTCTAAATCGAGGAGTACTCGAGTAGGTTTAAGAACAAGTTTTTATTGCAATTCAAGTTGTTCAGTCCAATGAATAGCTTGAAAAGGTACAAAGGTAAGCGGTGAACTGCCAGAGGTTAAAGGTAAGGTTAGCTAAAACTGAAAAAATAATGCACATTTCAGAATTATACATAAAGGCCTTTTTCAAGGAAACACACAACGTGTTAAAATTTTAAAGCTGTTCTGCAGCAATGGAGGCTGGTCAAGCCTTGAAAGCTGGTGCTACTAATTCCTACAGGTGTTCCCACTTTCCTGGATTACTTCCCCCTCTGCATAAAAGCAGTGTTGGAACACACTGATGTACCCTCGTGACCATCAGCTGAACAGTAGTGTGTTGGTACAAAAACGGGGAGAAAAAGGTGATTAACAATGGAAGAGAGACGGAGCATCATAACACTTATAAATGTTTGTCTTTCCAAACTGTGACAGGAAGAGGTCTGCAGACCCAAAAACACAACTGAACCAGAAGTTTCTGAGAGTTAACAGCTTGATAGGCGGCTCACAGGACAACAGCTTCAAGCACAGAGTAATAGTGGTCGTAGTGAGCAAGTCTCAGTTTTCCCTCACCTCAGTCTCAAACTGTATATTTATTTCTTACTCTTCCTATATTTATTGTTTTTCTTTTGCACTGAATGGAACTGGAGCCTCGTTGTCTCGTCTCTCTATGTACTGTATATCGCAGAGATGACAATGAAGAGAAGACTTCGAGCTGCAGGTTTGACAGGACATCACTAAGATGTCAGAACAAGACAGAGGTTTGGCTGTGCCATGAAACACCGCCATTGTAATACTGCAGACTGGAAGAAGGTTTTATGGACTGATGAGTCATCACGCAGGATCTTTGTACGCTGCCGAGTAGGTAAAGGATGGGTCCACAGTGTGTGGCATCAACTGTCACACATGGAGGAGGACGTGTGATGGTCTGGGGCTGTTTGCTGATCCAGAGTCGGTGACTCGTACAGAGTGAGAGGCTCCCTGAACCAGAACAGCTGCCACAGCATTGTGCAGCACCATGCAGGACCCTCTGGCATGCACCTAGTTGGTCAGGGGTTCATCCTACAGCAAGATAATGACCCATAGCAAAAGTGCCAGAACTACCTCAGGAACAAAGAACAAGATGGTGAGCTTGGAAACATGGAGTGTGCAGCACAGTCTGCAGACTTAAACCCCATCGAGCTGGTTTGAACTGGACAGAAGAGCGAAAGCAAAGCAGCCTACAACGTCCACATTTATGGGAACTTCTGCTACAGATATGGGAGAATATTTGATTTCTATTGTATTCCATTGCCAAAGGAGGCTACTGACGAGTCAAAGTTTACAATACACTTTGGTCTATAAACTGATTCCATTATTTATTCATTTACTTTTTACTCCAATTGCTTATTTGTGCTGCGCTTTCACTTCAGAGTGCAATGAGACATCAAACATTTTTAATGAAAAACTGGAGAAACTTTTAGCTTGTAGTAGAGCTGGGCGATAGAACGATAACGATATGTATCGCGATATAACTTTTTCTCGATAGAAAAATTCAACTATCGCGATAGACCTCGCCGCTCTTGTCCTCTTAAAAAAAAAAAAAGAACAGCCAATCCAAATTAAGTAGCGCAGAGCTGAACCAATCACAGCCGCAGCGTCACGTCGCGTGACTTGTTACGTACAGCACAAGTGCCAAGCCGCACATGTGTATTTGTTTGGGAAGCAGCCAGCCACCGTACTGCCCGGGTAATGGAGGAAATGAGTGTGCCGACTAGAAAAATCAACCGAGCGTGACCGAAGAGAAAACAGATGATGGTTCCAATGCCGGAGAGATTGTCGAACGGAAGAGCCAGAGAAGTTCCGTAGTGTGAAGGTATTTCGGCTATTTCAAGTCTGACAAAAAACAGAGTAGCGTGCACTGTAAATTGTGCCAAAAGCAAGTCTGGAAATACAATAAACTGGTGCATGCGCTACGTCCACACGTACCCGGGTATTTTTGAAAACGCAGATTTTTCTATGTGTTTGCACCTTTCGTCCAAACGTAAACGGCGTTTTTGGTCACTGAAAGCGAAGATTTTTAAAAACTCCGTTTTTGCATTTATGTGTGGACTAGAAAAACGGAGAAAACGCAGCGTCAAAGGTGTGCGCATTTTTTGACGTCACACTGTGCGCCACGTTATTGTTTCGGTGAAATGAATTTCTACAATACTGTTAATTCTACTCTCTGCAGTGTTTAAATGCTTACATATACACACAGTTACTGTCCGTCCACACATACGACTCGGTTCTGCTTCTATGCCGCAGCTTTGTTTACTTTTTCCCACCGAGGCTTCTAGACTTCTGATTGGCCAACATTTCTGCACGGTTAGGAATCTAGCGCCACCTGCTGCTTTGGCATGTTCATAGCAGCGTTTTCCTTCATTTCTGCCTTTATGTGTGGACGGGATTATTTTTTAAAACGAAAACGGAAAATCTCCGTTTTCAAAAATACCCGTGTACGTGTGGACGTAGCCTCAGTCTCTGACTGGAAGCGCTAATTCGTCATTCGGCTTTTGTCAGACTAAAGTAACTGTTAAAACTGTTTGAAAAGCTCAGCTATACAACAAGGAGAGATTGAGAATTTCCTTTTAGTTCTCAGTTTATTTGATATTGACAAAAGTTAGTCAGTTTTGTCTGTTCTTCTGTAAAACAAACTAAGATTTATTTTTAGAATTAATATTTTGTTTCTAAGTGGAATTGACAATTTAGTCTGTTTCGTTTGTTCTATTTTGAAACTTAAACGCTTTAGCGGCTGCCTTTTGTGTAGTTTGCAATATTTGCCTTTATTTACCTGAAAAAGTCTCATGTTCCTTAAGTACATCTACCCTGTTGAACTTATTATGGGAAATAAATATTTAAATCAAAACAAGCTGCTGATTATTTCACATTTTACTTGTGAGCAACGGCACATTTAAATCTTACAAATATAGTTATTTGGCTCATATCGTGATAGATATCGTTATCGCCTGAAATGAAAAAAACATATCGTGATATGAAAAAATCTTATATCGCCCAGCTCTAGCTTGTAGTGTATGTGTAACCTGCGCTTTCTTGTCCAATGTAGGAACGTTACCATGGAGACCTCAGGTTTTTTTTTATAGGCTAACGCGTGTCACAGAGGTTATTTTTCTGCTATAACCGAAAGCTTACCTAATGCTGGGCATACACTGCGATTTTTGTCCCATTTTGGCCAGAGTGTCGCCTTAATCGTGTGTCGTGCGTCGTGTAGTATACATAAGGTAACGAGAAGCGATTAACACACAATCATCAATCATATGGTTGCAAGAAAATCAAACCTGTTTGAAATCCTGTCGCCCCTCGTGAGGGCGTCACTGCAGCCTCTGCGCACGCGCGGAGCAACAGTGCAGCGTGTGATCTGGACACAAGCGATGGAGGCACAACTTGTAGAACTTTGGCTCATCTGAGCCTTTTCGATCTATCGCGACCACACCAACCATGAAAAGAGTTGGATGGAGATCGCTGCTCAATCACAGCTGCCTGATCAATGTTTTTCATTAGCAATTTAGCAAAGTTGATGGTGGTGTGTGAGTGAAAGACAGAGAGGGAGATTTTGTGTTATAAGCCGACGCACAGTGACTGGCAGTGTTGAACCATGACAAGCATTAGTTTTGATTGTCCAGGAACAACACGAGCACGGGGACATCAGATTGTGCTCTTATCGATCCGTTACTGACCCGTTATCGACCTCTTACTGATCTACTTTATGTTGCTCCTCCCCTTTTGTGAGTGTGGACGCTTCATCTCTTTGCTCTTAAATGCTTTGCTTCTTTTATTGATTTTTATGCTGATTTTTTCCCTTTTTTCCGTATGAGCTTACCTGCGATAGCTTCTGGACACTTATAGATCATTAGGACTAAAGTGTTCTTAACAGAAACAGCAACATTTTTATAGTGACCTTATCCTCAGCGCTCCGTGTGTCTGTGGCCTAGACACAGCTGAAGCCTGATTACAGCGTCTGGGCACCGAACAGCCTCAATAGCCTGGAAAGGTGCTAACCGCTAGGCTAACTAGCAACAAGATGCCTTCCCTCTCCACAGATGACTACCACAGCCTCCTGCAGAAGATTGCAGTACTGGAGACAAAAATTCATCGCTTAGAAGTAAACGTGGAGGTAAATGGACTGTGTGGAAATGAAACAACCTTGCCTTTGATTCAAAACAATGGCGATGAGCAAGCTAGCACATAGCTAAGGAGCACAGATAACATGACCAAGAAAGTAGACTCTGTGCATTATTATAAATCCTCAAGTGATAATCCCCCCTTGGACTGTCTTGGTGCAAAACCAAGACATAAATCATGTCTCCTGGAAGGGGGAGGACGTATCACGGGCAGAGCACAGCGAGCTGAAATCTCTGAAACCGACTGGCCTTCACTTCCTACGAGACAGAGAAGCTCTTCTACCCCTGTATACGAGAGGAAACAGGACTGGACAACCGTGAATAGGAAGGTTAACAACAAACCTCCAAAACAACTGAATGTGAAACTGCAGAACAGATTTGCTCCACTATCAAAGGACCCTGGATCGATATCGGACAACCATCCATCTAAAAGCAGCGAAGTAAGGTCTGAAAATCTGTTGAAAAGTAAAAGACCACAGGGAAAGCTAAAGGCTAGGCCTGAAACTCTGATTGTGGGTGACTCTGCCGTAAAGGATGTACAAAGGATGTGCGGTAAGAACACTAAAGTCCTCTGCTTTCCTAACAATATGGTCAACAACCTGAAGGAGAGAATTCTTCAAATTGCAGATGAATATCCAACTGTGACAAACATTGTTCTGCATACAGGGTCAAACGATGTGTCCAAACAACAGTCGGAGGTTCTGAAACGGGACTTTACTGGATTATTAAACACTGTAAACTCTCTGAATGCAGCTGTATTCATCAGTGGGCCTGTACCGCCGGTCAGAGGAGGAGACGAGAGATTCAGCAGGCTGTTTGCACTGAATAAATGGCTCATATCAGCATGTGCTGACCACTCAGTGCATTTTATCAACAACTTTAATATTTTTTGGGAACGCAGGCATCTGTTTGAAGCAAATGGATTTAATTTTAACAAGTCAGGGGTGAAACTGTTCACCTCCAACTTGTTTTATTCCATACGTCATCCATCCGTGCTTGGTGCCAAGGCTGAGATAAACGAGGAGTTATCTCATAAAGAGGAACAAACAGTACTCCAAGAACAGACAAAGCCCAGCAGAAACCTTGAGGAGGAGCTCCATCTGCCCCCACCCGGGAAGAGCCTCAGAAAGGAGAGACATCCATGGCATCTGAGGAAGAGCCTCAGAAAGGAGAGACATCTGAGGCAAGAAGAGGGGTCCCTATTTGCCTCCAACTCTCTCAACAACACCAACGACCAGGACCAGGGACCACGACCTTCCCCAGTCCCCCAAACCCCTGACAGGCCATCACCCTCCTCCCCCTCCCTTTCTCCCTCCTCCCCACACCTGAAATTCACTGAGGAGATGATGGAGCGGGTCAATGCTGGGCTCAGATCTACCCCCCGGCCCAATCCCTTTTTGTCCCCCATAAACCCCCCACCAGAGCGGCCAAAGGTTCGCCATCGAGCCCCACCCTCAACAGAGCGATCGAAGTCACATTGCTCAGCCTCACCCCCCTTAGTTCCTCTTCATGCCCTGTCTCCGCAGTCTGATGTGTGATGTGTGGAGGGTCCGGGCTGCGAGGATTATGGCAGTGGTGACTTTTCCCAGGAGAAGCTGGGACCCTGTTTACTAGAAGGTTTTAAAATCTCTGTACTTTTAGGTGACAGGAGACATGTGGCCTGGTCAAAACACAGAGAAATGCACTCTAAAAGATCTTTGAACATAGTAAACATACCTTGTGTGCCACAGACTGCTCCCAAACACGAGGGGACAAGTAATACCTCTAAAACACTTAAGTTGGCTTTATTAAACGTTAGATCTTTAGCTGGGAAAACATTTTTAATTAATATCAGGCGTGTTTCCAGAACCACTAAAAACTGCTGTAATAAAACCTATACTGAAAAAGGACAATCTTGACAAGACACAAATGAAAAACTACAGGCCGATCTCAAATCTCCCATTTTTAAGTAAGATCATTGAAAAAGCAGTTTCTCAACAGCTCAGTTACTTCTTAAAACAGAATAACTGCTACGATGCCTTCCAGTCAGGTTTTAGACAGAACCACAGCACTGAAACCGCTCTGACCAAAGTGTTCAATGACATATGTCTGAACACAGACAGTGGAAAAATGCCAGTCTTAGTTTTACTGGATCTCAGTGCAGCATTTGATACAGTTGACCACAACATATTACTCAAACGACTGGAGAACTGGACAGGTCTTTCAGGAACTGTACTAAACTGGTTCAAAACATACTTAGAAAACAGGAAATACTTTGTATCAATAGGTAACTTCACATCTGAGCAGACAAGTATCACATGTGGAGTTCCCCAAGGTTCCATCTTGGGACCCCTTCTGTTTAACATCTACATGCTCCCACTGGCACAGATTATAAACAACAACAAAATAAACTACCACAGCTATGCAGATGACACACAAATATATATCACAATGTCACCAGGAGACCGAGGCCCTGTACAGGCTCTTGGTAAATGCATTGAGGAAATCAATGACTGGTTGTGCCACAATTTTCTCCAACTAAACAAAAACAAAACTGAAGTAATAGTCTTTGGCGCCAAAGAAAAACGATTACAGGTCACCAGAGAACTTCAATCTATACATCTAAAAACCACAAACCAGGCGAGAAATTTGGGTGTAGTGATGGATGCAGACCTAAACTTAGAAAAACACATTAAGACAATAACAAAGTCAGCTTACTATCACCTCAAGAATATATCAAGGATAAAAGATCTGATGTCTCAACAGGACCTGGAAAAACTAGTCCATGCATTCATCTTTAGTAGGCTTGATTACTGTAACAGCATCTTTACAGGTCTACCTAAAAAATCAGTCAGACAACTACAGCTCATTCAGAACTCTGCTGCTCGAGTCCTCACTAAGACCAAAAAAGTGGACCACATCAGTCCAGCTCTGAGGTCCTTACACTGGCTGCCTGTCCGTCAGAGGATAGACTTTAAAGTTCTGATGCTGGCCTATAAAGCTCTGAATGGTTTAGGACCAAAATACATCAATGACCTCCTGACCCAGTATGAACCTTCCAGATCCCTCAGGTCATCTGGATCCGGTCTTTTATCAGTTCCCAGAATCAGAACCAGACACGGAGAAGCTGCATTCAGCTTTTATGCTCCTTATATCTGGAACAAACTCCCAGAAAGCCTCAGATCAGCTGAAACACTCAGTTTATTTAAATCCAGGTTGAAGACTCACCTGTTCTCAGCTGCATTTGAATAAAGCACCAAATCCACACTTTTAAGCTTAAATTTCAAAACTTACATTTTAACTACTGATTTTATCTACTGTTCTGATTTTATCTGATTTTATCTGTTTTGATTTTATATACTGTTTTGTTTGTTTGTTAATTAGTTTGTTTGTTTGTTTTAATCAATTTTAAATCATGCTTTTTATTTGTTTTTGTTTCTAATGTCTCTGTGAAGCACTTTGAATCACCTTGTTGTTGAATTGTGCTATACAAATAAACTTGCCTTGCCTTCATAAATTCCAGGACCTCAGTCACCAAGAAGCTGAACTTACCTGAGGAAGTGTTTTTCTCATCCACCTGACCATCTGTTTCTCACCTGTCCTTCTGAATTTATAGGATGTGTTGATGGCGTGGTGGGCGTGGCAGCTCGGGTGGCCTCAGTCCAGTTGCCATGGCTCACCTCGGAGGTGGAACCAAGCCCAGATCTGACCAATCACATCACAGGACTGGAAACTATGATGAGCGAGATGCAACAGAGGGTGAGGGGAAGCATATGGAACACTTCCTGTTGGACTGTGAGGTTTAACTGTTGCAGAGTCACCTGTCTGCTCTTTAGGTTGCTTTATAAACGGCTGAATTCTGTGCCGCTGCTTTGTTTTTTGTTCTGAGTGTCTCACCGTTGCTCTGCAGGTTCCCGTGGCGTTCTGGTCGGTGGAGGCGACCCAGCCGGCGTGGGCTGAAGCCCGCGGTGAGCCAGATGACCTGGTGGAGAGCCTGGAGGACCTGATGGAGGTTGAGGTCATTGCCGGTTCCAAGAAGACGGCATGCTGTGGGCTGGGCTGCGTCGGGTAGATGTAGATTTAAGTGTTTCCATTAAGATGGGAGAATCGTGTTTTAGAGGAAACAGAAGAAAACCTGGGTTCATTTGTCATTGTGATGTTTAAACAATCAATATTAAATAAGTCTAAATAAAGCTGGCAGATCAATATCTGCAGTGATTAATTATTAACATGTCACAGAAGAAAAATGCCACTGGATGGTTGAACTATCCTTTAGGAGGTGATAGACAGGTACATACTGAGATAAAATACACAATGCATGGATTCACCTGCAGCATAACTACAGGAGGATTCAGGGTCACCTGGTCCAGCCCTAACTATATGCTTTAGCAAAAAGGAAAGTTTGAAGCCTAATCTTGAAAGTAGAGATAGTGTCTGTCTCCTGAATCCAAACTGGAAGCTGGTTCCACAGAAGAGGGGCCTGAAAACTGAAGGCAGTCGTCCAGCCTGGAAGTAATAAATGCATGAACTAGTTTTTCAGCGTCACTCTGAGACAGGATATTTCTAACTTTAGAGATGTTGCACAAATGGAAGAAAGCAGTCTTACATATTTGTTTAATATGTGCGTTGAAGGACATGTCCTGGTCAAACATGACTCCAAGGTTCCTCACAGTGTTACTGGAGGCCAAGGTAATGCCATCCAGAGTAAGCATCTGCTTAGATACCATATTTCTAAGCTTTTCAGGGCCGAGTACAATAATCTCAGTTTGATCTGAATTAAGCAGAAAATGAGCGGCCGTCCAGGTCTTTGTCTTTAAGACATTCCCGCAGTTTAATTTCCATTGTCAATATTATTCAATGAAATTAAGGGCAGTGTCAAAAACACACTGAGACTGAGCTGTGATGTCATCAAGTACTGCCTTTCCAATCAAAGGATGAATTCACTTGCACTCAGGTGAACTATAAAGTGTACTTGAGTATTGATGTCATGATGCAGCAGCAAAGAAGAAAAAAAAAAGAAAAAAAGAAGAAAAGACCCCACCCAAGGCTCCTCCTTTTCCTCCTAGTCTTTCAAAGTAAAACCAGCTTAATTTTGAAAAGAGAAGCCCAGCCTGCATGCGGTGTGTCAGGGGAGGACAGCATATTTCAGCTGCTCAGATCAATAACACACTGTGTTGAATTAAGAACTTTATTGACAAACATAAAAATATGATACAAACACGGAAGACAGACGAACATGAGGAGGCGGAGCTTCAATTTTGGAAGGTCGAGCGTAGATGAGTTCTGAAAGCTGAAAGAAAAAACAAAAAAAAAAACCAACAACCATCAGTCGTGCTTCACGCAGCTGTTAACGTGTTTGCGCACAGCGGGGTGTTTACGTGGTCTCACCTTCCTGGTTGTCCCACAGTTCGGCCGCCACACCATTAAGAGGACTGTCGTTGTTCGGCTCTGAGGAGGAAGCAGAGTGACAGTGAGGTCAGAGGGCAGAGCTTGGACAGTGCTGGGGTGATGACGCATTTACCTCCCAGCAGGCTCTGGATGGACAGCAGGATGGAGCGAACGTCGTAGAGCGCTGACCATTTGTCCTTCAGGATGTCGAGGCAGATGAAGCCGTGCTCGTCTACGTTGGGGTGGAAACATGGTGTGACAAACTTTACGCGTGGGGCCTGGTACGGGTAACCGGCAGGAAACTCCAGAGAGAGGCGGTACCTGAGGCCCTCGTACACCTGAACAGGTAAGACAGCAGAATTTAACTTTCTGCTGAGAGCAGAGTAACCCAAATGATCCGTGTGTACATACCGTCCCCTGAGCGCCATCGATGGTTCCAACCCACTTAAACAGATTATCTGACTCTGGGAACGCAGAGATCCCCTTATCACCTGACATCTGCACCAGAGAGAGAGACTGTCACATGACTTCAGGACACATGGAGAGTGTCACATGACCTCAGGTGTTACAGATTAGAACAGAACACTGATGAAGACTGGACTCACCATGAGCGTCATCAGCTCCTGCTGCAGCCTGCAGACACAAACAGGAAGCTCAGAATCTGCTGCACATGCTCAGTTCAGTGTTTCACTTTTGGCTCAGATTAAGGAGGAGCCTGCCTCCTTTGTTGTTCTGGTGTTTCCTCCTGAACTCAACTCAGCCCTTCATGAAACTGCAGCTCAGACAGGTGCTGTGCAGAGAGGATCAGGTAAACTTGCCCATCTGTATGACTCAGACTGAGGCAACTGTGATACTAAGTTTGCCTGTCACTCCACACCTGTAGGAGCTGCCCCCACCCATCACCTGCTGAACAGCGTCACTTTTAGCCCTTTCACACAAGTACCTACTCAGCACGACTCTAGTAGTTTTCCGTTTCTGGGGTTGTTGGTTTCCCCAGTTGCCGGGTTTTAAATATGGCGGCTTTGATTTTCGTGAAGGACACGCCTTCAGGCCCCATCGATCGACGCTACTGACTAGCCAATGGGTGGCACCCAGTCAGTTGATGTCACATTTTAAGATAGCACGTACTATTAAAAAACAAACAAAACCCATAAAAACCGAGCCGGTACTAGTGGGACAGGGCCACTGGTGTAATCGAATGGCGGCACAGCACACGGAAACCAAGCGCATCATTGTTTACCAACAGCTGTACTAATAAAGTTTAATCAACCGTGAACAGGAAGTGTACCTGCTAACACCTGTCCGACAGGTAGAGTCAGAAATTGGCACTGAGAGCTGACACAAACACCCAATATGAAAACACACAATAGGAAAAGTCTCTCTCTCACACAAACACACACCGTTTGGACACAGAGCCTCTGGCCGCGCTGCCGCCGCTGTCGCTGCCTTTCAGAGCGGCGGTGCTGGAAGCTGCAGCCGCTGCGGGGTCCATGTTCTGGGAGGCCATGAGCGTTACCGTCCTGTTCTGCTGAATCAGACAAAGTGAGGTTAGAAGGCCCGGGTTCCTCTGCGGCTCACCTCCCGTGTTTCTCCCTCTAAGCTAACAGCAGCTAAACGCTGGCACCGGATCCAGCTCCGAGGACTCGTCTCCAGCTGTATCCGCCTCTCAGGCCACCGTTCGGGTGTTTTACTCAGACCTTACCCCGTTAACAGACGAGGCTCACCTTCACTGTGACGACGTCGTGCTAAATGTGCTAGCTGTTAGCTCCACCGGTCGGCTAAGCGTTGGCTCTGCGGCTAGCCTGTTTATTACCCAGAGGAGACTATAAACAAACAAAAACTCTTCCCGGTACGGACTCACCGGTTGTCGGTCGGGGTTTGTCGGCCAGAGTACAGCTACTGTCTGTTGGATTCAAACGGAACACGCTCCCGCCCCCGATTTAAACCGACTGTTTCTTACACAGTCGGCCAATCAGCGCCCGACCTTTAAAAACAAGCCAGCTTTGGCTGGCCAATGGCAGGCCTGCCAAGTAAAGGGAGGTGCGTTGTGATTAGGCAGCGTGAACGACGAAATGATCCAAACGTCTTTTAATGCTGACGTCATAACAGAGCCCAACAAGTCAGAAATCGGTTTTAGTAAACAAACAAAATTACATAAATATACATTTGTGTATTCACTTACCTGTCATAATAAATATGCCTGTAAATAAATGTTTTACCTTCTGTTTATGATTACAGCTCTGTTTCAGGATAACTTAAATTAAATATCAGACTGCTGTCTCTTCAAGCCTAGCTTAGTGAAAGGTGACCACCAGATGATGTCACGCGGAGGCTCTGACAGCACAGATCCACAGTGAGAATGATGTAATAGCTCAGTTAAACTTTGGTGGGAACCACTCGGAGAGTTTCCATCAGAAAATGAAATGCTGTTAGCTCGCAGGTGATACAGCTGTCTTCATTAAAGATGAGTTCAAAACAAAGATGATAAACTGCATTAATGCTTTCTCTGGAGTATCAGGTCTGACTTTAAACATGAAAATGTGTCCTGTTCCTGTCGGAGAGGCTTGTGTCCTTACAGAAGGTTTTCCTGTCAAAGAACAGGTGACTTATTTGGGAACTAACATCTGTCGAGATCAGTCTGAGAGGGTCATTTCTAATTTCCAGCATTTAAATCCAAAAATGAAAAACAGATTTGATCTGTGGCTCATGAGCGATCGATCACTGATCCTTTTATCTTAAACAGGGATATTCACACTCAGTGTATCCTGCAAAAGTAAAAATGTTCCTAAATCATTCGTAGAACAGTCGATGCTGCACTTTATTACTTTGTGTGGGAAAACAGAAATAAATCAATATTATATAAGGATCCAAAATAATATTAATGATGTGTCCCAGCTAGTGAAGGTAAAAAGGTCATTTTCTTCCATATCCTGTGTTTGTGAGGACCTGTGATGTTCCCGTATCTGTAAGAGAACACAGTACAGTGTTTCATGATGACACAAATGGACCAAATATACAAACAGCACTGAATAAAGATGTTCTCAGAGATGCCATTAATATACTGGATAAAACATATATGATTCATTGTCCTGTAACCCCTCACTGTCAGTTTTACTGGAACAGTAACTTTATGAATATTAATGAGCCATTGATATGGACTTACAATAAGAAGTATTTAATCACCAACAAGGTCGAATAACAAACCAATTTATTAAAACTATAGAAATGATCTGGATGAATCTTGTACTGTAAAACTGTCAAACAGTCAGTGAAACAATTCCACATCTTTTTGAATGATGTATTTCATTTTTTAACACATACACTACATTTAATGTTTTCTTTTTATTTTCATTGTCTGTGGAGGTTCTCAGTCATCCAGGTCATTGTAGTCTAAGGAGCTTGGAAAGAAAAGCGTCTGGACTTCTTTATGTTGCTTGAAGGCGTTTCACCTCTCATCCGAGAAGCTTCTTTAGATCTTGGGTCAAATGGTGGAGAGTCCCAGACCTCAGGCTCGTCATTGATCAGTTTACAGAGTAGCCGCTCAGAAAGCAGAGCAGATGTCCTAGCAGAGGTTCAGCAACACTTCACAGAATACACATGACGGGACTTACAGGCGTGTTTTTATGGATTCCAGCTCACTGTGGGGCCAGAGCAAATGAAATGGTAGATAGAGCTGCAAAGGAAGCCACAAAACACGGGATAGTCGACCTGGGTATTAGCTAGACAGAGATAAAGAGTATGGTAAGGCAAGAAATGAAGAAAAGATGGCAAAACAGTGGGAGGAGGAAAAGAGGGGACGTGATTGGATGAAATCCAAAGGAGGGAAGGAGAAATGAGGAGCTCAGAAAGGAGTAGGAGAGAGGAGGTGGCCATATCGAGAATAAGATTAGAACATACTGGTTTGAACACTACACTATTCATGATAGGGAAACATAATACAGGGAAATGTGACGACAGTGGAGAAGAGGAAACGATAGAACATGTTATATTCGGGTGTCAGAAATATCAGGTGGAGAGAAGACAACTGACCCAAAACGTCAGCGAATAGGGGTTTGGGTTTTTTTGAGCGACGCTCCAGTCCCCACTCCACACCAGTTGGAGGCGGTAATGCACCATTCAGTTGTTTGCCAACCGACAATAAAATTTAGAGGAAGCAGCAGCAGCGAACAGGTAAGATGAACGCGCCTCCCGCTTTCGAGTCGTTCCTGCTGTTCGAAGGGGAGAAAAAGATCAGCATCAGCAAGGACACCAAAGTCCCGAACGCCTGCCTGTTCACCCTGAACAAGGAGGACCACACGCTGGGCAACATCATCCGAGCGTAAGGCCCTGAGACACGGCCGCAAAGGCATCACACCGCTACATCCAGGCTAACAACAGGCTAACTAACAACAGCCCGCTAAAGTCATCCGAGCGTAAGGGTCCCAGACCCGGCTTCACAGCTGGCTAAGTTGAGGCTAACAGCCAGACAAACGCTAAGCAGCGGCTCAGAGACAGATGCTAGCACGCAGCCTGCAGGTGGTTCCGTCTTACAGGTAGCTAGGAGGTTTTTTCAGAAAACCAGAACATAGTCTTGTAATATTTGATCTCTGCTTGCTTTTTGTTTTTTAATAAACCATGACATGCTGCTGATGGGAAACAGGTCTTAGTGTAAGCCACCATAGGCGGCTGTCCCAGTGCCTGATCATAAAGTCAGCAAAGTTAATGAACTGATCCTCAAATATTCTTCCTGTGAGCTGCACACACATCATTCACACTAATCTGCTCATCCTTACAGTCTGTCCACCAATCAAATGACTTTCTGTGTGTGTGTGGTCAGTCAGCTGCTGAAGGACCCTCAGGTTCTGTTTGCTGGTTATAAAGTTCCTCATCCTCTGGAGCACAAGATCGTCATCAGAGTGCAGACCACACCTGACTACAGCCCACAGGTAACACGCACACACCTGTGGGATATTCCAGGAAGTATGTTCATCAGACTCTGAGTTTCCTGTTCCAGAAGGGTGATTGGTTAGTTCATTCAGCTCTGAGCGTGTTCCCACTGGGTTATGTGCATACTATTACAGACGTCTCAGCTTCTACAGGATCAGGATGTATCAGGATAGTTTTGAAAGAATGACACATTTTAAATCAGGAATGCAGATCAGAGCAGAGCTGTGAGCGGATCCAGATGGGATCAGCTGGGACATGACCAAGCAGACCTGGATCTGGGATTTATCCGATCTGAATCCCTGATCAAAAATCTGTTTGGATCCGTCCTGCTGTGCAAATGGACTTGGTTTGCTGATCCGTCACGGAGCCCATGTTCTGGCTGATCTGGTTCTGGGTCGACCTGCCGAGGCTGACTCAGGTGATTTTCAGTGGAAAATCTGCCGAGGCTCATTTTGACTTTAAATGACCGAACCTCAATCTGATTACATTTCAATGTGAAATGTAATCAGATTACAATCAGACTGTCTGCAGTGACTTTAAACACATTTAGTTCAGCTTTAGTTTTAAAGCGATCTCAGCCTGAACTTCACTCGAATAAGATCCATTTATCCATCAGAGTGATTGATTATAATAAGTGTTACCATGGTAACTGCCTTTCTGGAACAGCAAACCCGAGTTTCCCTCATAAACTAAACTTGCTTCTTGGAACACACTTCTGATTACAGCTCTTAGTTACAGGAAGTGAAATTAAATGACAGGAAATGATGTCGTTCCTGACAGGAAGCGTTCACGAACGCTATCACTGACCTGATCAGCGAGCTGTCACTGCTGGAGGAACGCTTCAGAGTCGCCATCAAAGACAAACAGGAAGGCATAGAGTGACCCCGCCCCATCATGATGTCACTTCCAGTTACCTGTCCTCTGTTTGTCTTCTGTTTCTTTTAAATAAAGCCTGTGATGCCATATCCTGATGAGTGTGTGTGACATACCTGTAGCTCAGGCGGTGGCTGCTTGCAGCTGATTGAAGTTTAAAGTGCTGGTCAACATTTTCCTGTGTTTGCTTTAACAGATCATTAGACAGAACTGTTTGCAAACAATAACAGAAAGAAGAAATACTCTGATCATTGTCACCCTTCCAAAAACAGCTTTTCCTTCATCTACAGCACAAACCTGCTGTGCAGTGACCTGATTAGCTCAAAGCTCCAGTTCAGTTTTTTTCATATATAAGTATATTTACTTAGGAAAATGAAGACAGGTTAATTGTATTTCGGTAAGTGCAAGTACTGTGTTGTTTTCTTTTTTCAATGAAAATATTTGCAAAAAAAAAGCTCCGGTTCATACTGAGTTTACCAGTTTATAATTTATATTTGCGTTCGAGTTATGAAAATGATTAATTAAATATGTTTTCATAGAAGAAGTCCAACTCTTCCCACTCGGGTTTTATTTATTTACTTTTTAGGTCAATTGTGTTTATACTTTATGTCAAAATGAAAAAAATAACTATAAAGTGAAACATGAGGTTGTGCTGAAAAGAATGATAGCAAGGCAAGGAAAAACAGTCAAGGTGAAATCAAAGCAGTCAAAGACAGGCAGTTATTCATGCGACGCAGAGGGTGAAGAATATAATCCACCCACTGTTATCATCTTCAATGCCCTGTACCAACACAGAGCAGCTACCTGAACGCTGCTCCAACAAAGGTCGATCATCTTGTTAATAACTTTACCTCCTCACTACGTACGACTCTGGATACTGTCGCTCCTGTGAAAACTAAGGTCTCAAATCAGAAGTACCTGACTCCGTGGTTTAATTCTCAAACACGTACCCTAAAGCAGATGACTCGTAAGCTGGAGAGGAAATGGCGTGTCACAAATTTAGAAGATTCAGTTTTGTTTATGTAGCACCAAATCACAACAGTCGCCTCAAGGCGATATTGTAGAGACCCTGCAGAGAAAAACCCTACAATCATATGACCCCCTACGAGCAGCAGTTTGGCGACAGTGGGAAGGAAAAACTCCCTTTTAACAGGAAGAAACCTCCAGCAGAACCAGGCTCAGGGAGGGGCGGGGCCATCTGCTGCGAGAGAAGGAAGACAGGATAGAGACATGCTGTGGAAGAGAGACAGAGATTAATAATTACTATTTAATGCAAAGTGTCTGTTAGCATTTTAGCTCCTGAAATGTTCTCAGGTGTTCTCAGGTTAGTTCGAGGAGGGTTTTTGGCTCACTGGTGCAGTTATTGTGCAGTCGTTGTGTGGAAACTTTCAGACCTGAATGAGAGTCCGGATTTGTTCTTGAGGTTCCTTAGTAAGTCCAACTGATTGAGAGGAGGGATCAACCTGCAGACACAAATTTCACGAATAACAAGTGTGATTCAGCAGAGTGTGATTCAGGTCTATTAACACATAGTGAGTGAAGAAGAAACACCCAGTGCACCATGGGAATCCCCCAGCAGTCTACACCTATTGCAGCATAATTAAGGGAGGATTCAGGGTCACCTGATCCAGACATAACTACTTTAGCAAAAAATAAACCGTTTCTCTGCGGATGATCAGTTTTCCACTTCCTGTTCCTTCTGGTCAGTTCAGATCTGCTACAGTACACTCGTATGTCTGTGTGACTAAACCGAGTCTTTACAGAACAGTGTGTCTGGGTCACTTCTTTCTCCAGTCTCTATATATTTTTTGTGTTTTTAATTGTTGCTAGCATTTTTCCCAGTTGTGCATCCCAGAGTTCTAGTTTAGTGTTAGTTTTTCCATTTTAAGATGTTCTTGATGATCTCAAAGTATTGATCATTTGTTTGTGGCTCCACCTTTTCCAAGAGATTTTAAAAAAAATATGGCATAATTTCTAGTGAAATTATTCTAAATCTTCTTTACAAACCCACACAGGACGCACATTATTGCCTGATGAAAAAAATCACAGGGACAACATTTTACTCCAAAATCCAAAACAGGAACAATTTCAACAAAGTCTGGCTGTAATAAAACTGACCCTGTTGCTCCACAATTTGACAAAAGTTCTGTTTTTAAGCCGCATTGAAAATGTCATAGAGCCCATCACATTTCATTCACTATATTTTTCCACTGTGATATTGTGGGAGGCCCAGGAGGGAGCCAGCCTTTTTGGCTGCTTCTCTCAGAAATGTAAAAAGATATTTATTTGCTAGGCCCTGCAAATTATCAGAAGTTCATAATAATATGGTGGAAAATTGGAAAGATATGTTATTTACTTAAAATATAGTGATTAAAGATTTGTGGAACTCAAGCCAAAAGGGTTTAATCTTCAGGCAGTCCCCAAATCTTTGCCAATGCTCCACATAACCTCTGACAGCTGAGCGTACCTGTGTCCAGGTGGACCATTTGCTGTGGTGTTATGAAAAACTGCATCAGACATTTCCAGCTAAAGTCCTCCCATATATTGGAATTTGTACATTTCCACGAGGGCTTACATCCAACCAGTCTTCATATTGGAATGTTTCCCTCATTTCTTTAACATAGCGCGTAGAGTGAGGCTTCCTGGTCAACAACTCTTTGTGAAATGTACCCATAACTAAGTTGTTCCCATTAGCCTTCAGATAACGATCAGTATTCGATCATCTAGATCAGTTTTGGTGACAATGTTCTGCTGCAAGTAGTTCCTTAATTGCAGCTATCTAAACTAGTATGAAGTTTTAAGCTGATAATGATGATAAAGTCCCCTTAAAGGATCAGTCTTGACAAGATGACAACGTCTTTTACTCTTTTGTTTTGTGTGAGTGAAGAAAAGGTCTTCACACTGTGTTTAAATGTGCCATCTAGGAGGTCAGGCCTAAACCCAGGGTCAAATGTGCACCATTGAAGTATCTGAATTTTACCATCTAACTTTCCTCTTTTGCTTTGTCGCATATTTTCAACTGAGTTTTGACCCGGGGGTTTTGGATCATGTTTACATGCATAGCCAAATATGTACGAGCCACAACTGCTTGGGTTGGTGGGTCTTTCAGTGTTGAGTGTCGTTCCATCTGGCAGGACAACACGTATAAACAAGAGGCTTGATTTGAGCCGCATAAAAATACGCTTTAAGGTTTGGTAAGTCAGGGAGCGCACCAATCACAGCGACAGCTTATGCAAAGTTCACTCCCACCGCAATGATGGCTGGAAGTGGGGTCGGAGGTCACCTTGGTTACGCTTACCTCTCTTTTCTTTATAAAGTTGTAATGGTTTATATCTATGAAGCGCCTTGAGGCGACTTTTGTTGTGATTTGGCGCTATATAAATAAAACTGAATTGAATTGAATTGAGCCCCAGGTCTTCTACTTTGCCAAATAAATCTGGAAATGATTTTATCAATTGCTGAAAATCCTTCTGGGTGGTTTCCACTGGGAGCGCCTGGAACAAATAGAGATACCACAGAAGCAAGTTCATGTTCACACAATGTGGCTCAAACTGAGGAAGGAAACTGAACTCCACCTTCTTTTATCTTCTTTAATCTTATTGAGTAAGGGAGCACATTTAGCTTCTGCCAATCGAGAGATGTCTTTTGGCAAATAAATACCCAAACATTTCACTGAATGCTGATCCATTAAGTTGTTTCAGAGGTTTGTAGTTCAATGTTAAGTTGTATCTTATGCACTTTGTAACCAGAGGAAAATGTTTTATTAGGCTCACATGTATATTTTTATGTACTAAGACATCATCCACACTCAAAGCCACTTTGTGTTCTTCTCCATTTATATGAATACCTTTAATACTTTCTCTGTATATAGAGAAGCAGAGCAGCGATGGGGGGCAGCCTTGCTTCGAACCGCGCTGCAGTGTGATGGATAGACAGATGTCCAGTCATTTTAATCCTGGAAGATGGATATTATAGAGTACGAATCAGCTGAATACAATTATGAGGTGTCCCAATTTGTTCCAGAACTTTCTATAAGAAAGCCCAGCTGACTGTATCCACACTCACCAGTAAAGCCTCTAGTTTGGTTTGTTGAATATAATGTAAGATATGTGACGAGCATTTAATGTTGTCATGAGCTTGTCTCTGCAAAACAAAGTGTATATTGTGTATAAGATGTGGGAGCATTTGTTTCGCTTGGGAAGAAACAATTTGTGATCAACGTTCGACACAGAAATCGGCCCATATGATCCACAATAGCTCGCCTTTTCTGTCTTTAGCGATGATTGAAAGGACCATTTCATTCCACGAAGGTGGCATTTTTGATTTGCACTACAGGCCTTTAGTGGGCATGGTAATAATTCATTCCAGAATACTCTGCACCGTTCTGAAGGAAAGCCTCCAGGTGTCTTTCTAGCTTTCAGCCTGGAGATGGCGCCATTTAGTTCTCTCTCTGTGATCTCAGCTATCAAAATGTTATGTTGTTCAGCTGGAGCAGGGAAGTCAGGCGCTGCAGGGGGGCGCACCTGAGCGGCATCGACAATCCTGGCTCGCCGGCTGAACTGGGTCCTGTAGTGTTGTTAGTGTGTGTGGCTGCGAGCTGCAAAGCTGCAGCCGTTTGTGCGTAGATGCTGAAAAGCGTGGAAACGTGGTCGGGTCTGTCGTGCATCTATTACAAATGCCTTTTGTGATTCCTCTTCTTTATGCAGTATCTGGGTCCTTAATGTTGTATCTTGTATTATCCAGAGACAATAGTCAATGCTTCATACGTCTACTTAGGTAATACTTAGGTCCCTTCACCTCCGGTGTCCACTGTCTGGTTCGGGAGTCACCACCACAACAGGTACCAAGTACCTCGCAGCTCCTTGCAGCAGCTTCAGCAGGTTCATTAGGACTCAATGTCCTCAGTGTCCCTCAGAATGCTGTCAAAGGTCTGATGGAGGTGTGAGCTGAAGATCTCGCAGACCGAGGCCTCTGCCAGGTGTTCCCAGCACACCCTCACCATACGTTTAGCTGTGTCTATCCAGTTTCCTCCCCCACCACCTGCACTCGAAAAACTAAAACTGACATTTACTTAAAATTTTTGAGGCAACACTTTTACACTTAAAAATATTGAGTAGATTGGAAACCAGTCAAATCTGGTCAATATACTTGATCAATTGAATAGCTAAAGCTTAAACATATTAAGTTGAAATAAATAATTGTAGTTTTACACAAACATGAAAAAATTTAGTAAATAACACTGACATGCTTGGTCAGTGTAAATGAAATATAGACGGTCAGTTAATCCAAAATTTTGTTCCATTTACTTCATATTGTAAACTGAACGTAATCAAAATTGTATTTAATATTAAATATGGTAAATGGCCTATATTTGTATAGTGCTTTACTCGTCCCTAAGGACCCCAAAGCGCTTTACACACCCAGTCATTCACACACTGCTGGCAGCTACATTGTAGCCACAGCCACCCTGGGGCGCACTGACAGAGGCGAGGCTGCCGGACACTCAATTCAATTCAATTTTATTTATATAGCGCCAAATCACAACAAAAGTCACCTCAAGGTGCTTCATAGGTACAGAGAAAAACCCAACAATCATATGACCCCCTATGAGCAAGCACTTTGGCAACAGTGGGAAGGAAAAACTCCCTTTTAACAGGAAGAAACCTCCAGCAGAACCAGGCTCAGGGAGGGGCGGGGCCATCTGCTGTGATTGGTTGGGGTGAGAGAAGGAAGACAGGATAAAGACATGCTGTGGAAGAGAGACAGAGATTAATAACAGATATGATTCAATGCAGAGAGGTCTGTTAATACATAGTGAGTGAGGAAGGTGACTGGAAAGGAAAAACTCAATGCATCATGGGAATCCCCGGCAGCCTATTGCAGCATAACTAAGGGAGGATTCAGGGTCACCTGGTCCAGCCCTAACTATATGCTTTAGCAAAAAGGAAAGTTTGAAGCCTAATCTTGAAATTAGAGATAGTGTCTGTCTCCTGAATCCAAACTGGAAGCTGGTTCCACAGAAGAGGGGCCTGAAAACTGAAGGCTCTGCCTCCCATTCTACTTTTAAATACTCTAGGAACAACAAGTAGGCCTGCAGAGCAAGAGCGAAGTGCTCTAATAGGGTGATATGGTACTACAAGGTCATTGAGATAAGATGGGGCCTGATTATTTAAGACCTTGTATGTGAGGAGCAGGATTTTGAATTCTGGATTTAACAGGAAGCCAAAACAGGAGAAATCTGCTCTCTCTTTCTAGTCCCTGTCAGGACTCTTGCTGCAGCATTTTGGATTAGCTGAAGGCTTTTCAGGGAGTTTTTAGGACTTCCTGATAATAATGAATTACAGTCGTCCAGCCTGGAAGTAATAAATGCATGAACTAGTTTTTCAGCGTCACTCTGAGACAGAATATTTCTAACTTTAGAGATGTTGCACAAATGGAAGAAAGCAGTCTTACATATTTGTTTAATATGTGCGTTGAAGGACATGTCCTGGTCAAAAATGACTCCAAGGTTCCTCACAGTGTTACTGGAGGCCAAGGTAATGCCATCCAGAGTAAGAATCTGCTTAGATACCATATTTCTAAGCTTTTCAGGGCCGAGTACAATAACCTCAGTTTTATCTGAATTAAGAAGCAGAAAGTTAGCGGCCATCCAGGTCTTTATGTCTTTAAGACATTCCTGCAGTTTAACTCATTGGTGTGTGTTATCTGGCTTCATGGACAGATAGAGCTGGGTGTCATCTGCATAGCAGTGTAAATGTATGCTATGTCTTCTAATGATGCTGCCTAAGGGAAGCATGTATAATGTAAACAGAATTGGTCCTAGCACTGAACCCTGTGGAACTCCATAATTAACCTCAGTGTGTGAAGAGGACTCTCCATTTACATGCACAAACTGGAGTCTATTAGATAGATATGATACAAACCACTGCAGTGCAGTACCTGTAATACCTACAGCATGTTCTAATCGCTCTAATAGGATATTATGGTCGACAGTATCGAACGCTGCACTGAGGTCTAGCAGGACAAGCACAGAGATGAGTCCACTGTCAGAGGCCATAAGAAGATCATTTGTAACCTTCACTAAAGCTGTTTCTGTGCTGTGATGAGCTCTGAAACCTGACTGAAACTCTTCAAATAAGCCTCTGCAGATGATCTGTTAGCTGTTTGACAACTACTCTTTCAAGGATGTTTGATATGAAAGGAAGGTTGGAGATTGGCCTATAATTAGCTAAGACTGCTGGGTCTAGAGATGCTTTTTGAGTAAAGGTTTAACTACAGTCAGCTTGAAGGCCTGTGGTACATAGCTGATCATTAGAGATAGGTTGATCATATTTAAGATTGAAGCATTAATTAATGGCAGGACTTCTTTGAGCAGTTTTGTAGGAATGGGGTCTAAAAGACACGTTGATGGTTTGGAGGAAGTAATTATTGAAGTTAACTCAGAAAGATCAATTGGAGAAAAAGAGTCTAACTTAACATCAATGGTACTAAGAGTAGCTGTAGATAATGTTACATCTGTGGGATGATTACTGGTAATTTTTTCTCTAATGCTAAAATTATTAACAAGATAATCGACCTCTGTTGGAGTAGTGTTCAGATAGCTGCTCTGCTCTGTGTTGGTACAGGGCATTGAAGATGATAACAGTGGGTGGATTATATTCTTAAACTCAGTTACAGCGCATTCAGAAAGACATCTACTGTGACAAAGTCTACTCGCCACCGGGCCCTCTGACCACCACCAGTAGGCAATCAGTAGACGACCGAGACTGTTGAAGCCGGGGCTCGAACCAGCAACCTTCCGATTGCAAAACGAACTGCCAACTCTTGAGCCACGATCGCCCCCTGACATTCAAATATGAATGTTATTGTATTTCACTGGTAGTCTAAGTCTAAAAAACCAAACAAACTAATATGTAATTGTGTGTTTCATAATACATGTATGAAAAATGACCACATGTTAACATTTTTCCAAATGAAAATTTAAGTTTTATAAACATGGCAATAAAGAAGCACTAAAAAGACAAGAGCCTCTCCCCTTTTAGCTCAAAGCCTCACATACTTGAAGGATGAATGTCAAACCAGGAGAGCAAACACAAACGCTCAGAGTATTTAAAAAACCAAATGAACAAAACAATGAAAAAGGCTCATGGTACTCAATTACTCTACGTTATCGTGTTTTACTTACACTTTTCAGTTGTAGTTGCTGACAATACATAATATTGATTTTAATAATTAATGATTTTAGTACAAGATGCTGATGAGTATAGATGCCTGTTTCTCAAATGTTTTGATTCAATTTTAAACAAAAATATTAAGCACATGCAAAGAAGGTATTCTGTGAACCACATACTGAATTTATTGTCTGAGATAAATGTAAATAAATACCTTAATTCAACACAAACACATACGTTAACATTTTTAGACATTATTTCAACTTATCAAACTCAAATAATTACTAAAAGGATATTCATAGATTGTACCAGGCTCATCTAACTTATATTTATAGTGATATTTACTAAGCCTCTGAATTAGTTTTTAGAGTTTGATCAAGTTCACCACCGGGTGGAGATCAGTTAACAGCTCAGCCCTTTCTTTACCTGAGTATCAGGAGCATATGGCCATAGAGCTGATATGATTGCAAAGTCGATTATTGATCATCATCATCCTCCTGTCTTGCATTCTTTAAATCTTTGCCTCTGTCCAGTGTTCAGAAAAAAATAGTCCGCTCTTGGGTGTATTTTATGTGTTATCAAGTAAACCAGCTCTATAGCTGCTTGGTGAGGTGTTGTTGCTCTCCCAGGAGTATATATGTATTTACCAGGGTCCCTTTAACCAGTACATAGCTTCCTGCCTTGTCTTTAATTTGTTTTTCTAAAGCAGATTTTTATTGACTTTGAAAATAATTTTGAGACTTCTCTTTTCCATTCTCGTTTAGAAGAACTTCTGTTTATGGTCAGACAGCCAAAGCTCTTTGTTGATCTTTAGCAGGCTGGTGTGTTTTTCTCAGCTATACTTCAAAGCTCACTGCCTCGTTGCCTGGACCCCTCGTAAGTTAGCTGTTTTACAACCAACTCTGTCAATGGAAAATTGTACTTAGTAGTCAGTAATCTTTCAGTGATATAAGTTTGCATTTGGTAGAATACTGCATGTAATCACTTGTGTGCAGAAGTATATAGTTGGTGGCATATTGAAAGAATGTCTCATCCTAGGAGGTCTGTGACATTCTAGGGTGTTCACCCCCACGTCCTGGGAGCATGAGAGAGGTCGTACTTTGTTTTATTGTTTTAACGTAGCTATGTCTGTTTTAGTTTAAGTGCCTTCTTTACATATAGATGAACTGCTGGACTTCCTCACCATGTTATCTAGGGTGAGGGGGAGACTACCCTCTTCCTGACCAAGGATGTTTCCTTTTGTGCTTTTATGTTATATGACCCTTTGATCAGCAGAACACACACACACACACATACACCCACTGAAGTATAAATAAAGACCGGGGCAGTCCTCAGTGCGAGTCTCAGTCTGGAGGCTGCCCTTGCTAGCAAGAAGTTCTGTGTGTTTCTCTTCTCTGAGTCTTTACTGAAGAAGTGTTTTAGAATATATTCCTTAACAAACTCTGTCAAGAGTTTTGAGTTCAAAAGAAGGTTGGAGACGGGCCTATCATTGGCTAAGACCGCTGGGTCAAGTGACAGTGTTTTAAGTACTTTTGGATGTACCAAATGTGTAAACATCAGTCAGAGCAGGAAGTCCAAACAGGACTCGACTGCAGCTCTCACACTTTCATTTTCACTTCTCGAAAATGACGTTGAATTTCTGGTCTTTCAGGTGTTGCTCCTGCTTTACCTGCAGCTGTTTGTCTGGTTTTGTTGGCTCTCCATTTACAGGAATCAGACGGTTTACACTCAGTGACTTTGTGCAGCAGGTGGGAGGAGTGACTAACAACGTGTGGGTAAAAAAACCAAAAACACCAGGTAATGATGACCTCAGGTGATCAGTAGAAACTCAGCTGGGTTTCCTGGGAGCTTCCTGAGACCACTGGAGGAGGTCGTAGATGTTTCCTCTGGTTTAAACTGAAGATATTAGAAATGAATTCTTTAAACCTCTGAGTTTTTTGTCCTTCCAGCCTGTTTCATCTTTAGTTTGATAATGCACAGACTTCTCTATGTTTGTGGGAAACCATCAGAGTACTGATGGGGTACACAACTACACCCTCTCCAACACCACAGTCGTCTGGGAGGGGCCCTTTATACTTTCAGCTTCATGTGATGAAGGTTTCCTTCATTCCACCAAAACATTTCTAGGACCACGATCCTGTTCCAGGAAGCAGCTGAGGTCAGGGAAAGTTAACAGGTCTCTTTTAAATCAGACAATGACTCTCAATGGGGCTGCATGTATAAATAAAGGTTAAAAACAAAAACAAACCCCACTCTGAGGGGGTACCATAAATCAGACAGCTCATTCTTATGTATTCTCTTCCTACCGACTTTTCTTCTTCCAGAGGATACCTCCATCTGCTTCCTGCTCTCGCTCCACATCAGAGTATCGTCTGCAAACTTCCTTCTGCTCCTCACTGATCATCACAGCTGGCAAAACTACACACACTCTGTACTACAGTAGAAATGCAGATACTACTGTGAAAAACACCCCAGTAAAAGTTAAAGTACCAGCTCTAAAATGTGCTCAAAGTAAGAAAGTGAAATTAGCTCGTTTCTATTTCTGTGCACAGCTGAGTCTGTGCATCAGTAGATGGAATACAAATGTTAGTCTCTTTTTTAAGTTGTAATTATACTAAGCTTGAATCAGAAGGAAAATAAAAACGTCTCTATTTCCTGTTGCCTCCATTGTAGAGCGTGACTTTGCCTCTAAACAGAACAGTGTGCAGTCACATCACCATCAGCTGCAATGTCTCAGTGTGGGGAACGACTCACAGTCATGTCTACTGTGCAGGCTGTCATCAGCTGACCTGCTGCTCTCTGTGGATGTGCACACCTGGATTCATCCAGATGTTTCCTGAGCCGTCCTGGCTGAGTCCATCCTCCACACTGACAGCACGCTGTTTATGCTGTCTTTACTATAAAGTTGGTATGAAGGTGAAATTCAGTGAATGAGTCTCTGCTACACTAACTGTGAGCATGAACCCACAGCCGCTGTGCAGCAGTCACACACTGTTCTTTAAACCCATCACAGGGCAGCAAACCCACCCGTTCATCCTGCACAGCTGATGACAGGGCGCTCTCTGCACCGGGGCTGTGATCGACCGTGGCTGCTGGGTCCTCTCAGCCTGGCTGGGGGGCTCCTTTGCCTCCCTCCTGCTGTGTGCCCAGCCCGGAGGCTGCGGTCTGTGACCGGCTCCCAGTGCAGACGGCTCCCTGTTATAGTGTTTCCTCACTTGGCTCATGCGAACCCAGCCCAATTTTTACTCTTTAAGTGTGCGTGTGTGTGTGTGTGTGGGGGGGGGGGATATGTGTGTATTCACATCATTTATGTTAATGAGAGTGCGGGGAGTGAGTTGGAGGGTGGGGTGGGCTGCTTTTAACTATGTAAAGCACTTTGTGCTACATTTCTTGTGTGAAAAGTGCTTTATAAATAAAGATTGATTGATTGATTGATTAACCTGCAGCCTTCAGATAACACAGTGAGTCTGCCTCAGTGTGTTTAGCAGCAGCTTTATGAACAAACATCATGTGTCACGTACAGATTTAGAAACATGAGGACTTCCATGTGAGCTTTAAATGAGCATCCTACTTTTAAATCTAAGCTCTCTTCTTCCTCTCCTGTCCTTCTTTCTTATCTTCCTCCATGTCTGAGTGAACGTAGCTCTTTGTCTTTTCTCTGCAGTAACAAAGTATTTGTACTTTGTGCATGTTGCAGTTCTGGACGTACTGGAGCCTCTCCAGGGCTTCGGTGTAAATCCCAAACAGGACTCACTGCAGTAATCCAGGTGGCGGGAACAGTAACAAAGTATTTGTACTTAGTTACTTCTCACCTCTCCTAAACATCACCTCTCTCACTTTACCTGCCCCTGACCTCTGCCACAAGTTTCTGGACTTGTTCCTAGAAAAAAAACATCACCCCCACCCTCACAAATCTCCGTTGGGTCCTGGTTAAGTCACGCCTCCCTTCTTTCAGTGCCCCGCCCTCAGGACCTGTCTCAGATGTTGCGGCCTCAGCCAGGTGTGCGTTCTGTCCCTCACACCAGCCGCTACACCTCTGAGGACAGAACCCCACCCTCTGGAAGTCTCTCCCATACGAGCATCACACCGCCCATCACTGGAGTCCTTCAAAACTACCTCTTCAACCTGCACCTTTTTCCTGTTGTTGTTCTTTCTGACTCTATAAAGCGTCCTGGGGTAAGTTATTATTACTAAGTAAGTTATTATTACTATTATATTATTATTAATATATGGAAAGCAACTCTTTCCATATCTTCATACCATTTGATCTTAACCAGTGAAACTGCCAAATATTTAACTGTTATTCTACGTGATGAAGAAAAGCTGCTGTGACAGAGAAACATCTGTCAGCACGACTCTTTAAACTGCAAGGAGCTCGTTGACTGTCCAGCTTTTTTTTCTTGACTGAACCTGTGAAATTCCTGTTGTAGAAGGTGAAAATGTTTCTGTGTGTCGTGTGAATGCCGTACAGCATGAGGCCACACAGGCTGAGCTCAGACCTGATGAACTTCCTGTTACTTGAAACTGTTTTTAAACCGCTTAAACAGACGGATCACCTCAAAGACTCACAAACATTTTTTAATTTTTAAAAACAGTACAAATAAAAACAACTGGTCACATGATCGCCGTCCTGCACTCTGATACGGCCATCTCTTATTTAATCTGTGGTTACTACAGATGTACGGGGGTGCCAGGGGCATGAGGGTCAGGGGTCAGCATCTCTCTGAGCTTCCATGGCTCTCTGCATCTTCTCCACCATCCACTGAGGAACCGAGAACGGCTTCAGCTCGTCCATCCTGACGTCCGGACAGTCCCTGAATGCACCACGCAGACACACGCAGACACACACACACACAGGTCAGATTTGTTACTGAATGATCGTGTCTGTTTGAAATCAGCGTGGCGCCTCTGATCAATATGTATCAGCTGATATCAGTCAGAGTGGTGTGAGTGCCAAATAACAACAACAGTCGCCATTAAGCTGTTTTATATCATAAGGTAGACCCTACAATAACACAGAGATAGCCCCAATAATCAGTTGACCCCCCAATGAGCGAGTGTTTTGGTGACAGAGGGAAGGAAAAACTCCCTTTTAACAGGAAGAAACCTCCGGCAGAACCAGGCTAAGGGAGGGGCGGGGCCATCTGCTGTGATTGGTTGGGGTGAGAGAAGGAAGACAGGATAAAGACACGCTGTGGCAGTAGGGCGGGGCCATATCATACCGTTCACAGTGTAATGTTGGGCAACGATAAGAAAATGAAACATGGCGATAGAATATGGGTAAAACACGCATGCGCAGTGCCTTTGTTTTCATACGCACATGGTGGAAAAATCATGGCGGCGACGGAGAATAAGAAGGGCGAAAGTGGATCGTTGAATGAAACGATGAACCTGAACTGGTTTGTAAAAATGCTGCAGCTTCACTGGTGTGGAACTGGTTTAGCTTTCGTCCGTCAGATTCACAACAAAGCACTATTTTTGGTAGCGCATGCTAGCGGGCCGCCGTTATTACCGTGTTGTTTGGAAAATACGGCGCACTTAAAATCATCCTTTGATTTTCTGAAAGTCGACAGAGCCCCTTATAATCCCGTGTGCCTTATGTATGAACTCTGGTTGTGTTTACTGACCTGGAAACGATTTTATGTGCACGGCGCTCGAAAATCTGTCAGATGTTTCAGTACGACTTTGCTGAGCTACGAAGCCGCACCGCTTGATGGATTGTCGGAGCGTTACGGCTATCGTAGGCGGAGCCTCGCGGAGTGATACGTACTGTGCTTCAGCATAATGTTACCGTATTGTGTGTGTTTAACCTCTTTTAAAGTGTTGTGGATGTTATACATGGTTATGCTGAGGATGTGCGATGGGCGATCGTGGCTCAAGAGTTGGAAGTTCGCCTTGTAATCGGAAGGTTGCCGGTTCGAGCCCCGGCTCTGACAGTCTGACACTTCACCCGTTGCCTACTGGTGGTGGTCAGAGGGCCCGGTGGCGCCAGTGTCCGGCAGCCTCGCCTCTGTCAGTGCGCCCCAGGGCGGCTGTGGCTACAATGTAGCTGCCATCATGAATGGGTGGATGACTGGATGTGTAAAGCGCTATATAAATACAGGCCATTTACCATTTACAGGCCATGTGTCGGCCAGTTTCCACTGAAATGCCTTTTGGTTAAACTGTCAGCGAGGAATTTGCACTGTTAAATGTTTATATAACTTTAATGCAGATAAAAAACAGCTGCTTGTTGAAGTGGAAATACATTGATGTTGTTTTGCACTAATAAAGTTGAGGAGTTGTAAAGTATTTTGTCTCGCGTCAGTTATATCGTTATCGCAAATTTTCAAACGTATATCGTGATAAATATTTTTGGCCATATCGCTCTGCGCTATGTGGAAGATTAATAACAAGTATGATTCAGTGCAGAGAGGTCTGTTAACACATAGTGAGTGAAGAAGAAACACTATCGCAGCATAACTAAGGGAGGATTCAGGGTCACCTGATCCAGCCCTAACTGAACTTTCAAGTGAGCAACTAAAGCATCTACCAATTAAAGACTTACCAAGGCAACCAGACCCTGACACACCTGTCCCTGACCTGCAGAAATCAGGAGTCTCGTGTTGGTTTGTGCAACGTTTCCCTCGTTGCCGGGTTTTAAATACGGTGTTTTTGATTTGTGTGAAGGACATGCCCCCTTGACTCTTCAAGTGATGGCACCAACTAGCCAATCAGTGACATGCAGTCTGTTGATGTCACATTTTCTCATCGCACGTACTTAAAATAAGAAAAAAAAAGCCCCTGGTACCAACTACTACCACCTAATAGAAAACCCCAAAACGGGGCCGTGACAGAACAAGCCGGAAAGGGCTGAAAGTCGTCATCAGGTCTCCTTCACATCTTTACTTCACCATTGAGCAAAGTTCTTGAGAGCAGGAGGCGACGCACTTACCGGTACTCATCGCTGCGGGACAGATCCTGGATGTCCTCCTCTATCAGCAGGTAGGCCTGAGCAAGACACAGGAAGTGGGTTAGCATATAACCCTAACTATATGCTTTAGCAAAAAGGAAAGTTTGAAGCCTAATCTTGAAAGTAGAGATAGTATCTGTCTCCCGAATCCAAACTGGAAGCTGGTTCCACAGAAGAGGGGCCTGAAAACTGAAGGCTCTGCCTCCCATTCTACTTTTAAATACTCTAGGAACAACAAGTAGGCCTGCAGAGCGAGAGCGAAGTGCTCTAATAGGGTGATATGGTACTACAAGGTCATTAAGATAAGATGGGGCCTGATTATTTAAGACCTTGTATGTGAGGAGCAGGATTTTGAATTCTGGATTTAACAGGAAGCCAAAACAGGAGAAATCTGCTCTCTCTTTCTAGTCCCTGTCAGGACTCTTGCTGCAGCATTTTGGATCAGCTGAAGGCTTTTCAGGGAGTTTTTAGGACTTCCTGATAATAATGAATTACAGTCGTCCAGCCTGGAAGTAATAAATGCATGAACTAGTTTTTCAGCGTCACTCTGAGACAGGATATTTCTAACTTTAGAGATTTGCGAGCCACAGTCGACGCGTTTCATAGTTTCTCACCATCTTTCCTCCTGTCGCCCTCATGTGGTGTCTCTCTGCCAGCCACTGTTTATCCTTGGCATCAGCTGCGTACTGACACACACACACACACACACACACACACACACACACACACACACACACACACACACACACAGGTGAGGCAGACTCAGCATGGCCTTCAGACCACAGACTGTATACCAAAGATGGATGCAGATGTCAGATTCCTGTTACGTCATGCAGCATTTTACCTTGAACAGGTCGGCGTGTTTGATGTAGATTCGTCCTCTGGTCCCACCCATTCCGAGCGCCCTGCAGTGACATCACAACATAAGATGTTTGTTATTTTAACGTCGTATCGCTGTTATGTGGAGGTTTACGTGTGATTTAAACGTTTAAGTGTTGTGTGAACGCCGTTTCCTGTTGGCGTTGCTGCTGCGGACTCACTTGTTGGCTCTTGACCCGAGCACGAACGTGCTGCTGTCGCTGAGTCTGGACGGATCCCACTGAAACACAGACAGCGTCACTGTGACATCATCACAGCGGCGACTTTACACCCCCGACATGAAGGCAACGCTGTAGAGCACAGCGCCCCCATCGGGTCACACTGGGTCACTGCCACCGTGTTATTGGGTCTGATGATGATGATGATGATGATGAAGACATTTATTTCAGTTGAGTTCACCTGTCAGTTCAAGTAACCACTCACCTTGGGCCCCTCCTTCTTGATGGGCTCAGACTTGGGCTTCACCCTGAGGACACAGATGGACATCGGTCAGGTGTGTTCATCTACCTGTGCACTGACGATGATGTCACCTATTAGATACTCACACAGAGAAGGTCAGAGGTCGATCAGATGAGGCCACGGGACCTGGACGCATCTTTCTCTAAGGACAGGAAGTGATCAGAGTCAGTGATCGCACTCGTGTGTGAGTGTGTGTGTGTTGGGGGGGTGGTTACCTTCTTGTGCAGCGGGCTTCCTCTCTGGCTGCAGTCGTCATCAGCAACTCGTTGCCTCTGCGGGAAACAAACAGGTGAGGCACGGGACTACCTTCCCAGGTAAGCTGCCTGCTCCTACACCTACCTTCATCATTGCCTCTGGTACCGCCCTCTTCACCTCAGCCTCCGGAAACAGCTGCTTGGCCTGGAGATGAAATCATAGGGAAACAGATCAGGCTTTACACTCAACACAGCTAATCCGGCTTCACAGGTACACCTGTCAGGTGAGTTCAGGTGGTCTCATGAGCATCAGAATGCCTCACGTGTTCGAGGACGTTCCTGCACGCCTCCTTGATCAGGTGATCGGTCTGAATGTCGTCTCCAACGTTCTCCTTCACATTCTCTGCTGCCTTCTCGAAGAACTGCAACACAAACACACTTGCTCGAACCCCTGCACAGGTCAAACCAAATAACTCCACCCCCTCCCCTTTTAGTGCGACTGCTAACCTTCTGATATTTACTGAACACGGCCATGATGTCTTGGTTGAAGCTGGGCTGGAGCACGGCACGCAGCAGGTCCATGGACACCTGAGGGTCCGTGTAGCTGCACAGACAGGTGAGGACAGATGAGCAGGTCTGTCTCTACGTCCTGCTCAAGGTGAAACCCTGACACACCTGGACTCCTGTCGTCTGAGTGTTGTTGATAAAGTTTTTTAAAAACAAACTGAATGGCCGCGTTTACGTTTCCCGTCCTGTGAGCTCAGAGGTCTGCGCTACGAAGCCTGGCTTATCCAGGTGGTTACCCCTGGTTTTCATCACCATGGTAACTAACACTGTGAACCTCACCTGCTCCAGAGCAGGTTAAGATCCGGATCAGAGATCAACAAGTACGACATCACTTCCTACTGATCAACGAGCGCTCCAGAAAATAGTGTCAGCATCCTTTGGAAGATGCCTCGGACGGCTGCGGTGACAGTGGGAGGGGTCTAAGGATTTTAACAACAATGTCTTTGTGTTTCCCTGACGACCATCAGTAACCAATGATAAATCACCTCAGCTTCAGTTCTTGATTGTTTTCTGTTGGCAGTTAACAGTTTTGGTCTTCGAGCATTAATATGTGATCCTGAAACAGCACATCTGTACTGCACCAGCTGACCCCAGGTCAGATTTGTATTACGCCATACACAGCAGCAAAAACTACCGCTGTCAGGAGCGCGGGACGTTTCCACTCGTTCTGTTATTCACGAGAGGCCGTACTTTAATAAACCAACCGAATGAAGCACAAACCCTGCGTTGCATTGTTTCCTCCATCGGGCTGTGGGACAGGAAGCTTTAATGTGCAGCCGCCACCTTACAAACAGACAGCAGTGTGAGCGCGCTCAGTGACAAAACTATTAACTAGAAGCAAGATTTTTACTGTGTGCGACAAAAGACTGAACAACTGTCTCATTTGCATTTTACTGATATGGCGCTCATGGGGATCGTTTTCTGTGGAGGAACAGTGATGTGAGACATGAAATGCCAGTTTGCGATTGGTCACAATCACAAAAAACCCGCCTCTTTCATGTGAACGTGCAGGAGAAACCCTCTGTGAACTTAGGGCGGTGATAACCAGCTTCGTGTGACCTCCAATCCTGATCGCCAAACTCAGGGTACGTGGATCCAGCCAACAGAAACATATCCTGGATGCTGCACTCTCGTCATAGTACAGAGCCACAACCATCACAGAAAGTACGAGCCAATCAGATCCAACGGTCCACTTACCTGACCATCATGTGAGAGCGCCGTCCTCGTCTTTGGATCTGTCTGTGTTTGATCATCAAGTTCCACGGCTTCTACACACACACACACACACAGATGAGTGTAACTGTATGACGTGTGAACAGGTAAGAGCACACCAGGACATTTTCAACCCAACGTTATTTAGAAAACAGAGTGTACAGGTGTTCAGGTGAAGCGCACCTGTGTTTCCCGACAAACATTAACACATAGTAAAAGATTGCTGCCTATAGAGTAATGGATTACTTTCAACTGAGCAGGTGTTTGGCTTATCCTGACAACAGACACGTGACTCAAACCACCTGAGAGCCAACTCTGACAAAAACACACCAAAAAGCGAGGGCCGGGGCTCCGTCTATTTCCTGGAGTTACCCGGACCACCGTGTTTAGGTTTATTCCGTGACTGTGACGTCACCAGCTTTCATGAAAAAAATATTCACGGTGTCGTGTAACAGATGTTTGTGCGGTGGCTCGCGGCCTCACCGGGCTCTGCTCCGGGTGGTCCGGCTGCTCCGGCCCGTCCTGCTGCAGCCAGTCCCGGCCTCCGTCACTGCGGTGCGCCCCCATCTGTTCCGATCCGGGTCCAACCGGGCCAAAGACCGCGCTAACGGCAATCAGCGGCCGTAAAGGTGTTTACGGTTACTGCCCCGAGCTGACCGACGATCAACTGATACTCAGCAAACAATAATCGATACGTGGCTACCACTTTGCCTGTTTATTGTCTGTTTCGCGGAAACTTCGCTGCTGCTTCTTCCACTTCCGGCAAAACCGAATACAACCGCACTTCCTGTCACCGCTTCACAATAAAAGCACTGACTTCCGGAGGATTTGTGATCGTAAGGAGGTCACCTGTGCAGACAGGTGTAGAGGTGGGTTTAAAAAATCGATTTCCCCATTCAAATCGATTTGAGTTTGACTAATGTCATATCGGATAAACATCGTCACACATTTTCTCTGACTTTCCTCCAAGACAAAATCAAACTTCCTGCACAGCTCTGTCTCTCAGTGTGCTCTGCTTCCCTTCAGCAGCATCAGGTAATGTTCACATGTTGATTCATGGTTTTCTTCAGTTTTTGATCTATGGCAGAATATTTTTAAGGTTATTTGTATTTGGGAGTCACGTGGGACCGCCGAAGAAGATGGCCGCACACTAGAGGCGCTCCTAAAGCCTGTTGATTAATGTTCTGAATCTGGAAACATACACTCCAGCTGTAGTCGTAAATTGGACGCCCTTTGTGGACTTTGAAGCTTTTCAAGGATTACCGTCTTTGGAAAATGGCAGGTAACAACAAAGCAAACTTTTTTAAGGGAGCTACCACGAGGAAGAAGCAAGCTAGCATTAGCCTCGCTCCGGAACCACCCGAAAGTGCATCTGCATCTGAGGCCGCCTCTCCAGTAGTTGAGGACGGTATAGGGAGCGAGAGCAAAAAAGACATTTTTGAAGAAATTAAGAAGATGAACGCTACTCTTCAGGTCGTAGCAAAAGATGTCACCACTATTAAAGAGGCCACTAAAGAATTGAAAGATTCGGTGGAAGATATAAAAGTGAGGTTAGGGGAGGCGGAACAACGTATATCAGACATGGAAGATGCCAGCGTGCTTACCGAGGCAAAAGTGGACAAATTCCAGAAGAGGATGGACGCGTTGTGGTCGCGAGTGGAGGACCTTGAAAACCGTAGCAGGAGGAATAATGTACGGATCATTGGACTCAAAGAAAGTGTGGAGACACCCGGGAACGTGGACAAATATGTGATGGAAATACTGCCAAAGCATTTGAGCTTTCTGGAAGTGAATTTGAAATTGAACGTGCCCACCGTTCCCCGGTACCAATGCCGGAACCTAACGAGCCTCCCAGGGTGATACATGTCCGCTTTCTACGTTCATCTGCTAGGGAGAAAGTGCTTCGGGTGGCCAGAGAGAGGCGTGGAGTCGATTGGCAAGGCTCCAAGCTTTCCTTTTTTGAAGATGTTACAAAGGAGCTGGCGGAGAAGAGGAAGGCATTCAATCCGGTGAAGAGGCGTCTTCGGGAGCTACAAGTGAAGCATAGGCTGATGTATCCTGCAACGCTCGTTTTCACGTGGAACGGACAAAAGAAAGCATTCAAAGACGGAAAAGAGGCCGAGAAATTTCTGCAGGAGTCGACTTAGAGGAATGCGGGACATGATGTAACAGATCGGAGTAGTGTATGTGGATTTTAAAATAAGGTAACAAACAAACAATGGGCACAATGGGGCTGCGGCGGTGGTGCTGCTGTCGGATGATTAGCGTGTCTCACGGACCACGAGCAGTTTGGGGTCTCAAGCTAAAGTTGGTTAGGCTTGGGTAGGAGGGGAGGGAGGGGGCGCTTAGCAACGTTGTTCAGAGTTGCTATGCAAAGAAGGGTGTTGGTTTTGTTCAGGTTTGTTTGTTTTTTTGTTAGTTTTTTAATGACGGCTAGTTTGATAAGACCAGATGGGTTTTGTAATATTGAGTGCCTATGCATATATTTGTGTTGTGTTGTAAAGCGCACAAGGTGTGCCTTACCCCATTTCTGTTAGAAAGCGATGAACAGGTAGACTAAAATAATATCGTGGAACATAAACGGATGTGGGGACCCAATCAAGAGGAGGAAGGTTCTAACATACTTAAAATCTAAAAATGCAGATATAGCGTTTATTCAGGAATCCCACATTGCGGGGGAAGAAGAGGCGAAAAAATTTAAACGAGACTGGGTGGGCTCCGTTTTTCATAGTTCATATTCGAGTAAACGAAATGGTGTATTGATCCTTGTTAATAAGAAATTAAGCTTCGTGTTGCTGAAGAAGTATAATGATGACGAAGGACGCATTATATGCTTGGAGGCCTTAATTAATGGGGTTCGAACAGTTTTGTGCAATTTTTATGCACCTAATAAGGAAGAGCCAGTTTTTTTTCACAAAATTAATAAGATAATAGGGGATCATGTGGGGCAGGTGATATTGGCTGGGGATTTCAACCAGGTGATGGATGGGATAATTGATAAGAGTAATCCCAGGGGTACGTCTACACCCAGGGACAGAGAGGCTGTTCATTTACTGACAGAGGATCTTTGCTTAACGGACATTTGGAGGTTAGTTAATCCCAGTTCAAGGGAATACACGTTTTACTCCAACTGTCATAAAACATATTCGAGGATAGATTTCGCCTTAATATCAAAGTCTCTGGTCGAGTCAGTCGTAGACTGTGAGATTGGTGCCATTGCTATTAGTGATCATGCCACAGTAGAGTTGCAAATTGACTTGAACACGGATAGAACGAAGAGGGGCCGCTGGAGGCTTAACACGATGTTGTTGCAGAACAAGAGTTTTAGTGAGGAGTTAACAAAGGATCTCAAAAAATTTTTCGAAATCAATATGGGTTCCACAGACAAAGTAGCCACAGTTTGGGAAGCGTCTAAAGCATATATAAGAGGAAAAATGATTGCATACGCATCAAAAGTTAAGAAAAGTGATCTAGAACGGGTAGAAACCTTGGATAAAGAAATACGGGAGTTGGAGAAGGACTTAGCGAGTCAATATTCAAATTATAAATATCAGACTATATGTAAATTAAAATACCAGTTGAATGACATTTATAACAAAAAGGCGGAATATGCCTTATTTAGGCTCAAAACAAAATTTTATGAAGGTGGCGAAAAGAGTGGAAGACTATTGGCAAGACAACTGAAGCAGCAAGATAATTTGAATAATATATCTATGATTAAGAAGGACGGCCAAGTGATAACCTCGTCGAAGGAAATAAACTCAGTTTTCCAATTATTTTATCAAGATTTGTATACGTCTGCTGGTGCGCTTGATGAAGGGGAGGTGGAGACATTTTTTTCAGGTCTACAATTACCTACTCTCTCTGGGGAACAGAAAACGAGACTGGATGAGCCTATAACGGAAGAAGAGGTCAGGGCTGCGATCTTATTAATGAAGAATGGGAAATCGCCAGGCTTGGATGGCTTCCCGATTGAGTATTATAAGAAATATATCGATATTTTAGCCCCAGTCCTGCATAAAGTTTACCTTGAGGCATTGGAGATAGGTTCCTTGCCGAGTACGTTTAATGAAGCACTGATCTCCCTTATTCCTAAAAAGGATAGGGATCTGTCGGACCCAGCAAATTACCGGCCTGTAAGCCTTTTGGGCGTTGATTGCAAAATTTTGACAAAGGTTTTGGCCTCCCGCCTGGATCAAATATTACCAGATATCATTAATGGTGACCAGGTTGGCTTTATTAAAAATAGGTCCTCAGGTGATAACATTAGAAGACTTCTTCATCTCATGCACAGAAGCGAATCTAACCTAACCCCGGTTGCGGCCTTTTCGCTAGATGCTGAGAAGGCCTTTGATCGGGTGGAATGGGGCTTCCTTATGATGACCCTCGCAAGGTTCGGGTTTGGGCCTGGGTTTTGTAATTGGGTCAAAACTGTATATGCAAGTCCAAGGGCAGCGGTTTTGACAAATGGATTGGTGTCAGGGTTTTTTCATCTTACTCGCGGGACCCGACAGGGGTGCCCTTTGTCCCCGTTGCTTTTTACAATATTTCTGGAACCGCTGGCCTTGGCTATTCGAGCAAACAGGGGTGTCAGAGGTGTTCATGCAGGGGGTATGGAACACAAGTTGTTTGTATATGCTGATGACATCTTAGCAGTATTGACGGATCCCATGCAGTCTCTACCAGCGCTACTCACGTGTGTTGAGTCATTTTCAGGGTTGTCAGGTTATAAGATAAACTGGGACAAGTCAGAGGGCATGCCATTGTCAGCATCATGTCATTCTGGATGCGTTACTCCATTCAATTTTAAGTACTCACCTTCAGGTATGAAGTATTTAGGAATATTATTAAAACCCGACTTGGAGGATATTATGCTTTCAAATGTGGAACCTCTCCTCCTAAAGATAAAAACAAATCTGGATAAATGGGGTGAATTGAATCTTACACTATGGGGTAAAGTTAATGTGATTAAAATGATGGTGGTCCCACAGTTCAATTATGTTTCCATGATGTTACCTGTACGAATTCCTTTGCACATATTTGGTCAAATTGAGAAGTTAATCAAAGATTTTTTGTGGAATAACAAGAAGCCGAGAGTGAATATAAAGAAAATGTGGGCCTCTAAAGACATTGGGGGAATGGCCCTCCCAAATGTGAAGTTGTATAATTTAGCTTTTGAATTGTCAAGACTGGCCAAATACTGGACAGGATCGGGCTCTGAGCTGAGCTGGATGAAGATCGAACAGGAACTAGCGAGCCCCTTCACACCTTTGGATGTTCTCTCGCAGGGCGCGGCAACTAATGGACAAGACTCTCATGATAACCCAGTGCTCAGGTATTCCAAAGCTGTCTGGGTGGAGGTGCACAAGTTGTGTGGAGCATCTCATCTAAGACAACCTTATGCCTCGCTATGGAACAATATTGCTGTAAGGATTGGGCGGAAAACTGTGTTCTGGAAGGAATGGCTTGTCAAAGGCATACGCAGGATAAGTGATCTTTACTCAGGGGGAGTGTTTATGTCATTTGCTGAAATAACCCGAAAATACGGTTTGACAAGAGAAAATAATTTTTGGAAATATTTACAAATAAGGGATTGTGTTACCAAAGGAAAATTTGCTCAAAGCTCAAATATGGTGGTGGAGTTTTTAGAATTGTCCAGTACAGCACATAGGGCGGCGGTTTTCTACAAACTGTTTAACAATCCAAAAAAAGAGATATGTGAAAACTTGAGGGTTATATGGCAGAGGGATCTGGGTTGTGCAATCTCTAAAGAAGACTGGCGCAGAATTTTGTCATTCTCTGATAAATATATAAGAGAGGCCAGGGGTAAATTTACTCAGTATAAATTAATACACAGGTGGTACTTCACTCCATCCAAACTTTATAGAATGGGAATTAGTCCCAGTAATGTATGCTGGAAATGTAGTTCAGATCCAGGGACATTTATGCATGCTATTTGGGAATGTGGGAAAGTTTATCCCTTTTGGCAAAAAGTATTGGACAAAATAGGAAGGTGGATTGGTTTGATGATACCCCTGTCACCAAGACTGTGCTTATTAGGGGATCGGCCAGTATTACCTGGGGTTTCAAAATATGACTTTGTGGTTATAAAGGTGGGGGTGATCGCAGCGGCTCGAGTTATTCTCAGTGTATGGAAGGAACCATCTCCTCCAGAATAGAAACTATGCTGAAAATGGTGTCGTATGAAAAACTCTTGGCTAGGATTAATGATGATAGGGAGGGTTTTGACAAATCGTGGGGACGTGTTTTTGGCTGAGATGGTTGGAACTTATTTGGTCAGGGCAATTATCTTTAGTCATGTTGTACGCTTGCTGCACTGTTTGTTTGTGTAGGCACTCAGTAAGGGAATGACTTAAAGATTTGAGTTAACTGATTTGTTTTGTTTTTTTGTTTTTTTTTATTATTATTATTATATTTTTTTTATATATATATATTTTTTCTGTTGTTTGTTTTGTTTGTTTTTGTGTTGTGAAATGTTAAAAACAAATAAAGACTTCAATTATAAAAAAAAAAAAAGGTTATTTGTATTTGTAAGGTTATCTATAAGAAGTCAGGCCAGGTTTCTGCTTTCTGCTTTTTGTTTTATCCTCAATTAATTACGCTCACACCTCTGTTGAAGCACAGTGTCAGCTTTGTTTTATACACAGATATAAAAATATGTACTGATAAATGATCAGAATTAGAATACTTGTGACTGACTGAATCGAATCAGTTATAGAAATCAGTGGCGACATTCAGCCCTGAACAGGTGTGCCTGTTTAAAAAAAAATAGAAAAAGTTTGAATGCCGTGTAGTGGACTCTGAAAAAAGCAGAAGCAGAACTATCTGCTGAAAAGCGGTGTAGAAGCTTATTTCTTTGCTTAAACCTGCTTTATTTAAAAGGGCAGAGTAAGTGCAAGAGGAGATGTGGGGCATCAGACACAGGTAGGATTCGAACCTGCGCCCCCTGGTCTTAAGGCGGCTACTCATCTCACTGAGCCAAACCGGAGCAGAAGAGGCTTGTATTGAAAAGAGGTGGAAAAAGCTGAACTCTCTGCTGAAAGTGAAGGAGCTGACATTTTTGCTGAAGAGCTGAGAGGTCCCATTGATCAAAATGGGCCAAAAAATGGCATAAAAAGCTTAATATTTCAAAAGGTATAAAAGCTATGAGCACCAAAAGATATATCTGGCATTAGCAGAATCAGCAGAACAGTTTAAATTTTGAATGGTGAAAACCGGATGAAAACTGAGGGAGTAGTTACGCAGCAAAGAAACGGAGCAACTAGAATAAGGTAGAATAATAAAGTTTAAAGAGAAACAGGAACACAATAGTGTGAATGCCGTAAGGCACACAATGAAAGGTACAAACCTGATCGCTGTCAGCACGTGACTCACTAACTTCATACTGAGCACAATGTAAAAAGGAGATAAATACTGACAGGCACCAAACATATTATGTAAAACTACTATAAAACATAAATACTAAAATTATACGAAATGTTAAAAATTATACAAATTCTAAAATTAGATGTCGTCATATCACTGAACACCGCTTTAATGCAAGTGCACGAGCTGTAAAAGTGTGTAACGGCTGTGAACCGGTACAGAACAGGTGCTACACGTGATGTCAGGTCCGCGGGATTGATGCCGAGCAGCCTCAGCAGCGTTTTCAGTCAGAAGCTTCTCTAGAGAAGGTGGGTCATCAGCTTATCCTCACCTGTTCCTCGGGTCCTGGGCCTTGCGCTATGAATTTCAGGATTTCTGGTCATTCAGCGCATTCACTCAAAGGAGGCGGAGCTTAGGACAAATCATAAACGTGGACAGGTGTGCTGTCAGCAGGTATAGGAAGATAGGAGGCTAGGATAGGAAAGCATCTCAGCTGTGACTCAGACGATTACTGCAGTTTGTTTTGCTGTGCAGTCTGACGAAGAATAAATGCATCAGAATGTCATTTCTGTGTGCACCAACCGTGTTCTCAGAGAAAACCCGCTATTTTATTCTGTTCTGTTCATGGGGATGGACCCCGGCAGGCAGACTCCAGGGTGACGTCACAGGTGAGAGTGTAACACTGAAAACTGACTAACGTGAAGTTTGTTTAAACTGTCATCACACAGAAACGACAAATGATACTTGCAGATGGTCTTACTGTAGATGACAAACATTTACACTGGTGTGACTGTGTGAGGTCATGTGACTGTAGCAGAAAGAGGAACAGCACTGGTTTTACTGGTTTCAGATTTTACTGGAGTACAGACACTATTTACAATCTGCAGAGGGGCCAACAAACAAGATGGACCACTTCCTGTTTACAGCCAGGCTTTGGCGAGCCGCCGCCTCCAGTAAGGTGTCTACATCACAGACAGTCAAAGAGGAGTGAACCCAGCAGGTGAGTCAGATGAAGTGAGACGTCTGCAGCTGCAACATTAGCGACTTTGTGCTATGCTAAGCTATCAGCACTTCTAGCTCCGCCCTCTGACAAACACCTGGAGTTTGTGCACAAGTAACTGGGCACATGGACGCAGCTATGACCAGGACACACACCTATGGAGGCGGGCCCAGTGGATGAGCCTCTGATTGCATCACCGGAGCATCATGTGCACGTTTCACTGCTGCTGCCAGAGCAGCCAATCACAGCTCAGTATTCACTGTGACATCAAAGAACCAGTGCTCGGCTCACGTGCACACTCCTGGTTCGGAGTTAATCCACCACACGCGCGTTAATCCTTACATGTGAGCGAGTGTCACAACGACAATTACGTTCACGTGTAAAAATCCGCTGTTCCATCGCGTCCTGCGTCACGTTTCTCCTGGTGCATTTGTTCCCGTGGAGACAGATTATGATGGCATCTCTGTGAGCGCTTCGGCTCGCCAAGAAAACTGCAAAAAGTTTCATAGTGACCTTTGTGTGATGGCGAGGGCAGCATTTAAATGCACGCCATCACACAACGGTGACTAAGACAGTTCATGTCAGGGTTTGATGCCAATAACACATCCAGAGTGGCGTCCTGCGGTGCTTTACATTACTGTCACATGTCGAAGCCGTGACGAACGTTCTTAACGTGACCAAACAAGTGAAGCTGCAGCAGCACGAAACACCTGAACACATGACCTCGTGCTGAACGGGAAGAGGAACGTAAGAATGGCGGCGCACGCTCTGAGGGTCAGGAACATCTTCGAAATAGTTCACGCACACCGGATGATGATGAAGATGATGTGAGGAGGAGGAGTCTGTCTATCGCAGCTTTGTCGCTTTGGTTTCACACCGTCGCTTTAAATTAAAACATCAACAGGCTATACACTATATACACTGCTGCCAGCCCTGGAAACAGACGCCTCATTGGGCCACAGCCAGCCAATCCCAGAACAAACATTTGTTGTAGTGTCAGGTTACTGAGTGGGAGGAGCCAGAGAGCAGAAAAGAGGGAAAAAAATGTTTGAAACACTTAAAAATAAAATAAACAAAACACAAAGCAAACTCCCAAAAGTTTAAATAAAAAAAAACTTTAATTTTTCTGACAAACGTTTGATGAACCCGAAAAAAAAGACGTTAATGACAAAAAACTGTCGTGTTCACACAAATGTCTGTCAGTTTGATTACATGAGACCCCGCCCCCTCAGCGTCAGTGACCCCGCACTCTAAGGCGTCTGTCTCCGAGCAACAGTCTGAATCTGACTCCACCTCCTCCCACCTAACTGTTAATCCTCCACCTCATGAGTAGTCCATTTCCCCACACTGACTGGCCGGGCCATTATAAGTAGGCGGGACCAGAAGCAGGACTGAAAAAAACAAAACAAAATCAAACCCCAGAAAAACAAAGATCTGTCCAATAGAAACAGTAGCTGCCTTATTGACCAATCAGAAAGCCCTATGGGTGCGGGGATCAGAGTCCTCCGTGGTCACAAGTGACATTACAGGTGGGGGGGGTTATTGCTGGAGCTCGAAGTCGCTGCTCACTGATTGGCTGTGATGTTTGTTGCTGAACAACAGAAGCCACAGCTGAACAAGAATCAGCTGCAAGTTTTAAAAAAAAATTTTAAAAATAAAAAAAGCTCCAGAGCTTTGACCAATCACAACAGAGCGGGGTTAAAGCCAGCAGAGGGTGGGGCTAATTCAGGCTTCGCCCACCCCCTGGTGGCATGTGGCATTATGGATAAACATTTGCTACAGGTGCTGGTGAAAGACAATCTGAACGAGACAAGTCAGAAAACAAAACTTGAAACAACTGTCCAACAGGCGAAAGGGCGTGGCCTCCACAAGCCCCGCCTACACGGTGGACACTTTGTCTCGAGGACTGCTGCTGCTGCCACTATCACCGCTGCTGTTGTTGTCGTTGTTGTTGTTGTCGTCGTGGCCACCGGGTGACAATACGTTACTCTGTGTCCTATCAGATGTTTTGGGGGCGGAGTCTCTATCTCCAGGAGAGATGTGGGCAGGGCCAGGGGACGACAAGGAGGAAATGCGGGTGGAAGAGGCGCGGTACGCTGCTGTCAGCTCGGCCAGACGCTCTGGAGTAGGCGCCCACTTCGCAAAGCCGGCGTCGTTCTGCAGGAAGAGAACTGCAGTACCGTGTACAGCCCGGTAGTACATCTCATCCCTGATAATATATAAAGTAATCAGAGTATTAGGCTACTACAATCAATCAGTAATTCAGTGTACACAATATTAGTATTACAGTAATACTACAGCACTGTAGTGCGAGTACCTTTTGCAGATGTGCTGACTCCCTGATCGGTACTCATGCTCGTAGGCGGGAATGCTGAGTTGATGACGCAGGAATCTACTTCCTTCCATGCGAGTCAGAGCTGGAGTCACGGGGTCACGCCACTCAGGCACGAACACGATGAACGACAGAGGCTCCGAGGACTGGTCCAACAGGTCCTGAGAAAGACAGGAGACCGGATCAGAAACCCTGGATCACAGTCCGTTTCAGAGGCCAGATCAGAGACTAGTACTGACCTCAAAGTGCGTCACCATTGCATCCATCAGCTCCTCGCAGAACGGCGGGTTGGCTTCAAACGAGCCGCTGACCGGACAGAAGGACAGGAAGGGCCTGAAACACATGCCAGATTGTCACGCTGGGACAGGGAGAGTGGACAGACTGTGCAGCGGATTGTCCAGTTGTGTCACCTCACCCTCTGGACCCGAAGAAGCCGTCGGTATCAGGGAAGGCGGAGCAAAACTGTTTGAAGTAGCAGTTGAGTGGCGAGGCAAAGCACTCGAAAGAAACACCAAACTGACGGTTCAGCGTCTGAAACACCAACACCGGCAGCGCCCCCTGCAGGCCACTCCCCTCGTTAGCACCACTGCCGAACATCACCTGCACGCACACACACACCTGGTTAGCTTTGAGCAGCTAATGAAGCAGGTGAACCGAGCGAGCACGCCGTCAGCTGACCTGGTATCTCTTCAGGAGGCACCAGACTCTGGACAGGAACTTGTCGAAGCGAGGGTCGTCTATACAGCTGTACCTGTACAACAGCTCCTGCAGCGAGACAGGTGAGAGACAAACGGGACAGATTGGACACAGTAATCTGATTACAATGCGTTACTGACCAGCTTTTTGATGAGTACTTTGATTACTCTTTTGAGTCCTTGTATTACTATGTAAAAAGTAAACAGATTACACCGGAGGTACTGACTAGGTTGCTGTTATGTACTCGGATTACAATTTTTAAGGTAATCAGATTACCACGGGGTTACTGACCAGTTTGCTGAAGTGTCCTCTGTTAACTTTGACCATCTCTCCTCTAAAGCGTAAACACGCCATGTCATTCTCAAAGTGAAGCTCCACACGAGGCAGCGGCGGCGACGGGATCGCCAGACGCACCGGGTAACAGTAGACAAGGCGGGACTGCGGCGGGGACGCACACGCCTCTGAAACATGCAGAGACAGAACACTATGGGCTCAGACAGCCAGGTACACAGGTGAATAATACACAGGACTGAAGTGTACCAGTGGGCGGGTCCTGCAGCAGGCTCAGGTGTGTCTGGCGCAGGCGGCGGCTGTACTCCGCAGACAGCTGGTAGATCTTGGAGCAGATTCCCTCGACAGAATCTTTGGCGACGGCGGCGACGTGAGGACCGCACTGCTGCCTCAGGTGCTCCAGACGGTCCTGCAGATACACCAGTGACAGTCACAGGCGACTTGTACAGGTGATCTACAAGCAATCGTGTAACGAGTACAGATGAAGCGAAAGTCACAGGTTACCATATAGTCCTCCTTGCTGGCAGAGTGATCTCGGCGCAGCCAGTTCATCGTGTCCTCGGCGTTCCATTTCACCACCTTCCTGCTCTCCGGGCTCGCATTCCTGCATGGGTGACAGGTCAGAGGTCAGAGCACGGGCCCACTTGATAATCTCAGCAGGATTGAGCTCAGCAGTTGGTCAGCTGGGTCCTACCTGGAGTCGATCATCTTCTTGGCAGCTTCAGCGTATTTAAAGAGCAGCTTCCGAGCCTCCTCTTTGTACTTAATGCGAGACAACCTGCCACACACAAACCAATCACTGATCAATATATTAATCTGCACATGATCTCTGATCAATAAATTCAGACTATTTCTAGTGTCAGACATTTATCACTCAATTAAAAGCAAATCTCATGTTCTCCTCACAGCAAACGAACGCCATGAGCACGAGACGCGAACGCCACTCGATTTTAAAGTCACCTGATAGGGATGTCGTTCATGACCTCTCGGAACATCGATGGGGAGATAACAGGGTCACAGTCACTCGGCAGTAAGGGGTCGTGACCTTTGTCAATTACTTTCCTCTCTAGCAGCCAGCGGTTGAAGGACTCCCGGGGCGGATCGATACCTGAGGCAGAGAACCAACACCTGGTCAGAGCTCACATTCACACATGCCCGTCATACCCATTAATGAACACTCGGGCTTGGACGGCTCCAAAGTCTCTGATGACCTTTGACCTTCACCCTATCTGAAGATGTGTTCTCCCTCCACCTCTCACCTGTGGGGGAGGAGCTACCAGTACACAACCTGCACGTGTGGCATACCTTCCCTCTGGTGGCACAGCTCGTGGTAGTGCTGCCTCAGCTTGGTGACCAGCTGCGCTCGCTGGAGCTCGATCTCGGGGTGGGGGGGCAGGTGGTGGCTGGCGGGGGCCTGCTCTCGGATCACGGCGTTGGTCTGCACGTCCAGGTCCCAGTAAATCCTGAAAACACCGACCAATCAAAAAGGTCCTTCAACAAAACAAAACAAAACAACATGCAGTACTCACACAGCTGGTCTGTACGGCGCGGGGGCGGGGCTCGGTGTGGTGGGTGTGGCGGACTGGGCCTGTTTGTCCTCAGGGGCGGAGCTCCAGGGTTTGACCCCAGGAGTGCTGGGAGAGATGGGCGTGGTCGGCTCCACCTGGTAACAGACAGACCTGGTCAGGGTTCGCTCACCTGCACTCGGAGCATCATACGTCAGTCTATTCACACTCTGCTGTGATTGGTTGTCAGGTTACTAATCGTGGCATAGGAAATGTAACAGCGGGCATGAAGGTCAGTATGTCAGCCAATCACAGCAGAGCATCTTTCTGGCTCATCCAACCTAGGACTCCGTTTTACCTTAGCACGTTTGAAGCTGTTAGGTCCTCCCCCCTGCTCCTCAGAGCTCCTCCTCTTCCTCTGACCATTACCAAGGTTACTGTCCCCGCCCTCTGCAGGAGCCGCATTTAGACCTAAAGGATCAGACTGCAGACACAGATCGGTACCTGATCAATAACTGCATGTCAATCAATAACTGTAAATGATAAGCACAGGCAATACTCACAATAACATCATGCTGGCCGAGCACTGGCACCTCCCACAGGCTCTGATTGGTGAATCTGTTGAAGTAATATGGCCGATTCTCCCGCCGAGACCAACACTTGGACCATCCAGCCTGAACCAACTCATCTGGGGGGGGAGAAAGAGAGAGAGGGTAATCAGGGTTGGAGTACGGTGAGTGGGACAGGTAAGAGGCAAACGAGCGTACCTGGGAGCTCAGGTGCTTTAGAGGCAGTGGACGGAGAAAGGGGTGGTCCCTGAGATGAGGCGGAGCCAGAGGGAGCCAGCATCATGGCCGCCTCCCCCTTCACCAATCCCTGGCTGTCATTGGACATCTTGGCAGTTAGAATGACATCACGTGCCTTCAAAACAAAACACAGGTGAGAATGAGTCAGACAGGTGTGCAGCTGCAATCAGAGGTAGGGGTGGGTTTTACAAATAATGGTATCGATTTGACATAATAATATATAATAATAATAATAATAACAATGTATTTTGACAGAAATACCAGAAGCTCATTTCAACACTCGCCAAACAGCAACGATTAACGAGCAGGTAAAAATATATAAACAGAGCAAGGATGGTTCACCCCATGACACGTGCACGCTGTCGGGGCTGAAAGCCGACATGTCTTCGTCACTCTCAGACCAAAATTCACTGAACCAGCAGCAACAGAAGATCCAAACTACGTTTCACGTTTGATACACGTGGTCACGAGTTTTCTCTGACTTTGGCTTTTTTGAATCCACCAGGATAAAAAAAACACTTCCTGCACAGCTCTCTCTCAGTGTGCTCTGCTTCCCTTAAGCAGCATCAGGTAATGTTCACGTGTTGATTTGTGGTTTTCTTCAGTTTTTGATCTACTGTAGAATATTTTTAACATTATCTGCTATAAAAAGTTATTCCAGGAAAATCTGCTGCTGCTGGCTTTTTGTTTTATCCTCAGTTACTCTGACACAAAGGCCTCTGCTGTGATGCTCACACCTGTCTCAGTGTCAGCTTTGTTTTATACACAGATGTAAAAATATGCCCATGTACTGATAAATGATCAGAATTAGAATAACTGAGTGAGAATCGGTGAGCACACCCAGCCCTGCTCAGAGTGCCATACAGATCAGACAAACTCATCAGTAGTTTGATCAGCGTTACAGGTGCTCGTTCAGGTGTGTTGGCGCGTGCGTGCATCCAGGCGTCTATGTGCGTGTGTGTTGTGGCGGTCTCGGTGCTTGCTCCGATCCCGCGGGTTAATGTGGCGCGCTGACGTCAGACGGCGGCAAACAGCCGATCAGTGATTAAATTGATCACAATGATCGATGGGCTCAGACAGATTTTAGCGCGCTGTCGACACGTTTGATCGTGTTTTCTTACACGCAGAAACTAGCGCCATGGTTACACGCATGCGCGGTGCAGGTTTCCCAAACAAACAGGGAGGAGGGAGAGAGGGGGAGGAGGACAACAAAAGGCTGCGGCGGCTGCTCGGGAGCCCGGGACCGACACGGACACACGGTGACGGCCGGTCCGGCTCTGCGGTGGGGTCAGGCTGGGCAGCACGCTCAGTAAAGGTCGGGTTCGGAACCTTCGCGCGGTCACATCGGCAGTTAGCCGCCATTAGGCTCAGAGACCTGCGGCTGTTCAGGCGCCACTTCACTCACAAGATGGCGGACACGCCCCTGCCACAGCGTCGCGCGCCCTCACTAACATTTCTGTTCTGTGCTCCGAGCTGGGCCGCCCCGCGCGCCACTGTCCAGCCCCCACCGGGAGCTGACACCTTCCGCCGCGTGTCGGTGCGCCCGGAGCCGGCCCGCGGGACCGTCGGCGCTTACCTTGGCCGGTTAAGTCGCGGACAGTTGCGGGTTCTGCGCGTTGTTTCGGGTCCTCCGCTCCGCTCCCTCCCCGCCTGCTCAGACATCTTTACAGGGACCCGGACAGAGCAACTGCGCAGGCGCAGCGCCCGACCTCCTTCCTGTCCCGAGGTGTTCCACTGCGGGCGCCATGTTGAAGAGGTCAAAGAGGCTGAAAGCTGAGAGATGTGACCAAAAACATCAAAGAGTTTTAACACACACACATCAATGAACGTGAGGGTGTTGCCCTTAAAGGCACATTTCAGCTCTAATTTCTTTAATAATGCTCAGAACTTAAAACATAGATTTGAGCATTTGATTGGTAATTTATTGATTGGTAATTTATTTCAACATGTGAACAATATACAAGTACATTTAGAAAAGAAATGAGAGAAAAAAAAATATACTATACAAATTACATACAAAAAAACATTCTGATTAATTTACATGTTGAAAGGGAGTGGGAAGAAGTATACACTTATTTAATCCCACCCCTGTCCCATAAATTATCAGTGAATATTTAGTCAGCTTCCTTACTGATATAATTTGTAATAAAAATAGTGAACAGATTTCTGATATACTATATACTATAATATCACATCATGAATTTTTTGTTTGTTTGTTTTTAAATAGAGACATTCACTTAATTTAAATATTTTCCTTTTCTTTATAGATCGAGAAGATCATATTTTTATAACTCTTTTTGAACAGTTTTATGTTTGGACATTGCTTTAATTCCATATTCAGTTTGTTCCATAGTTTCACTCCTTGAACAGAAACACAAAAGCCTTTTCTTGTAGTACGTACCTTCATTGTTTTGAAGTTACAAAAACCCCTTAAATTATAACTTCCTTCTTTCAAAAAAAACATACTCTGAATATTACCTGGCAGTTCTTTATTTTTTGCTTTGAATAGAATTTGTGCTGTTTGGAATTTCACTATATCGTCAATTTTCAATATTTCAGACTGCAAAAATAGTGAGTTTGTATGTTCCCTATAACCTGCATTGTGGATGATTCGAATTGCTTTTTTTTGAAGAGTAAAAAGTGAATGTAATGTGGTTTTATAGTTATTGCCCCAGACCTCTGCACAATAGCTTAAGTATGGTGAAACCAGTGAACAGTAGAGAATATGAAGTGATGTTCTGTCGAATACCTGTTTTGCCTTGTTTAGTACTGCAATGCTTCGTGATACTTTGGAATGAATATATCTTACGTGAGCTCTCCAGTTAAGTTTTTCATCTATTATTACCCCCAGAAATTTATTTTCACTGACTCTTTCAATATCAACACCATTTATTTGAATCTTTGCATTTGTATTTAAACTACTATTTCCAAATAACATCAGTTTAGATTTATTCAAATTTAATGATAATTTGTTTTTATCAAGCCAGAACTTCACTTTACTTATTTCATATCCTCCAATAAATTCTGCAGATCATCACCAGAGCAAAATATGTTTGTATCGTCAGCAAAGAGAACCATTTTTAATACTTTGGACACTTTACAGATGTCGTTAATGTACAAGTTGAAGAATTTTGGACCCAAAACTGACCCTTGGGGTACACCACAAGCAATGTCCATACATAAGGAGCAACCACCATTTATTTTCACAAACTGCTTTCTGTCACTTAAATAACTCCGGACCCAATCTAAAACTACCCCTCTGACACCATAACGTTCCAGTTTTCTTATTAATATATCATGATCTATAGTGTCAAATGCCTTTGTCAAGTCTATGAATAACCCAGCCACATATTGCTTTTTGTCTATGGAATTTGTGATGTATTCTATTGAATCTAATAGTGCCGATGATGTTGATCTGCTTGATCTGAATCCGTACTGACTCTCAGTGAGTAGTTTATGTTTATCTATAAATTTTTCCAGTCTGTTTTTAAACAGTTTTTCAAGAACTTTTGAGAATTGAGGTAGTAAAGAGACAGGCCTGTAGTTTGTGAAATGGTGTTTGTTTCCAGATTTGTATAGAGGTATAACTTTTGCTATTTTCATTCTGTCTGGAAATCGACCAGTTTGAAATGATAAATTACAGATGTATGTAAATGGTTTTATAATAGCCTCAATGACTCTTTTAACCACTATCATATCAATATCATTACAATCCAAAGATTTGTGATTTTTACATTTTTTGACAATTTCAAGAACTTCATTTTCATCAACGGCTGTGAGAAACATAGAATATGGATTTCTGTCAATCAGTGTATCGGGTTTTTCCTGTGCTTTCCCAGGATGAGTGATTGTTCTTGCTAAATTTGGTCCAGCAGTTACAAAGAATTCATTGAGACTATTTGCCACAACATCCATATTGTATTCTTCATGATCATTACAAATGAAATACTTGGGATAGTTCTTTTGTCCAGTCCCACATTTTATAACACTGTTCAGGATTTCCCATAATCTTTTATTATTATTTCTATTTATATCTAATTGCTTCTTATAGTATTCCTTTTTACTAAATCTAAGTATATTAGTTAACCTATTTTTATATCTTTTGTATCTGATTTCAGCATCTTTAGTTCTCGTTCTTAAGAACTCTCTGTATAGAGCATTTTTCTTTATACATGCATTTTGCAGACCTTTTGTTATCCATGGACAGTCCATATATTTCTGTTTCCTACTATATTGCTTTATTGGACAGTTGGTATTGTACAGTAATGTAAATATTCTAAGGAATTTATTATAAGCACTATTAACGTCCTGTTCCTGATATACTTCACCCCAGTTTTCCTTCAATAAATCTTTTTTAAATGCATTCATTCTTTCTTCTGTTCTTACTCGTCTGTACTCTTTTTTACTGTCCATTTTATTGATCTTGTAATTCCTATCATAGATTGTAAAAATTGGAAGATGGTCACTTATGCTCAGCAAGTGTGATCCAGCTGGCCACTTCATTTGTCAAGCCTTTAAATCTCATGACTTATCTCTTATAATAACCAGGGGCGGGGGGTGGCTTACTGGGCTTAAGCCCGGGTTGTTTTTTCAGAAGCCCGGGGTCTTTTGGAGTGTAATTTTTTCATAGTTACATGCCTGGCTGATAACTGTATAAAACAAAAACTACACACAATATTCGAAGCACATAGCGCACACTGTGGGAATTTACGACTGTGCGTAAATCCCCCCTAATATTGGTATGATCTGAGCTCAGACACTGAGTGAGGGGCGGGGCAGCTGCTGCCTGCGAGTGCGCTGTTAGAGAAGCGCAGCCAGGCAGAGAACTGAAGTTCGACCAGGTACCAAAGCTGTACAAATAATGTAAATATGACGGTGTATCACGAAAGACTGATATCAAACTGATACGTTTACGTTACTCGTTCTTCAAGTGAATCAGCAAATGGTGAAATGAAAAGCCGAACAACAACAATGCTGTTTCTGAGAGTCTCAGCTTACATGTGTGTTTATTTTATATTTTCAGTTGTTTCCCTCCACGGCTAAATAAATCTGTTTCAGTAATGCACTGATATACAAGAATGGACATAAGGAGCTTCTTTCAAAGGAAAAACTCTGGTAGATGTTATTTTATATATTATGCTTTGTATGTTGTTCAGTATATTTCTATGCAAAACAAGAGGAACTTCTATACACAGCAGTATATTCACAGTTGAAACCAGATATTTACACTTTATGGAAAACACAAGAACATTTTTTACTGTACAACATCATTTTAGAGTAAACTTGTTTTGTTTTGGATAAATAAATATTTAAAATCTTTTGAATTAGCTAAATGTCAGAATAAAGAGAGACAGAGCTTCTATTTTTATCACTTTCATCAAATGCAGGAGAGCAAAACACAGAGCCTGTTTCTGTGACATGGGAACATCAAGAGATGTCAACAAAACACCAGGAACAGAGCTGTGGAGCTCCATAAGTGTGGCTCAGTTTGAATACAATTTGGTGCCATTTGCAATTAAGAAACACAGACAGTTTCTCTCTTTACTCTTAAAGTTAACAAATGTGTTTTTATATTTACCTAAAAAATAAACATTTAGTCTGATTTGATGTTACAATTAAAAAAGTGTTTTTATCTGAAGGGTAAATATCTGGTTTCAACTGTATATCTGATGATTGTCAGAGCAGAGAGGGAGAGAGAGGAACAGAGAGGGGGAGAGAGGAACAGAGAGAGAGAGAGGAACAGAGAGGGAGAGGAACAGAGAGGGGGAGAGAGGAACAGAGAGAGAGAGGAACAGAGAGGGGGAGAGAGGAACAGAGAGGGGGAGAGAGGAACAGAGAGAGAGAGAGGAACAGAGAGGGAGAGGAACAGAGAGGGGGAGAGAGGAACAGAGAGAGAGAGGAACAGAGAGAGAGAGAGGAACAGAGAGAGAGAGAGGAACAGAGAGAGAGAGGAACAGAGAGGGGGAGAGAGGAACAGAGAGAGAGAGGAACAGAGAGAGAGAGAGGAACAGAGAGAGAGAGAGGAACAGAGAGAGAGAGAGGAACAGAGAGAGAGAGGAACAGAAAGAGAGAGAGAGGAACAGAGAGAGAGAGAGGAACAGAGAGGGAGAGGAACAGAAAGAGAGAGAGAGAGGAACAGAGAGAGAGAGAGGAACAGAGAGAGAGAGGAACAGAGAGAGAGAGGAACAGAGAGGGAGAGAGGAACAGAGAGGGAGAGAGGAACAGAGAGAGAGAGGAACAGAGAGGGAGAGAGGAACAGAGAGAGAGAGGAACAGAGAGAGACAGAGAGAGAGAGAGGAACAGAGAGAGGAACAGAGAGAGAGAGAGGAACAGAGAGAGAGAGGAACAGAGAGAGAGAGGAACAGAGAGGGAGAGAGGAACAGAGAGAGAGAGGAACAGAGAGAGACAGAGAGAGAGAGAGGAACAGAGAGAGGAACAGAGAGAGAGAGAGGAACAGAGAGAGAGAGGAACAGAGAGAGAGAGGAACAGAGAGAGAGAGAGGAACAGAGAGGGAGAGGAACAGAGAGGGAGAGAGGAACAGAGAGAGAGAGAGGAACAGAGAGAGACAGAGAGAGGAACAGAGAGGGGGAGAGAGGAACAGAGAGGGAGAGGAACAGAGAGGGGGAGAGAGGAACAGAGAGAGAGAGGAACAGAGAGAGAGAGGAACAGAGAGAGAGAGAGGAACAGAGAGAGACAGAGAGAGGAACAGAGAGGGGAAGAGAGGAACAGAGAGGGAGAGGAACAGAGAGAGAGAGAGGAACAGAGAGAGAGAGGAACAGAGAGGGGGAGAGAGGGAGAGAGAGGGGGAGAGAGGAACAGAGAGAGAGAGGAACAGAGAGAGAGAGAGGAACAGAGAGAGAGAGAGGAACAGAGAGGGAGAGAGGAACAGAGAGAGAGAGGAACAGAGAGAGACAGAGAGGGGGAGAGAGGAACAGAGAGGGAGAGGAACAGAGAGGGGGAGAGAGGAACAGAGAGAGAGAGGAACAGAGAGAGAGAGAGAGAGAGAGAGGAACAGAGAGGGGAAGAGAAGAACAGAGAGGGAGAGGAACAGAGAGAGAGAGAGAGGAACAGAGAGAGAGAGGAACAGAGAGGGGGAGAGAGGAACAGAGAGGGGGAGAGAGGAACAGAGAGAGAGAGGAACAGAAAGAGAGAGAGAGGAACAGAGAGAGAGAGGAAAAGAGAGGGGGAGAGAGGAAAAGAGAGGAGAGGAACAGAGAGGGGGAGAGAGGAACAGAGAGAGAGAGAGGAACAGAGAGAGAGAGGAACAGAGAGGGGGAGAGAGGAACAGAGAGAGAGAGAGGAACAGAGAGGGGGAGAGAGGAAAAGAGAGGAGAGGAACAGAGAGGGGGAGAGAGGAACAGAGAGAGAGAGAGGAACAGAGAGAGAGAGGAACAGAGAGGGGGAGAGAGGAACAGAGAGAGAGAGAGGAACAGAGAGAGAGAGGAACAGAAAGAGAGAGAGAAGAACAGAGAGAGAGAGGAACAGAGAGGGAGAGAGGAACAGAGAGAGACAGAGAGAGGAACAGAGAGGGGGAGAGAGGAACAGAGAGAGAGAGAGAGAGAGAGGAACAGAGAGGGGGAGAGAGGAACAGAGAGGGGGAGAGAGGAACAGAGAGGGAGAGGAACAGAGAGAGAGAGAGAGGAACAGAGAGAGAGAGAGGAACAGAGCGAGAGAGGGAGGAACAGGGAGGGGGAGAGGAACAGAGAGGGGGAGAGAGGAACAGAGAGAGAGAGGAACAGAGAGAGAGAGAGGAACAGAGAGAGAGAGAGAGAGAGGAACAGAGAGGGGGAGAGAGGAACAGAGAGAGAGAGAGGAACAGAGAGAGAGAGGAACAGAACGAGACAGAGAGGAACAGAGAGAGAGAGGAACAGGGAGGGGGAGAGAGGAACAGAGAGAGAGAGAGGAACAGAGAGAGAGAGGAACAGGGAGGGGGAGAGAGGAACAGAGAGAGAGAGAGAGAGGAACAGCGAGGGGGAGAGAGGAACAGAGAGGGGGAGAGAGGAACAGAGAGAGAGAGGAACAGGGAGGGGGAGAGAGGAACAGAGAGAGAGAGGAACAGAGAGGGGGAGAGAGGAACAGAGAGAGAGAGAGGAACAGAGAGGGGGAGAGAGGAAAAGAGAGAGAGAGAGGAACAGAGAGAGAGAGAGGAACAGAGAGAGAGAGAGGAACAGAGAGGGGGAGAGAGGAACAGAGAGGGGGAGAGAGGAACAGACAGAGAGAGAGGAACAGAGAGAGAGAGGAACAGAGAGAGAGAGAGAGGAACAGGGAGGGGGAGAGAGGAACAGAGAGAGAGAGGAACAGGGAGGGGGAGAGAGGAACAGAGAGAGAGAGGAACAGAGAGGGGGAGAGAGGAACAGAGAGAGAGAGAGGAACAGAGAGAGGGAGAGGAACAAAGAGAGAGAGAGGAACAGAGAGGGGGAGAGAGGAACAGACAGAGAGAGAGGAACAGAGAGAGAGAGGAACAGAGAGAGAGAGAGGAACAGAGAGAGAGAGAGGAACAGAGAGGGGGAGAGAGGAACAGAGAGAGAGAGGAACAGAGAGGGAGAGAGGAACAGAGAGAGAGAGAGAGAGGGAGAGAGGAACAGAGAGGGAGAGAGAGGAACAGAGAGGGAGAGAGAGGAACAGAGAGGGAGAGAGAGAGAGAGAGAGGGGGAGAGAGGAACAGAGAGAGAGAGAGGGAGGAACAGAGGGAGAGGGAGAGAGAGAGGAACAGAGAGGGAGAGAGAGGAACAGAGAGAGAGAGTGAGGGAGGAACAGAGAGGGAGAGAGAGAGAGAGGAACAGAGAGAGAGAGAGGGAGAGAGAGAGGAACAGAGAGAGAGAGAGGAACAGAGAGAGAGAGAGGAACAGAGAGGGAGAGAGAGAGAGAGAGGGGGAGAGAGGAACAGAGAGAGAGAGAGGGAGGAACAGAGGGAGAGGGAGAGAGAGAGGAACAGAGAGAGAGAGAGAGGAACAGAGAGAGGGAGAGAGAGAGGAACAGAGAGAGAGAGAGGAACAGAGAGAGAGAGAGAGAGGGAGGAACAGAGAGGGAGAGAGAGAGGGAGGAACAGAGGGAGAGGGAGAGAGAGAGGAACAGAGAGGGAGAGAGAGGAACAGAGAGAGAGAGAGAAAGGGAGGAACAGAGAGGGAGAGAGAGAGAGAGGAACAGAGAGAGGGAGAGAGAGAGGAACAGAGAGAGAGGAACAGAGAGAGAGAGAGAGGAACAGAGAGGGAGAGAGAGAGAGAGGGGGGAGAGAGGAACAGAGAGGGAGAGAGAGAGGGGGAGAGAGGAACAGAGAGAGAGAGAGAGGGAGAGAGGGAGGAACAGAGAGGGAGAGAGGGAGAGGGAGAGAGGAACAGAGAGGGAGAGAGAGAGGGGGAGAGAGGAACAGAGAGGGAGAGAGAGAGGAACAGAGAGGAACAGACAGGGAGAGAGGAACAGAGAGAGAGAGAGGGAGAGAGGGAGGAACAGAGAGGGAGAGAGAGAGGGGGAGAGAGGAACAGAGAGAGAGAGAGGGAGAGAGAGAGGGGGAGAGAGGAACAGAGAGAGAGAGAGGGAGAGAGGGAGGAACAGAGAGGGAGAGAGAGAGAGGGAGAGAGAGAGGAACAGAGAGAGAGAGAGGAACAGAGAGGGAGAGAGAGAGAGAGGGGGAGAGAGGAACAGAGAGAGAGAGTGAGGGAGGAACAGAGAGGGAGAGAGGGAGGAACAGAGGGAGAGGGAGAGAGAGAGGAACAGAGAGAGAGAGTGAGGGAGGAACAGAGAGGGAGAGAGAGAGAGAGAGAGGAACAGAGAGAGAGAGAGGGAGAGAGAGAGGAACAGAGAGAGAGAGAGGAACAGAGAGAGAGAGAGGGGGAGAGAGGAACAGAGAGAGAGAGAGGGAGGAACAGAGGGAGAGGGAGAGAGAGAGGAACAGAGAGGGAGAGAGAGGGAGGAACAGAGAGGGAGAGAGAGAGGAACAGAGAGGGAGAGAGAGAGAGGGGGAGAGAGGAACAGAGAGAGAGAGAGAGAGGAACAGAGAGAGGGAGAGAGAGAGGAACAGAGAGAGGGAGAGAGAGAGAGAGGGGGAGAGAGGAACAGAGAGAGAGAGAGGGAGGAACAGAGGGAGAGGGAGAGAGAGAGAGAGAGAGAGGAACAGAGAGGGAGAGAGGAACAGAGAGAGAGAGAGGAACAGAGAGGGAGAGAGAGAGAGAGAGAGGAACAGAGAGGGAGAGAGGAACAGAGAGAGAGAGAGGAACAGAGAGGGAGAGAGAGGGAGGAACAGAGAGGGAGAGAGAGAGAGAGAGAGGAACAGAGAGAGAGAGAGGAACAGAGAGAGAGAGAGGAACAGAGAGGGAGAGAGAGAGAGAGAGAGAGAGGGGGAGAGAGGAACAGAGAGAGAGAGAGGGAGGAACAGAGAGAGAGAGAGGAACAGAGAGAGAGAGAGAGGAACAGAGAGAGAGAGAGGAACAGAGAGAGAGAGAGAGGAACAGAGAGAGAGAGAGAGGAACAGAGAGAGAGAGAGGAACAGAGAGGGAGAGAGAGAGAGAGAGAGAGGGGGGGAGAGAGGAACAGAGAGAGAGAGAGGGAGGAACAGAGAGAGAGAGAGGGAGGAACAGAGGGAGAGGGAGAGAGAGAGGAACAGAGAGAGAGAGAGAGGGAGGAACAGAGAGGGAGAGAGAGAGGGGGAGAGAGGAACAGAGAGAGAGAGAGAGGGAGGAACAGAGGGAGAGGGAGAGAGAGAGAGGAACAGAGAGGGAGAGAGGAACAGAGAGGAACAAAGAGGGAGAGAGAGAGAGGGAGGAACAGACAGGGAGAGAGGGAGAGGGAGAGAGGAACAGAGAGGGAGAGAGAGAGGGGGAGAGAGGAACAGAGAGAGAGAGAGAGAGGGAGAGAGGGAGGAACAGAGAGGGAGAGAGAGAGAGGGAGAGAGAGAGAGGGAGAGAGGAACAGAGAGGGAGAGAGAGAGGGGGAGAGAGGAACAGAGAGGGAGAGAGGGAGGAACAGAGAGGGAGAGAGAGAGAGGGAGAGAGGAACAGAGAGGGAGAGAGAGAGGGGGAGAGAGGAACAGAGAGAGAGAGAGAGGGAGAGAGGGAGGAACAGAGAGGGAGAGAGAGAGGGGGAGAGAGGAACAGAGAGAGAGAGAGAGGGAGGAACAGAGAGGGAGAGAGAGAGAGGGAGAGAGAGAGAGGGAGAGCGGAACAGAGAGGGAGAGAGAGAGGAACAGAGAGAGAGAGAGAGGGGGAGAGAGGAACAGAGAGAGAGAGAGAGGTAGGAAGGGAGAGAGAGAGGGAGGAAGGGAGAGGGAGAGAGAGAGAGAGAGAGAGAGAGAGAGAGAGAGAGAGAGAGAGGAACAGAGAGAGAGAGAGGGGGAGAGAGGAACAGAGAGAGAGAGAGAGGGAGGAAGGGAGAGAGAGAGGGAGGAAGGGAGAGGGAGAGAGAGAGAGAGAGAGAGAGAGAGAGAGAGGAACAGAGAGAGAGGAGCAGAGACCTTTGACCTTTAACACATCAATACTTCAACTCACAACTCACCGACTCCCTCAGCGTGGCATTTTCAGCAGCGAGCGTTTCCACCTGCTGCTGGCTGAACTCCAGGGATTCTCGCAAGCATTTAAATTCCCAGTGAAGAATCTCCACCAAGGACAGCCTTGCGTCGAAACTGGACAATCATTGGTCGATTGACTCCAGTATGTCGACAATATCTTTGCCGGCTGGCGATGTTGTGCCGGGGGAATCTGCCGGGCGTTGTCTTTTCGACGACGGCGTTTCAGATTTGGCCGGGGAAGCTGCGCTCTGGGCCTTCTCCATCACGAGATCCTGGAAGCACTGATCAATGTAATCTTTGAGAGCCTCTAAACTCTCCCCATTGTTCTCCAGGGTGTTGGAGATGATTTAGACAAATGTTGTTAGTTATAAGACAATTGATAAGTGTATTTGGTAATACTGAAGCTTAAATGAATTTGTTCAAATCTAAACTACTATTCACTTTAATTTTACGCCAAAATCTCCGGCGTCTGACGTCAGTTACAACATGAGTGGCTTACCTTGTCCGTCACTTCCGTCACTTACCTTTCATTTCCTCATTTTTGCCTTTTGACGATAGGCACGAGCAGTGTGGCTGTGCCTGGGCGAAAAAGGGAAAATAAACAACTACATCAAAGCAGCTAGAGCATGCTGTGCTGGCTAAAGAAGCTGACGCTTGCATGCACTGCTTTGTTGCCAGCACGAACTAGGCAGACCGTGCTTGGTTTTTTGAAAGCATTAAATGGCCGTCCCTCCCCCTTCTCCTGCCTCCAAAAATGAGAGAGCAGGCTACTATGGGGAACATGGCTGCCGCTGCTGTGACACCAGTTAGGCAGGCCATGGGCTCCCTCCCCTCCCACAGCAGGCCTCCCATGGCTCCGCCTATGTGAGGCCTGGGCCGGTGGAGGTAGACATCAGGTGACGGATGTTGAAGAAGCTTCCATCCTCTCCTCCGGTGTTGCCCACCTGTCCCTGCGCTGCCCCCAGTTGGTCTCCAGGCCCAGTGTTGGGCGAGATGTGTCCCTTCAGCTCTTGATTGGAGCATGCCGAGTGTGGGAATTAGCCCCTCCTGAGGTCCTGTCTACTAGAGCGGACCTCAAGGTTGATGCTCTCACGCAGCCACAGCGCCTCCTGTCTAAGGTGCCGCTGCTGCCTGATTGGTCTGGTTGTAAGCAGTTGAGTGTCCTGCCTCCCAGCATTTATGGTCCCCTGCCCGCACTTGGTTGCTGCCATGCATGGTGGGAGTAGTAGCCTTTGGCCCCTCCCCTGAAAGCCGCGCCCCTGGCCCATCCGGATGAGGGAGGGCGGCATGCCCTAACGGGGGCATGAGGATAACTGCTGCCCTGCTGGCGGCCATTTTGTCGCTCCCTCTATAGGGATGGAGCTTGACACGACAGCTGCAGGCGGGGTGGGGACATGGTGAGCCCTCCACCATCCTGTGTCTCTCAGGCTAAAATGGGGAGGGGATGATGGCTGCAGCGTTCCCTCACATGGCCCCGCCTCTGTGAGGCCTGGGCCAGTGAAGGCGGGGAGGACTCGGAGTCTAGGCTCAGCTGTCCTCCAACCGCCCTCCTCTCTCCTGACATCCTTTGAGTTGGGCCTAGTGGCCAGCACTGCTGCTTCCCCTGGCATATTGCCCGCACTTCGTCGGTTTTATACGCCAGTCGGACCTCGCTGCGTCTGACGGGCTAGACCGTCTGTGGACGGCTGGGTGGCTCCGTGGCTGTGTGGATGGACCCTTCAGGTCGCATCCCTGCCTTGGCCCTTCGTCTTTGCAGCTGTACTGCTGCTGTGGCCTGTGTTCCCCTGGCGTATAGCCCGCGGTTCGCTGGCTCACACGCCAGTCCGACCTCGGTGTGTCTGATAGGTCAGCCAGGGAGTGAGTGTTCTCCAGCATGCAGCGCTGGCTCTCTGTCTAGTGCGTTGCCCCTGTGTCACGGGTCACATGGCTTGCAAGTGCCCGCGCAGTGAGCTGAAACTTCCCGACTGTCTGCCAGTGTCTCATCAGGCCTACTCTTGCTGGCCGCCTGACGGCGCAGAGTGGCTGCTATGCCCTGGTGACAATTCTTGGGTCACTCCTCACTTGGGCCCTCAGTGGCCTGAGCCACCAGCCCCTCCCCTGTCGTGGATGGTGCAGGTCGGCTGCTCAGCTCCTGGGACAGGCCCTGGGTCTCGTCCTACCTCGGCCATCCACTGAGTGGCCGAGCTGCTGCAAAAGGGTCTCTCTCCCTGGCACTGTCTCACTGCCTACTTGGCTTCCCCAGCCGGCGGCTCCGACTCCACATACAGTGGGGCAAAAAAGTATTTAGTCAGCCACCGATTGTGCAAGTTCCCCCACCTAAAATGATGACAGAGGTCAGTAATTTGCACCAGAGGTACACTTCAACTGTGAGAGACAGAATGTGAAAAAAAAAAATCCATGAATCCACATGGTAGGATTTGTAAAGAATTTATTCGTAAATCAGGGTGGAAAATAAGTATTTGGTCAATAACAAAAATACAACTCAATACTTTGTAACATAACCTTTGTTGGCAATAACAGAGGTCAAACGTTTACTATAGGTCTTTACCAGGTTTGCACACACAGTAGCTGGTATTTTGGCCCATTCCTCCATGCAGATCTTCTCGAGAGCAGTGATGTTTTGGGGCTGTCGCCGAGCAACACGGACTTTCAACTCCCGCCACAGATTTTCTATGGGGTAGAGGTCTGGAGACTGGCTAGGCCACTCCAGGACTTTCAAATGCCTCTTACGGAGCCACTCCTTTGTTGCCCGGGCGGTGTGTTTTGGATCATTGTCATGTTGGAAGACCCAGCCTCATTTCATCTTCAAAGTTCTCACTGATGGAAGGAGGTTTTGGCTCAAAATCTCACGATACATGGCCCCATTCATTCTGTCCTTAACACGGATCAGTCGTCCTGTCCCCTTGGCAGAAAAACAGCCCCATAGCATGATGTTTCCACCCCCATGCTTCACAGTAGGTATGGTGTTCTTGGGATGCAACTCAGTATTCTTCTTCCTCCAAACACGACGAGTTGAGTTTATACCAAAAAGTTCTACTTTGGTTTCATCTGACCACATGACATTCTCCCAATCCTCTGCTGTATCATCCATGTGCTCTCTGGCAAACTTCAGACGGGCCTGGACATGCACTGGCTTCAGCAGCGGAACACGTCTGGCACTGCGGGATTTGATTCCCTGCCGTTGTAGTGTGTTACTGATGGTGACCTTTGTTACTTTGGTCCCAGCTCTCTGCAGGTCATTCACCAGGTCCCCCCGTGTGGTTCTGGGATCTTTGCTCACCGTTCTCATGATCATTTTGACCCCACGGGATGAGATCTTGCGTGGAGCCCCAGATCGAGGGAGATTATCAGTGGTCTTGTATGTCTTCCATTTTCTGATGATTGCTCCCACAGTTGATTTTTTCACACCAAGCTGCTTGCCTATTGTAGATTCACTCTTCCCAGTCTGGTGCAGGTCTACAATACTTTTCCTGGTGTCCTTCGAAAGCTCTTTGGTCTTGGCCATGGCGGAGTTTGGAGTCTGACTGTTTGAGGCTGTGGACAGGTGTCTTTATACAGATGATGAGTTCAAACAGGTGCCATTCATACAGGTAACGAGTGGGGGACAGAAAAGCTTCTTACAGAAGACGTTACAGGTCTGTGAGAGCCAGAGATTTTCCATGTTTGAGGTGACCAAATACTTATTTTCCACCCTGATTTACGAATAAATTATTTACAAATCCTACCATGTGGATTCATGGATTTTTTTTTCACATTCTGTCTCTCACAGTTGAAGTGTACCTCTGGTGCAAATTACTGACCTCTGTCATCATTTTAAGTGGGGGAACTTGCACAATCGGTGGCTGACTAAATACTTTTTTGCCCCACTGTATACCCTGGACAGGGCCGTGCAGAGACGTTTAAAGGGGCGGGTGCTCAAGCCCCTTCCACCCCCCCCCCCCCCCCCCCCTGCACGTGCCTGACCCTGGACCCCAGAGGGTTAAGAGAACCAAGGTTACACCGTAACCGTACGTTCAGCAGGACCTCCGTGTTTAACGCCTGAGAAATGGGAACTCTCCGAGTGGTTTCCACCAAAGTTTAACCCAAATATTACCATTATTATAAAATGTTTTAATGCTTTTTTGAAGTACTGACCAAAATGTAGTCCAAAACATCGATTAAGAATTTGTGGTTTACAGAATCAAAGGCTTCAAATATATCAATAAAGAACATAAACCTGTTTTCAGTTCTGATCCGTCACATCCAGAATCAACCTGACTTTGGTACTTACATGTGTTCCTTGCATAAAGACTGACGGTCATCTCTAATGGTATCCAAACACGACTTCAGTCTTTCTGCTACAATATCAGATTGTAATTTCACGTTATTGTTAATCAGCGCCCTCTGAACTGTGTGAAATCTTTTTTTAAAGAACAAATATCTGTCAAACATGCTGTGAAACATGTCTGAACCTTTCTGTGGTGCCTGTTTTATTTACAGCCACATTAGAGACAGGCATGTTTACATTCAGCTCTCCTAAATAAAAGCTGAAAGCTGTGTTTTATTGTGTTATGTTGTTTTTGTGGAAAGTACAAGTTACAGTGATTTAATGATGTTTAAAATGATTGATGATGAATTATCTTATAAATCAGGACACACTGTTCTCTCCGACAGGCTTCCTGAAGGATTAAAAGCGTTTCTATAGGTAACACTGGTCCTGTATTTACTTGGTATCCGACCAATAACAAAATTTGCAGTATTGACACACACGTGTGGATACTTCTTTAACACGCTATGGGTAGCCCGGCCATGCCCCACAGCTTGCATATAAAACCTCTGTGCAGAAGTGAAACCAGCGATTGATGTCCACTTGGTAGTGCATATGTGTGCTTAGTGAGCTCCAACCCTGCTTTGCTGCCAAAAGGCACAAAAGCTATCTGTACAGGTGCAATATGTAACGGAGTGGAGAGACTGTCTGTCACTCAGAGAACCAAGGTTACAGTGGAACCACACAGTTTGTTGGCCTTCACACCAAACTGCAGAACACGAATCTTCATATTTACAAGATCATCTTGTCTTTCCTACGGAGCACAGAGAGATTATCAACAACATTCAAACTCGATAAGACTGAGTTTAAATGAAACAAACACGTCTCTAAGCTCCACAGCTCTACATTTACAGATTCAAAGACTAATAGACATCTCACGTTATTATAAAAGCTTTATTCTGACCCATGAATGTAGAAAGTTATTAGTACTTATGTATGTCTGGAATGTTTGTGGATGAAGCATGTGTCTGTGATCTGCTCCTCGCAGCTTTTGGTGGCTGACCGTGACAGGCTGCCAGTGAGAGCAGAAGCCTGTCTGTGTCTGTACTCGGATACAAATGTAGATAAAGCTGCTCTCTTTCTGTCATTCTCCCCTCAGGATACGTGATGATATCTGCCAAAAAATATCCAAATAAAAACACAATTCAGAGATTTCTAAACTTTATTCAACACACTGATGATCAGGACTTTTTCCAACGAAACAACCAATCAGAGTAGGAGAGAGTGTGTCCCTCCAGGCAATCTAATTTAGCACCAGCTCTGATTAAAGGCAGAGGAGTATGTTGATGAGAACCAGGTGCAGGTTTCCCGTTGTGAAGGTCAGAGGTCAGAGCCCTCCTGCTGCAGCAGCAGGTCCACAGCAGCCTCCACGTCCTCCACCATGTAACTCGGCTCCATCAGGTCAGGCTCCGGTACCAGGTCTCTGTGACCGTGAAACACCGTCTCCATGATGCTGCTATTCTGGTCACTAGGCAGTGGGAAACGGGGATTGTAGACACCTGTGCACACCTGAGGACAGGTACATGGGAAGATAAGCATTTTTGCACTCTTATTATTTTGAACTCAGATGTCCTCAGATGTGCTTTTATTTTGAAGGACTAAATCGCTGATGCTCAAAATCAAAATTAGGCTTAATAGCCCTGATTTACTGACTTGGTGTTGGCTCTCTCTGCAATACAGTATCACTTCCTGTTCCTGTTACAGTTCACAGATGTTTTTGTTTAGCCTGTTTAGTTTTAGATAATGACTTATCTTATGGTGTGATCGTCACATGCTTTATCCAAAGAGCACTCTGTGTTGATTCACCCACTAATTACAGTCACAGTATTCACTCACTGTCTTTAGGGATTCACTAACTTAGCTTAGCTTAGCTACGCTTAGCTTGCAGCCGAGTCGCTAGCAGCAGGGCCTCTTCACCTGTTCATCCTGCACTTTCCTGCTCCTTGTGTCAGACATTTAATCACTCCTTGGCCTCCTTTACTAATAACAATACATGTCATAAATGTAGCCTGTTTAAAGCTCTGGAGGCCAGGATTACTGAATTGGGGAGGTGGGAAGTAACCAGGTAATTATACATCGTTACTGTGCTGAAGTAGAAATTTCAAGTGTATGTATCTGAGTATTTAATTTTTGACAATTTCCTACATTTTGCACCTCATGTTTTCATTACTTTAGGTTCAATGATATAATTTATAGTGTTTATACTTGGAAGTTAAAGCAGGCTGGAGTGAGTGCAAATGTGCTCATAGTAATCCTTCCCACTTTAACCTATGACTGTACTCATTTTTTTGTCCAGATGTGGAGGTAAAGTCACCCTCTAAAATGTAGGCAACCAAAAAAATAATTATCCATCTTCATCCGCTTTATCCGAGGCCGGGTCGCGGGAGCAGCAGCCTAAGCAAAGAGGCCCAGACCTCCCTCTCCCCAGCCACCTCCTCCATCTTATCCGGGGGAATACCAAGGCGTTCCCAGGCCAGCCGAGAGATATAATCTCTCCAGCGTGTCCTGGGTCTGCCCCGGGGCCTCCTCCCGGTGGGACATGCCTGGAACACCTCACCCAGGAGGCGCCCAGGGGGCATCCTTGTCAGATGCCCGAACCACCTCAACTGGCTCCTTTCGATGTGGAGCAGCAGCGGCTCTACTCTGAGCCCCTCCCGGATGGCCAAACTTCTCACCCTATCTCTAAGGGAGAGGCCAGCCACCCTTCGGAGGAAGCTCATTTCTGCCGCTTGTATCCGCGATCTCGTTCTTTTGGTCACTACCCACAGCTCATGGCCATAGGTGAGGGTAGGGACGTAGATCGACCGGTAAATTGAGAGCTTCGCTTTTACACTCAGCTCCCTCTTCACCATGACGGACCGGTGCAGCATCCGCATTACTGCAGCTGCAGCCCCAATCCGTCTGTCGATCTCCGGCTCCCTTCTCCCATCACTCGCGAACAAGACCCCGAGATACTTGAACTCCTCCACTTGGGGCAGGAACTCATCCCCGACCCGGAGTGGGCACTCCACCCTTTTCCGGCTGAGAACCATGGCCTCAGATTTGGAGGTGCTGATCCTCATTCCTGCTGCTTCACACTCGGCTGCGAACCGTTCCAGTGCGAGCTGGAGGCCCTCACCCGATGAAGCCAACAGAACCACATCATCTGCAAAAATCAGATATGAGATTCTGAGGCCACCAAAGCGAAAGCCCTCCGCCACTTGGCTGCGCCTAGAAATCCTGTCCATAAAAATTATGAACAGAACCGGAGACAAAGGGCAGCCCTGGCGGAGCCCATCACCCACCGGGAACGAGTCCGACTTATTGCCGGCAATGCGAACCAAGCTCTTGCAACGGTTGTATAGGGATCGAATGGCCCGTAGCAATGGGCCAGACACCCCATACTCCCGCAACACCTCCCACAGGACACCCCGAGGAACACGGTCGAATGCCTTCTCCAAGTCCACAAAACACATGTAGACTGGTTGGGCAAACTCCCATGCACCCTCAAGTATCCTCGAGAGGATAAAGAGCTGGTCCAGTGTTCCGCGACCAGGACGAAAACTGCATTGTTCCTCCTGTATCCGAGGTTCGACTAGCGGACGAACTCTCCTTTCCAGCACCCTGGCATAGACTTTCCCAGGGAGACTGAGGAGTGTGATCCCCCTGTAGTTGGAACACACCCTCCGGTCCCCCTTCTTAAAGATGGGGACCACCACCCCGGTCTGCCAGTCCACAGGTACTGCCCCTGATCTCCACGCAACATTGCAGAGGCGTGTCAAGCAGGACAGCCCTACAACGTCCAGAGCCTTCAGGAACTCGGGGCGGACCTCATCAACACCAGGGGCTCTGCCACCAAGGAGTTGTTTAACTGCCTCAGTGACCTCGCCCCCGGAAATTGGCAGGTCATTCCCCTCATCCCCAGACTCTGCTTCCTCCTCGGAAGACGTGTCAGTGGGATTAAGGAGGTCCTCGAAGTATTCCTTCCACCGCCTGACAATTTTCTCAGTCGAAGTCAGCAGCGCTCTGCCAGCACTATACACAGTGCAGGTAGAGCACCGCTTTCCCCTCCTGAGACGCCTGACGGTTTGCCAGAATCTCTTCCGAAAGTCTTTTTCCATGGCCTCTCCGAACTCCTCCCACACCCGAGTTTTTGCTTCAGCCACTGCCCAAGCCGCATTCCGCTTGGCCTGTCGATACCTGTCGGCTGCCTCCAGAGTCCCACAGGCTAACCAAGCCCGATAGGACTCCTTCTTCAGCCTGGTGGCTCCCTTCACCTCTGGTGTCCACCATTTGGTTCGGGGATTACCACCACGGCAGGCACCAACCACCTTGCGGCCACAGCCCAATGCAGCAGCTTCGGCAATGGAGACGCTGAACATGGTCCATTCGGACTCAATGTCCCCAGTCTCCCTCGGAATGCTGTTGAAGCTCTGCCGGAGGTGTGCGTTGAAGATCGCGCGGACTGGGGTCTCTGCTAGACGTTCCCAGCACACCCTCACTACGCGTTTAGGTGCACCAGGTCTGTCCAGCGTCCTCCCCCGCCACCTGATCCAACTCACCACCAGGTGGTGATCAGTTGACAGCTCAGCCCCTCTCTTTACCAGAGTGTCCAGAACATATGGTCGCAGGTCTGGTGATACGATTACAAAATCGATCATCGACCTATGGCCTAGAGCGTCCTGGTGCCACGTGCACTTATGGACACTCTTATGTTAGAACAGGGTGTTCGTTATGGCCAAACTGTGATTAGCACAGAAGTCCAATAACAAAGCACCGCTCGGGTTCAGATCAGGGAGGCCGTTCCTCCCAATCACGCCCCTCCAGATCTCGCTGTCGTTACCCACGTGAGCATTGAAGTCTCCCAGCAGGACAACAGAGTCTCCAGGTGGAGCACCTTCCAGCACCCCCACCCCCTAGGACTCTAAGAAGGCTGGGTACTCTGAACTGCCACTCGGCCCATAAGCGCAGATGACAGTCAGGACCCGTTCCCCGACCCTAAGGCGCAGGGAACAAACCCTCTCATCCACCGGGAAAAACCCCAACGTACCGGCAGCAAGCCGAGGGCATATTAGAATACCCACCCCAGCCCGCCGCCTCTCACCAGGGGCAACTCCAGACTGAGACAGAGTCCAGCCCCTCTCCAGGAGACTGGTTCCAGAGCCCAAGCCATGTGTAGAGGTGAGCCCGACTATATCTAGCCGGTACCTCTCAACCTCACGCACTAACTCAGGCTCCTTCCCCACCAGAGAGGTGACATTCCATGTCCCTATTGCCAGTCTTGGCAGCCGGGGGTCAGTGCGCCAGGGCCTCCGCTCCTGGCCGCCACCCGGCACACAATGCACCCGACCCCTATGGCGCCTCCTGCGGGTGGTGGGCCTGGGGGAGGATGGGCCCATGTCTCCTCTTCGGGCTGTGCCCGGCCGGGCCCCATGGACTAAGGCCTGGCCACCAGACGCTCGCCCTCGGGCACCCTCCCCGGGCCTGGCTCCAGGGCGGGGCCCCGGTAACCCTATCCCAGGCAGGGTAAACTGTTCCGTCGGGGGAAAAAAAATTATTATTTTATAATAATAATAATAATAATCATATTGATAATGCACAAAGCTCTGTTTATATACAAATAGGTGGTAGAATTGTTGTTCAAGGAACCGCTTTTTATTTTCTTACTTTGAGTACATTTCAGAGCCCGTACTTTTCAGTTTTACTTAAGTAAAGAAGTTGATTCAATACTTTTTTTTTGTTTTTTAAACAAAAGTGCCTGTACTTCTAGTTAAATAAAGAATGTCGGTACTTTTTTTTTGACAATTTTTATTTGTTTAGGAACATTTTTATGCAACAAGATAAAAGAAAAAAGAAAAAGAAAAAACAGAAACAGTATGAGGTCATGGGAAGATAACATACGTCCGTACATACATCTGCACATCCACACATACATATGTCAGCAAGTCTGCATTACTAATTCTATGCATTAAAGGGCGCTGCCACAAGCTGTAAAGTCCAGCCATTTTCTCCATCGTCTCCTTCCCAAATCTCCCTGCAGTCGCAGAGTGAAAGTCATACAGTCCATCAATTTGACGTCTTCCACTATAGAGGTAAAAAGTGTTACAGTGGGAGGGTCTCTACAGAGCCAGCGTTTTGTTATGGCCTTCCTCGCAGAAGCCAAGAGAACTTTCAGAAGGTAAACATCATCTGCAGCTAAATCGTCTGTAAAATATCCCAGATACAATGAGGTAAATGTACAAGACACGTGGAATCCCAACACCTCTGAAATTATCTTTACAACTTCCGTCCAGAAGGGTTGTATGAGTGGGCAGGACCAGAATACATGACCGTAATCAGCCATGTCTTCCCCACAATTCCTCCAGCAAAACGCAGGTGTAGCACTGAATTTAGACTTCTGTTTAGGCGTTATGAAATAGCGTATAATGTTCTTCCAGCAGAAGTCCCGCTACATGTTGGAGTGAAAATATTAACAATCGAGAAGTCTCCACGGACACAGCTCTTCAGTCTTTTGCCAATATAGTCACGGAGTTGCAAGTATCGAAAAAAGTCTTGTTTCTCGAGATCGTAAGTCTTGCATAGGGTATCAAAAGCCATAATTTTAGATTTTACAATAACCAAACACCCAGCAGTGATTCCATGCAACACCCATTGTTTAAATCTACTATCGTGGGAAGCAGGTAAAAAAATCAGGGTCATACGCTGGCCACCTCAGAAGTTTTATCTCTTCCTGGAGTTGCGCCTGCTTGACCACTCCCCTCCATATTTTTAATGTAAAAGTGACCCAGTGGCTGGGCGTCAAGGTATCGTCCAAATCAGAAGCTGCGTGACCAAGTCTAGACTGGATTGGCGTGTCCGAGAGAGACATCTCAATAGTCTTCCACCTCGCACAAAAAGATGGATTACACCAACACACCAAGGACCTCAGCTGAGCAGATAAGTAGTAATTCCTTAATGAAGGTAGAGCCAAGCCCCCTTTTTCTTTCGGCAACTGAAAAGTAGAGAACTTCACCCTTGGTCTTTTGTTAAGCCAAATGAATCTCGAAATCTGTTTATTCCATTCTCTGAATTGCTTCTCTGGAATTTGAATAGGTAAAGCAAGAAAAAGAGTAGTTTGGGGAGAATATTCATTTTAATTATCTGTATCCTGTTGCCAAGGTCGAGAGGGAGCAAGGCCCAAATGTTGAGATCGCTATATATTTCTCTATTAATATGACTGTAATTAATATCATACAGTTGTGTCAGATCTCTAGGCAGAAACACTCCCAAATATTTGATAGCAGTTGCCTCCCAATTAAACTTGAATTTTGCCAGTAGTGTCTGGTCCGGAGAAAAATTAAATGTCAGAACTTGAGTTTTTTTGACATTAAGGACATACCCTGAATACAGGCCATATGTTTCCAACATCCCCATTAACACTGGTATACCTGAGCTGGGATCCGTGATTGTCACCAAGACATCGTCTGCGTATAAACACACCTTGTACTCGTCCCCTCCTATTACAATCCCTTTCAACGATGTTTCCTGACGTATAGCCTGGGCTAGAGGTTCGATAAACAAGTTGAAGAGGAAGGGGCTTGCTGGACACCCCTGTCTACATCCTCGTTCTAGAAAAATAGTATCGGAGAGGCTACCGTTAATTTTTATTCTGGCAGTAGGGAGAGAATAAAGAGCTTGGAAACATCTTATAAACTCGCTACAGAAACCAAATCTTTTCATCACTAGGAAGAGGAAGTCCCAATTCACTGAATCATATGCTTTTTCAGCATCTAAGCTAAGAATAACTGAGCTTGTTTTCTTATTATTAATGTGTTCGATGATGTGTAAAGCTCGGCTAATATTATCGTGGGTTTGTCTATTTGTCTATTTTTCAAGAAACCCGTTTGGTCTTCATCAATCAAAGAAGGCATTACAGCATCCATTCTTCGCACCAAAATAGTTGTGTATAGTTTATAATCTGAGTTCAGGACACTTATCGGCCTATAAGATTTGCAGTTTAGTCTATCCTGTCCCCCCCTTTGGCAAAACAGATATGAAGGCCTCCTTCCAAGAAGGAGGTACCAGACCTCCTTTCAAAATATAATTAAAACTAGTTTCCAACAGGGGAAGAAGGCTTTCCCTCATGGTTTTGTACCATTCGTCAGGGAGCCCATCGGTACCTGGTGATTTATTGGATTTAAGGCTTTAAAAGAAATAGCTTTAATTATTTCTTCCCGAGATATTAAGGACGTTAACTTATTATTTGCCTCTCGACCAATCGTAGGCAGGTCTAAGGAATTCAAAAAGTCAGTCATCTTATTTACATCACCCTGAGTAGATTGACTATATAAGGATTTGTAATACATTTCAAATGCTTTTTGAATTTTATCCAGGTCAGTTACAACATTGTTACCAACCGGGTCTCTAATCTTATAAATATTATTTTCAGCTTGCTGTTTTCTAATCCGCCACGCCAACTGCTTCGCCGCCTTAGGCCCCGCCTCATAATACCTCTGTTTCATAAATCTTATGTTTTTCTCTACTTCTTCGCTCAATATCTTATCTATCTCCTGCTTAATCGGTCTGATCTGGTGGGTTACTGTAGTATTTTTATCCTTTAGACCTGACTGTTCCAAGGCCATTAATCTATTCTGCAGTTGTAACAATTCTTGTGACTTTTTCTTTTTAATCATGGTCGACCACGCAATTATTTTTCCTCTGAGGACAGCTTTGGCTGCATCCCATACAATACTGTGATTTGTCTCTCCATTATTGTCCTGCAGGTACAAGTTAAGATCGGCTGTCATTTGTTTCACAAAAGCGGGGTCATTTAACATACCGGTATTTAGTCTCCACAAAGTTGTCTTCCGTGTCCCGTCCAAATGTAACGTTATATAAAGTCCACTGTGGTCAGAGACATCTCTTGGACCTATTCTGCAATCTTTTATCCTGTGTAAATCCCTATTAAACATAAAACAGTAATCTATCCTCGAATACACTGAGTGTCGAGCAGAGTAAAAAGTGAATCCTGACGCTGACCCATGGATAGATCGCCACACATCAATAAGTCCTAATTCCGTTAACATTCCTTTAACCCGTTTCCCTCCAGACGTGCTTTTCCTGTCCCTATTATTTGAGTCTAATCTGGGATTTAACAGTAAATTAAAATCTCCTGCACAAATAAGAGTTCCCACCGTTTCCTTAGAGATCAAATCAAATATCTTCTTAAAGAAGCTTGCGTTGCTTCCTGGGGGTGCATAGACATTTAATAGTGTGACCGCCTTATTCTCTATTCTACCTTTTACTAAAACAAACCGACCTTCCTTATCACTTATAGTAGATATATGTTCAAATTTTATTTTATTTGAGATAAGGATAGCTACTCCTCGTTTTTTCCCGGCCCTATACGATGAATAGAATGTATGTCTGAAACCCATCTTTTTTAATTTCTCATGTTCTGCATTATCTAGATGAGTTTCTTGCCAATATGCCAAATCTACGGTCTCCTTTTTCAATTTGGCAAATTAATTTGCTTCTTTTAATAGGGCTATTCAGGCCATTTACATTTAGTGACAGCATTTTATAGAAATTATAAGCCATCAAGTGGAGATGTGGAATACAACATAATCAACCCAGACCTCAGAACATCACAACCAGAACTCACTGAACAGCAAACACACCAAACATTAACAAGAGCTTCCAATACAAAGGATATAAGAGTGTCCTTTGACATTGAGGGGACTGGCCACAAGGTGGGGCTCCTCATCCGACAAGAGGGGAGTGACCGACAAAAAAGCCAAAAAAGGGCAAAGAATAAGCAAAAACAGTCTCTTATCGCTACTAGACATAACGTGGTGGTTCTCTAACCATGTCCGTAGGCACCAACCTAAAGAAATATGAATTCTGAAGGATACGAAAGTCAGTGTTCCTGCGGTTAGATTATCAAAACTCTACCGCCAGCTATCTCACCGTTGTCCCGCCATCAGCTGTTCACTCGTCTGCTGGCACTTTTTCTTGCTCCCTCCGGAATGCTTGGAGTTTTTCCCACACGTGCTGCTGGAAGCCGCCCCCGCAGTGTGCTGTCTGCGTTTCCCAAGGAAGTAGGAAGTGTCCTCTGTCATCCTGTTGGTTTGGTTCCCCAAAGTGATCTTACCCACGGCTATTCCCCGCTTTCTTAAATCCTCGGCAGCTTGGCTCGCGGTATTATATAGGACATTGCCTGACGCATAAAACACTCTCATCTTACTTAGTGGTGTCTGGAAACGGATCCCGTTGTCCTTCAAAGCCTTCTTAACTGGGATATATTCCCGTCTCCTTTTCTGCACTTCCAGGGAGTAGTCATGATCGAAATACACCCGTTTGTTTTGGATATGTACCCCTTTGTTCCATGCCGTGCGGAGAATCTCTTCTTTAACGGAGAACTGGAGGAAGCGCACTATTATTGAGTGTGGTGGGGCGTTCGGGGGTGGTTTTGGTCCCAACGCGCGGTGTGCGCGCTCAATGCCGAGAGCACGGTCCGGGCCGAAATCTTCGCCTAGGTGTTCTTTGATCAGATTTTCAACAAAGGTAGTCACCGACGAGCCCTCCGAGTTTTCCGGTACGCCGTAGATCCGGATGTTTTTGCGCCTAGCGCGGCCCTCCATATCGGACACCTTTTCCTGAAGCGCCTGTTGATTTTCCAACAGCTGCACAAGTGTATCCCTAACACCAATGTCCCAGCGTTGTCTGTGAAGGTTCTCAGTCATCCAGGTCATCGTAGTCAAAGGAGCTTGCAAAGAAAAGCGTCTGGACTTCTTTAAGTTGCTTGAAGACGTTTCACCTCTCATCCGAGAAGCTTCTTCAGTTCTAAGGTCAAATGGTGGAGAGTCCCAGATATAAACCTAGTGGGAGTTTCCCCCCACAGAGCAGCTACAAAAAGAAAGTTATAGCTTGCATTCAGGACCTTGAAAAGGACAAAATCACTGACCGCCTTGCATATCACCGCCTTTACCCAGGGGATGCCATACCCTGCATTTACGGACTTCCTAAAATCCACAAGGAAGCTGTCCCACTCAGACCCATAGTCAGTAGCATAAACTCAGCCACTTACAACATTGCTAAACACCTTGCTACCATCCTTGCTCCTCTCGTGGGGAACACCCCACACCACATCAAGAACTCCACCGACTTCACCGACAAGGTCCAGAAACTTACCCTGGATCCAGATGAAACCATGGTGTCCTTTGATGTAGTCTCTCTCTTCACTTGCATACCCACCAAGGAGGCCGTGGAGACTGTCAGAAAACGACTACAAGAAGACAGCTCGTTGGAAGACAGGACCAACTTCACACCCGATCAGATCTGCACACTGTTAGACCTCTGCCTCACCACAACATACTTCAAATATAACGAAGGCTTCTACAGACAAAAACATGGCTGTGCCATGGGCTCCCCCGTGTCACCTATTGTAGCAACCTTTACATGGAGGAAGTGGAAAGGAAGGCTCTTGGCTCTTTCAAAGGAAGAGTACCCAGCCACTGGTACAGATATGTGGATGACACCTGGGTCAAAATCAAGACACAAGAAGTGGAATCCTTCACTGCGCACATCAACGCTGTGGATAAAAACATCAAGTTCACCAGGGAAGACACAAAGGACGACTGTTTGCCTTTCCTGGACTGCGCCATGCACATTGAAGAGAACGGCAACCTCAACATCGAAGTTTACGGGAAGCCCACACACACGGACCAGTACCTCCTCTTTGACTCCCATCACCCTCTGGAACACAAACTTGGAGTAATTAGGACCCTACACCACGGGGCAGAACATGTTCCCTCTAAGCCTGAAGGAAAAAAGAAGGAACACACACATGTAAAGGAAGCACTCAAAACGTGCGGCTATCCTAAATGGGCGTTCTTAAAGTCAGCAAAGAGGCACAGAAAAGAAGACCAGACACCAGCGAGGGAGGATAAGAAGGACAGACGCAACAACATTGTCATCCCCTATGTAGCCGGTGTATCAGAGAAACTCAGGAGAGTTTTCTCCAAGCACGACATCCCGGTGCATTTCAGACCCAGCAACACGCTCAGACAGAAACTGGTTCACCCGAAAGACAAAACGCTAAAACACAAACTTAACAATGTGGTGTATGCTGTACAGTGCAGCGAGGAATGCCCAGACCTCTACATTGGAGAGACCAAACAGCCACTTCACAAGCGCATGGCACAACACAGAAGAGCCACCTCCACAGGACAAGACTCAGCATCCATCTGCATCTTAAGGATAAAGGTCACTCTTTCGAGGATGCCAATGTTCACATTTTGGACAGAGAGGACAGATGGTTTGAAAGAGGAGTGAAAGAAGCTTCTATGTCCACTGTGAGCGACCATCTTTGAACAGAGGCGGGGTTTACGACACCAACTCTCTGCCATCTATAATCCAGTTTTGAGATCCTTCCCAGACGCCTTAACGCCCACTCACATCCTGGGCCATCTGACCTCAGGAAATCACATGATAAGGTGGGGCCAGGTTTCACAATGAGCTCACCCGAAACTCTGGCTGATTGGGACCCACGCCCAGTTTCCCCACCTTGGCTCAGGCGATTAGAGGATCATCAGGGGGTCCTTTTGTCCCTCTGTGGGGGGAAACTCCCACTAGGTTTATATCTGGGACTCTCCACCATTTGACCTTAGAACTGAAGAAGCTTCTCGGATGAGAGGTGAAACGTCTTCAAGCAACTTAAAGAAGTCCAGACGCTTTTCTTTGCAAGCTCCTTTGACAGTGTCCCAGCGTTCCGAGTCAGCCATGTTGTCCTCGACGTGCTTTAGCCGACCAGTCATCTCCTCTACCTGATCCGCCATCTCGTGTAGTCTTTGATTCAATTCCTTAGAGAGTTCAGCCATTTGCTTCTTTACATCCTCCCGAAATTCCGTACCGAATGCTTTGAAGTCACTTTTCAATTTGGTTCGCAATGTAGCCATTTCAGCCACCAGTACGCTACTCACAGCATCCCGAAGCCAAACCAGACCTTCACCTCGGTCGCCATCTTGTCCCGATGAGAGGCTTGCCTCACTAGCCGCGGCGTCCTTCTCCATTTCACAGTCAAGAATGTTTCGTAGCCCGTATCCTCCCTTTTTAGATTTATCCCCACTCATTCTTGCATCGAAAAATGGCAATGTAGCCCTAATACAGCTCTCGAGTCCGGGGAAAACACACGGTTGGTGCCGGAGGTCACTCTCTATGCGGCCATGCGGTGCTACGAGCCACCGGAAGCAGAATGTCTGTACTTTTGTCACCTCTGCTAAATTGGAGACTCGGCTTCGCACCCTTCATTCACCCGTAGCTAGCCAGGCCCCTGTAGCTGGTGCAGCCGAAGATAGCGTAGGCCCCGCTAGCTGTTCCCCGGCAGGTCCCAAGCAGCTGGGGAAAGAGGGCGGCTGGGTCACGGTGAGGAGGAAGCATAGTCCTAAACAGAAGCCCCAGGTACACCACCAACCTGTTCATGTGTCTAACCGTTTTTCCCCACTCGGTGACACACCCGCCGGGGGTCAAACTCTGGTAATTGGTGATTCTGTTCTCAGACATGTGAAGCTAGAGACACCGGCAACCATAGTCAATTGTCTTCCAGGGGCCAGAGCAGGCGACATTGAAGGAAATTTAAAACTGCTGGGTAAGGGTAAACGTAAATTCAGTAAAATCGTAATTCATGTCGGCAGTAATGACACCCGGTTACGCCAATCTGAGGTCCCTAAAATCAATATCGAATCGGTGTGTAACTTTAGACTTTTAATTCATTTGAAAGCCTGATGCTTAGCCTTGTCCACCGCAGCTGTAAAACTCAGAAACCAGTCTTATTGATTATCATCTATCCTCCATCTGGACCTTACACAGAGTTTCTGTCTGATTTCTCAGACTTTTTATTTGATTTAGTGCTCAGCTCAGATAAAATAATTACTGTGGATGTTTTTAACATCCATGTAGATGCTAGAATCACAGCCTTTGCACTCCAACCTCATTATTTAAATTCATTTTTTAATGACCATCCACCATTCAAAAAAAGAAAGATGTAAACCTCAAAGGTGATGTACGTACCAGGATAGAGTGGCACTGAATTGCAGACATTGGCTCCTCCTCTGCCATCACCTCACTTCCCATTCCCCGGGCAACCAGCCTGGTGGTGGTTGTCACAGCAGCATGCCGCTGACCCAGGTAACGGTTGTACAAGTTAGCACCATAGATGTCCGTCATTAGGTTGTCACTAGGAAACAAGAAGACAGTTGGATTAGCCAATAAAGTAGATACTGGTTCCCAAAGTGTGACGCTGGGTCACACCATCAAGTGATTGCTGGTGGGCTGCAAGATGCAGTGTAAAATCTATAATTAATTAATTAAACTCCAAAGCATTCAAAACTTTGTTGTGGAAAATCTTAAATTAAATTGCACCACCATGTGAGTGATAACATTCTACATGCATGCATACAACTGGTGTCAGGAAAGAGCTTGCTATACTAAAGTGAGAAAGTGATGTTACTATTACTAATATGACATGATTAAAATATGTGATTGACACATCAAACGAAATTTCCAGCACAACTACAAACAAAGCCATGATTAAATTATACTTTATTTTTTATTTATCTGACCAATTCCCAATTAGGAACTGCTTTATTTCTCAGTTGGAAAAGTGAAACTGCCACAATAACAGGACAATCAAATAGAGGAGGAGCTATCAGCAGATGTTGTTATAGATGATGTTTTACTGATGATGTCACAGACGGTGTTGTTATAGATGGAGTTACAGATGTGTGGCTAGAGACGGTGTCGTTAAAGATGGAGTTGTTACAGATGGTGTTACAGATGGTGTTGATACAGATGTTGTTCTAGATGGTGTTGATATAGATGTTGTTCTAGATGGTGTTGATACAGATGTTGTTCTAGATGGTGTTGATATAGATGTTGTTCTAGATGGAGTTGTTACAGATGGTGTTGATATAGATGTCGTTACAGATGGAGTTGTTCTAGATGGAGTTGTTACAGATGGTGATGTTGATATAGGAGTTGTTACAGATGGTGATGTTGATATAGGAGTTGTTACAGATGGTGATGTTGATATAGATGTTGTTACAGATGGTGATTTTGTTACAGATGTCATTATAGATGTTGTTACAGATGGTGATGTTGTTACAGATGGTGATGTTGTTACAGATGGTGATGTTGTTACAGATGGTGATGTTGTTACAGATGGAGTCGTTACCAATGTCGTTAAAGATGGAGTTGTTACAGATGGAGTCGTTACCAATGTCGTTAAAGATGGAGTTGTTACAGATGGAGTTGTTACCAATGTCGTTAAAGATGGAGTTGTTACAGATGGAGTCGTTACCAATGTCGTTAAAGATGGAGTTGTTACAGATGGAGTCGTTACCAATGTCGTTAAAGATGGAGTTGTTACAGATGGAGTTGTTACAGATGGTGATGTTGTTACAGATGGTGATGTTGTTACAGATGGTGATGTTGTTACAGATGGTGATGTTGTTACAGATAGTGATGTTGTTACAGATGGTGATGTTGTTACAGATAGTGATGTTGTTACAGATAGTGATGTTGTTACAGATAGTGATGTTGTTACAGATGGTGATGTTGTTACAGATGGTGATGTTGTTACAGATGGTGATGTTGTTACAGATAGTGATGTTGTTATAGATAGTGATGTTGTTACAGATGGTGATGTTGTTACAGATGGGGTTACAGTGTTGTTGTTATTTGTTACAGATTTCGATATGGATGATATTGGTTACCCCACGGCATAGATGGTGTTCAGCCTGCGGTTGCAGTTCTGCTGTCGCAACACCTGCTCAGCATACTGGTAGGTTACCAGACTGGGTTTTCCCAGCAGTGCCTTGTACTCCAGTTCCCGACCCGTCAGCTTCCTGTAGACTGACTCCAGACACAGTAAGAACATCCCATGGCCAAACCTACAGCAACACAGCAGCAGTCAGAGCCATCAGCAGGACGCCTCCACTTTAGCACCTGTGGTAAGTCTGTGGTTGTTACCGTGGTGATGGGGCCTCAGCCATCCACAGCAAGTCCGTGTTGCAGGCTAAGACTGGCAGCTGTGGTGAAAGCTGGGTGTCATACCCACACTCTGGCCTGCCATTGGTCAGAAGCACGTCAATCAGCAGCTGCAAATTGGTCTCCCATCTGACTGGCTCCCCAAACAGGATGATCGCTATGGAAACACCGAAAGTCAGAAAAGGAGCTGATGAAGAAAAGCCATTCCACTTCCTGTGTGTTGGCTGTCTTACCTTGTATCTGGGGGAGACTCTGTGGTGGAGATGACTGAAACAAACAAACAAAGTGATGATGGAATGAACAAACATAACTCTGGAAGAAGAAACACTAATGAGCATGTGGAGTGCAATTTAACTTACTGATTACTGCCATTTTTGCTTTTAAAAAAAAAAAAAAAAAAAATCAGCACTATTTACCAGGTAGAACGAAGTCTCATTCTCACCAATCAGAAACTGTTTGCACAAATGGCTCTGAGTTTAATGTCTGCAGGACTCACAGGAAGTGTGGGATTCCTGCTGTGGTCCACCATGTCCAGCAGGGGGTGGTGTTCTGAGAGCTGCTCCATGGTCATCACCCTCTGAAAACCCAAACTGGAAGAGCCATTCAGGATTGCAACACCCAGATTTTTCATTCAGACGTTCCGACAATTAAAGTCCCGCAATCAAAAAAATCTGTCTGAGTGAAAAACACCTCACAGTGTCTCATCATCCAGACAAATATTTGGAAACATTTGTTAAAATCAGATTAACAAGCAGGATTAAGGTTAACCTGGGGGGTATTCCAGGAACTGTGTTCATCAAACTCCGAGTTTAAAAACAAACTGAGGTGATCAGCTGATCAGAGTTAGTTCAGCCAACTCTGAGCATGTTGAGCCTGAGTTAAGCATGTGCGCAAGTAGAGAAAGAAAGCGCTTTGATTTTAATCCAGGGAACCGAAGAATGCAAAGACATTTATCAGTTTAATCACTTTGCACCACCGATTTCATCAATGCAGACAGAAATGATGTAATTTTTAATAATGTCAGCTATCACAACTTGAATCCATCCATTCGCTTATCCTTTTCAGTGTTGTGGGGGCGCTGGAGCCAATCCCAGTTGTCATAGGGCGAGAGGTGGGGTACACCCTGGACAGGTCGCCAGTCTGTCGCAGGGCTAACACACAGAGACAGACAACCATTCGCACTCACATTCACACCTATGGGCAATTTAGATAGTGGAGATTGATCAATTAACCTAACTGCATGTCTGTGGACGGTGGGAGGAAGCCGGAGTACCCGGGGAGAATCCACGCAAACACGAGGAGAACATGCAAACTCCACACAGAAAGACCCCGGGCTGATGGTGGAATTGAACTCAGGACCTTCTTGCTGTGCGGCAACAGTGCTAACCACCGTGCCACCGTGCTCATGAATCCTAATTTTAGATCTGATTTTAAATCTAATTATTCATCTGAAGTCCAAGAGGGATCTGCACTCGAGTCTGTTTTTAATTAAAAACTGTTTGCTACAGTTAACGACCATTTCATTATTTCAAAAATTCCAGTAAAAATAAAGAATTCCCTGAGTTCTGTCATAACTGGATAAAAATGCTGATAATGTCGCTCTAATATCAGCTTCAAGCTAAAAAAAAGTTAAAAAAAACATCTGGGACGAATCCGATCTGAATCCCTGATCAAAAATCTGTTTCGATCCGTCCTGCTGTGCAAGTGGACTCGGTTTGCTGATCCGTCACGGAGCCCATGTTCTGGCTGATCTGGTTCTGGGTCGACCTGCCGAGGCCGACTCAGGTGATTTTCAGTGGTTACATTTCACGATTACAGTCAGACTGTCTGCAGTGACTTTAAACACATTTAGTTCAGCTTTAGTTTTAAAGTCATCTCAGCCTGAACTTCACTCAAATAAGATCCATTTATCCATCAGTGTGATTGATTATCATAGTTTTTGTAAAAACATCTGCAGATTAATTGTTTGCTCTGAGCTTGGACAGAATTGACTTGAATGAGGAAATGAGTCAGTTGGCTGGTTCAGGTGCAGCAGAGGGGAGGAGTCAGAGAGAAACCATGGCAGCCAGCAGGTTAGTTTGGAGTCTGTTACCATGGTAACTGACTCAGAGTAGAGGTTAACAGTATTTCTGGGACAGAAAAGTTTCCTTCATCTCAGGGTTAGCGCAATCAGAGCTGCAGCTAAACCTGCTTCCTGGAACTCCTCGTGATCTTTCTGTGAGCACCAGGATGAGGTCCTGTCTGCAGTTTTCTGACCCTGATGAACTTTGAGGAGGATACGTGTTGGCGATGTGTGTCACCGGCCCCTGTCCAGACACAAGGACGCATTTATCGTGGAAACTCTTCATCATCTGCAAAGGACTGTGGGAAAGGACCACCTGCTCCGGCGTGATCTACAGACAGAGAGAGACATGAGTGGTCCGAAGAACAGCTGTAGATAAAAGATGGACCCAGCCACTGACGGCGCCTCCACGAGACAAAGTGACGCGCTGATGTTCTTTAGTGTGAGCCATGCTTTAAAAATGGACCCTCGGATGCGCTGTAGACTTGAAGTGGTCCCATGATTCTACATTCAAGTCAGGAGGATTCAGGATGAATCCTGGCGTCCAATCACAGCACAGATATGAGCAACAACACAATGAATTAAAACATTTTAGGGCTGTCAATGTTAACATAATGCAATTAAAATTTTTAACACAAGTAACCCATCTGGAGCGCAGAATGACTCGAAGTCCCTGAAATGTCTCTGTCAGTTTATCCAAAGTCTGTCCGTTCTGCGATCCACATGAATGTTAATCGCATTAATGTTAGCACGTGAACACTAACAGCCTTAAAAATGTTCATGGCAAAACAATGAACTAATTTGAATAAATGTCACTGTCTGACATCATGTTACACAGTGTTGAGCCACACGGGCTCATTTGTAACGGAGGTTAAAGGTGTTAAATTCATAACATTCACAACAAGAATAACACACATGAGTCGTGACACGGGTCAGCTGAGCTGCTCAGAGACAGGAACAGTTACATCCAGCTCTTCAAAATAAGAGCTGAAAGGTGTGTTTTATTGTGTTAACTCATTACTGTGTAAAGTCAAAGTCACAGTAATTTAATGGTCAGTAAAAAGTGTTCAGAATTAGCAGATAGATGATTCTGCTCTCCTGCATCAGCTGCCTTTAAAGAGTAAAAGTATCGGTACTTGTATCAGCAGCTCTACCAACCAGAGCCAACCCCTCGCACCATGTGACAGTCATGTGATGTTAGGGCTATCTTCCTCCTCTCCTCTTCATCACCTCCTGAGTTGAATTTAGAGTCATGGGACCTCTTAAAGTTATAAATTAATGACATTAAAGCCCAACAGAGTCCCGTGAACACGGAGAAGCCCTCAGTGTGTTTATGCAGCCGTGTCACAGCTTCCACAGCGAGAACACGGTGAGCACAGATTAACTTTACCAGAATCACCTGAGACACACACACAGGTAGGGAGGAGGCTCACTGAGAGGTGAGGAAACAGGCTGACTGTGTTAAATTATACGTAAGAGTCCAAAAAAGCTTAAATAATCGATCGGAAGTTCTGCAGCCTCCTACCTGGACGTCCAGCAGGTGAGACAGCTGCTGGGCTTTGTGGTGTCTCTGGCAGCTTCCTGCATTGGTGACGAAGACAGTGGGAAAAAGGAAGTTGTTGTTACTGTCCAGGAGCTTCCTGAAAGCTCGCCGAGCAGCTGGGATCACGGCGGACCCACGCACCAGGACGCCATCCACATCGAAGATGACGCCCGCCTGACGGACAGGTACGAGAGAGAAAGACAAGTTATTCACTTTTCCTCCATCATGTGAAGAAGCCTGCTGTTGTCCGACAAACAGTAAGACACGATCAATAGATTATCAATAGTTATCAGTCTGGGTTCATAGGATGTCATAACACACACACTGACCTGCCTGCTGGAAACATGTCTGACCGTCTGCTGCAGGAAACCTCGACACCACATGACGCGCAGGTCCCTCTGCCGCTCATCGCTCTTTATATCCACACAGCTGCGATGTCACCAGTGGGAGGAGCCTGATGCAGCACACTTGCGTTGTCACCACAAAAAAAGCTTCTGCTCAGCTGACGGTACGGTATTTTCCTGTGACACAGACAGAGATGAGGGATGGGTTACCTGTGGAGGAGAAGAAGGCGTGGCCTCGAGATAACCTGGTCATGTTTGGTCATTAGTTGATTAGCTCCTATATTAAGCTGATAACAGGAATTGAAAAATAGATCCTGTTACCTGAGCTAAACACTCAGCTTTAAGTCTCAGACATGTGATCTATAAATGAAGTGTAAACTGTACCTGTACAGGTGGGAGGAGTCACCTGGATCCAACAGCACCTCAGGTTCAGCTTCAAGTTGAGGTTCAGGGTCACGATTGGTTCACTGGAGATAAGGACGCTGAAGCAGACGCGCACACACACACACACACACACACACACACGCGCACACACACACACAGACAGAGATACACACAGACACACACACACACAGACAGACACACGCACACACACAGACAGACACACGCACACACACACACACACACACACACACACACACACACACAGACAGACACACACACAGACACACACACAGACAGACACACGCACACACACACACAGACAGACACACGCACACACACACACACACACACACACACACACAGACAGAGATACAAACAGACGCACACACACAGATGCACACACACACAGACACACACACAGATGCACACACACACACACACACAAACAAACAGAGAGACACACACACACACACACACACACACACACAGCCGTTTCCTCCTCACATGACATCACATGAAGCGTCAGGTCATTAATCAGCCACATGCTGCAGAATGCTGCCACCAATCAACAGGCAGATTGAAGCCACATGATGACACAGACTGAAGTACTGCAGTAACCTCAGTGTTGACAGTACAGCGAGGTACTGCTGATGAACCTTTGACCCCTGCTGCTGCTGAGGTTAAAGGTAGTGTGAATATGAGGGCCAACACAGAAGAAGAAGCAGAGCATCGTTACCATAGCGATGGAAAACCTTTGTGATATCCAGCTGGAAAGGAAATGAAAACGTGTAAAAACAAAACAAAACAAAAGAATAAAACAAATTTAGCTGCACAAACATGTTCCAGCCATTTTCTTCTGCTTATCCATGTCACGGTCATGGGGGGTGGAGCCTATTTTAGCTGTCACAGGTGAGAGGATGCACGCCAGTCTGTCACAATGAACTTTTTCCTAAAAATCATGACGTTTGTGATTCTTTTTCCCAGTTTTGAGATCAGTTGCACTAAATTGCTGTCGAGTCTCTACGTTAAAAGCGCCCGGAGGAGACTGCTGCTGTGGTTTGGTGCCGATATTCTCTTAAAAGTCAACATTTCTTTCCCCTCAATGAAATTTGTTCACTTCACTGTCCAGCAGGGGGCAGACCTGAGGTTCACTATAAGCAAGAAAAGTAGACGAGAAGAAACTGAAGAGCAGAAAGTTTTTATTAAGAAAAGGTAAAAAACACGCCTGTATTTACAGCAGCAGACAGATGGGTCAGAGCCCCAGTAGAGCTCGGGCCTCCTGACTCTGAGCCTGAAGAGTCTCGCTGGCGTAACGCTGCAGCAACTCCATCTTCTTCCTCCTGACCAAAGCCTCCTCCACCTGAGAGACAGACAGACAGGGAGGTTACTCCTGAACTACGTACCACAGGTACTTCATCACTAGACCATTCTGGAGGATTCCCATGATGCACTGGGTGTTTCTTCTTCACTCGCTATGTGTTAACAGACCTCTCTACTGAATCATATCCGTTATTAATCTCTGTCTCTCTTCCACAGCATGGTCGTGTCCAAATTCACGGGCTGCATCCTCCTGAGGACCCAGCCTTGGCGGTCTACGTGGGCCGGGTCCTCAGAAGGTCGGGTAGGCCGGAAGTAAACGGCAGTGAAATTGGACGGTCTTGCCTTCAGATCTGCGTCACCGCTGTCTCGGTGGAGTTTAATAAACTCGGCCGTCTGCTCCTTGCTATCTAAAATATAACAGGACACTGGCGGAAATTCTCGACTGCCTCACACGTCTGTTTAATCAGTTTTCTGTTTGACGTTTATTCAGCTGTGTGAAAACCACCCGGGGGATTAATAAAGTTTTACTTTATCTAATCTAATCTAAGAACTTTAATCTCAGCCAAACTGATTTACTCACGAACAAACAAAACACTGAAAAAAGCCCAACAATAACATTTTTAGGTTGTCTAAGTGACTTATATATTACATTTAACCCGAGCAGCGAAAGTCCGCGGTGATCTGAAAATGATGTGCCGGGAGTTGTGCCGCTCTCGGCCGCATCAGTAACCCTCGAGCTCCCGGCTAGCTGTCGAGCTGGTGGGGAGCAGACGTCTCTGAAAACGTCGAAGCACTTTTGCAAATATGCGATATCTTGATAAACCGAGCAGATATTAAAAGTTTACACAACTACTTTCTCGCCTGAAAATATGTTAAAAGTTTATTTTGTGACCCAGAAAGATTAGTAAGAGTAATTTAAAAACTTAGCAGCGGCCGCCATTGCTGGAAACTGGAGTTTGGCTGGTTTGAATTCTTGGATATGGTGGGCCACGAAGGACACACCCGACCCATCCTTCAAATTCGGGAAAAAGCAGGACGCATTTGTCGGCTGCATTCGGAGGAGTCTACGAATTTGGACAGCCTTCGGCGCGTCGCTGTGATGTAATCGGTCTACAAACCCATCCTCAGGAGGATGCAGCCCATGAATTTGGGCACGACCCGTGTCTTTATCATGTCCTCCTTCTCTCACAGCAGATGGCCCCGCCCCTCCCTGAGCCTGGTTCTGTGGGAGGTTTCTTCCTGTTAAAAGGGAGTTTTTCCTTCCCACTGTCGCCAAAGTGCTGGTCATAGGGGGTCATATGATTGTTGGGTTTTTCTCTGTATGTGTTATTGCAGGGTCGACCTTACAGTATAAAGCGCCTTGAGGCGACTGTTGTTGTGATTTGGCGCTGTGTAAATAAAAGTGAATTGAACAGACCAAACTCTCCTGAAACCCTGCACGGTAGGCTGACCTGCACCTCCTGGGAAATGTAAAGATAACACCGCCTGCACAGGTGTGCCAAAGGTGACGCCCACTCAGGTAGGCCACGTTGTTGGCTCTATGTAGGTTGGAGATCTAAATGAAGCGGACACAGTCAGAGCTGCTTTCAAGGCTCTGGTTAGAATCAGGCGTCATCCTTGGCAGTGAGGGTCCTCACGTTGCAGGCAAGCGTGTTTGTGTGTCTCACCTCTTTCTGAGATGGAACAGGTACGTGTGCGATGAAGGCGAGTCCTCCATCCTCTCCCTCCTGCTCCTCCTGCTCCTCCTGGTCATCAGGCTGCAGAAATAAAAAAAGATTGTTCATATTCAAGCACATCTGTGTGTGTCAGTAAATTAGTCTTTATTTTTCTCTTCTCTAAACTTATTTAACTTGGATGATTTAAGGATGATTCGAAATGTCCACCATGTTTCAGTAAATAACCCACATGTTGTTGACGTTGGGTCACTGGATTGAATGTTAAATAAAATGAAATAAAAATCACGTGAACCCCGTCTGTCAGACCCAGAAGGCTGACTCTGTTCAGCTGCACATCTTCAGTGAAACATCGTCATCAGGTGACTTCTTCAGTCTCAGCTGACTGCAGGTTTCTGACCCTATGAACAAGCAGCACTGACTAACAATGGGCTGTGAGGTCAGTTTCATCATCATTGATATGCAAATTGTTGTAACTATCGATCGAAGACCAGCTGACACTGAAATGTTTCACTGAAACCGATGAACAGGGTCGACCTTCTGGGACTTCCTCATCTGGATGACGTCTACCTCAACGTTTGAAAAATGTTTCAGTGTCTTCAGCTCGTCCTCGTATCACGATAAAGCAGACGAGGTAAACATGGCTAATGCAATAATCCAGCTGTTAACATCAAATTTATCGTATTTGGTAACGATCTCAGCACACTACAAGTACTGATAACCTTAAACCTGTACCCGGATTAAAGTGATCCTATTCAGTTCTTACTGACCAGGACAAAAGTGATCTGGATTACATGATCCATGGAAGAAAAACCCAGATCATTTTATCTGGATTACATGTCAGAGTCGCACGTTCACACCAGACGGTGTGTTTCTACGAGTGAACCGCTCTCAGGTGTGCCGAGGTCACCTGACAGAAGCTGATTGGCTGAGCAGGTAAAGAGACAGTTCACCTCTTCGTTGTAGACGGTGTAGATGCTCTCCTCCTCTTCCTCCTCCTGCTGTTTCTCTCCAGACACTCGAGACTCTCTCTCTGTTTTCCACCTGTGGACCGCCTCCAGCACAGCTACACACACACACACACACACACACACACACACACACACACACACACACACACACACACACACACACACACACACACGCGTGCGCGCGCGCGCACACACACACACACACACGTGAGGTTACCTGAAGTGTCACACGCATGAACAGACGCTTCAAATCTGCTGAACTATAATCCAATAATTCCATCATCCAGGATTTTCACATATTTTCTGGATTATTTTATAATCTGGGGATTATGAACCTTGTTTCTCGTACTGCGCCTCCAGAGGAAGAAGGACGCCGTCGTCTTCGTCTCTGTAGCCGTAATACTCTGCATCCACATCCTTCATCAGCTCCCCCCTTGTCTTCCTCGGCGCTGGGGCAGCTGGGAGATTACATACTTGGTGAGGACCGATGGTGTGACAGTGTGACATCAAACAGGAAGTGATGCAAATACGTACGCTCCTTCTCGAACAGCTCCCGGACTCCCGGCAGGTCTCTGGCAGCTCCAAAGTATTTATAGCCGCGGTTTCCAGGCACCTCCTTTCCCTCGTGGTCCAACATCCTTGGCCCAATGCGCTGCGACACAAACACGCGGTCAGCTGCTTCGATTGCGCCGATTGATAAATAAATTGGAATTTTCAATAACTTGCCATGATTACTGATAATAAATCAAGATTATCAATATCAAGTCAGGATTTGATGAAAGTCTCGCAGCACGATGTTACACAGATTACAACATTCAGGGTCACGTGACTCATCACAGCAGGCTTTAAATCAGTGGTTACTATGGTAACAGTTCTATTAATCTGACCCTTTGATGGCTCAGATTAAACGTGAACTCCTGTGTATGTCTCTTACTGCATAGTCGGGTCCTCCGAGCTCTTTGATGCGGACCTCCCAGTGACCTTTCTCTCTCAGCAGCTTGTTGATCTCATCGTTCAGATCCCGAATCCTGAACTCACCCAGACCAGCTGCACAGGTGAGGCACAGGTGAGGCACAGGTGAGGCACAGGTAAATGGTCTGTATTTGTATTAGAGATGGACCGATCCGATATTACGTATCGGTATCGATCCGATACGGACCTAAATTACTGGATCGGATATCGGAGAAAAATAAAAAATGTAATCCGATCCATTAAATATCAGGAAAGCACCTCACAAAACTTGCAACACGCCGTAACTCACCTCAGAACGTTAGCACTCGGAGCAGTATGCATCACGTGATAGAGCAGCTGTGGCATGCTTTGGAGCTTCGCTAGCAACCCGGCATTTCATCTCCGACAAAGTTATCCCCGAGAGAAGTAAAGCAAGTGTGTAAGTCCATCTCTGAATGTTTGTAAAGCATTCCTGCGTTAAGCTTAATGAGCGACTGCCTCTCGCTCTCCGGCTGCTACTTCAATCATGAAACTGATCAATGATCAGCTGATCGTCTCTCTTGTTTGCTTTTGGCCCACTTTGCACCAGAAAGAGGAAACCAGCGGCTGAACAACAGCAGCACGTTTAAGCTTGATCAGCTGTTGTTAGAATGTATTTAATATTACTTTCTACTCGAGGATCTTTTTCTACGTAGCTGACGCTGGTAACTGTGCAGGGGCGGATCTAGCAAAGTTTAGCCAGGGGGGCCGATAGGGCATTAACAGGGAAAAGGGGGCACAAAGACATACTTTTCTTTCTTATTCTCATTTAAAATGTCGAGCTTTTAATTATTTAATATTTATCTGAATCTTACACCCAAAGTTTTAATCTGATGTAAAATGAATAGAAGTCCATTACTGTATATAGTAACTGTTAAGTCTAATATATATACCCTAGTAAGCTATAGTACTTTTTCCTTTGGGAAGGTACCATCTGTGCAGTCTGCAATTTTGTTGAAGAAAGATGTTGAATCTATTTAATATTTCTTGAAAAATAATTGATTTCTGTGCATTTTTTTTCACACTGCATCAAATTAAGGTTGATTACGTCGATTAAGCATCATGAGGTGGCGCGTGAGGGGTGGTTCCCTATTTTTTATTTATTTATTTTTGTTGTTGCTGGGAGTTGGAACCCTATTAGTTAGGTTGCTTAATATTTACGCTAAGTACTCTTTAAAATACCAGAATAGGGAGGATGGTGTAGGTCTAAGTTTATTAGATTGATCAGTATTGCTGAACTATGAAATTTTTTTTTGCATACAGGTATAACAGAATAACTTTAGTGTAGTTGTTGTTTTAAACTTGAGTATGAACTTATACAAAATGCAGCAAGATATTTAAAAAACACTATATCGGATTCATATCGGTATCGGCAGATATCCAAATTTATGATATCGGTATCGGACATAAAAAAGTGGTATCGTGCCATCTCTAATTTGTATAGCGCTTTACTAGTCCCTAAGGACCCCAAAGCACTTTACACACAAGCTACATTGTAGCCACAGCCGCCCTGGGGCGCACTGACAGAGGCGAGGCTGCCGGACACTGGCGCCACCGGGCCCTCTGACCACCACCAGTAGGCAACGGGTGAAGTGTCTCGCCCAAGGACACAACGACCGAGTCGGGGCTCGAACCGGCAACCTTCCGATTGCAAGACGAACTCCCAACTGTTGAGCCACGGAGAGACACAGGTGAGGCACAGGTGAGAGAAGGGGAGTGGGACAAGTGAGGAAGAGACTTGGACTCACCGTTCTGGATCTGTGCGACTTTCTTTGAGATTTCACTGATAATCTGAAACAGGCACACAGGACACACTCAGTACACCTGACTGCAGGTACCATCACCACTACTGATACTAGTGCTGCAGTGTGACTACCTGTCGTCTCCATTTTTCAGCTTTAGGAAGTTCACTGCACTCTGAGGCCAGAAAGGGTCTTCTTTCCTACAGATGAGAGATCAGGCAGACAGGTGTTTATCTGACGGCAGCACTACTGCTATAGACCGCAACCGCCTGCAGAGTGATAACAATTGCGGAGAAGATCATCAGGACCCCGCTGCCCTCTCTGCAGAGCATCTACCATCACAGAGTCCAGAAGAGAGCTGCCTCCATCCTCAAAGACCCCACACACCCCCAACACGGACTCCTCAAACTTCTGCTTAGGACCAAGGTTTAGAAGTGCGAAATCCAGAACATCAACAACTCCTTCCCCACAGCTATCAGACTCTTGAACAGCTGACCTATTTTAACAGTAATAATAATTTTTGCACATGTATTTTATTTGTTCTAGTTCTATTTGCAGATATTAACCGGCATCTGTGTGTGGACAGCAGAGAAAGAATTTCATTGTACAGAGAAATGCTTTTCTTTGTACACATGACGATAAACGCTTTGGATCTCGAAACTCACCTTGACTTTTCCTTCCTCCAGCTGAGCCTGCCTGAACCGAGCCAGGGCCGTCCTGACAGACAAAGCAGAGGGACACATTTACCCAAAGAGGAGGACAGGTGGAGGAGGACAGCAGGAAGAGGAGGACAGGTGGAGGAGGAGGACAGGTGGAGGAGGAGGACAGGAGGAGGAGGTCAGGTGGAGGAGGACAGCAGGAAGAGGAGGACAGGTGGAGGAGGAGGACAGGTGGAGGAGGAGGACAAGAGGAAGAGGAGGACAGGAGGAGGAGGTCAGGTGGAGGAGGACAGCAGGAAGAGGAAGACAGCAGGTAGAGAAGGACAGGTGGAGGACAACAGGAAGAGGAAGAGGAGGACAACAGGAAGAGGAGGACAGGTGGAGGACAACAGGAAGAGGAAGAGGAGGACAGGTGGAGGAGGAGGACAGGTGGAGGAGGAGGACAAGAGGAAGAGGAGGACAGGAGGAGGAGGTCAGGTGGAGGAGGACAGCAGGAAGAGGAAGACAGCAGGTAGAGAAGGACAGGTGGAGGACAACAGGAAGAGGAAGAGGAGGACAACAGGAAGAGGAGGACAGGTGGAGGACAACAGGAAGAGGAAGAGGAGGACAGGTGGAGGAGGAGGACAGGTGGAGGAGGAGGACAGGTGGAGGAGGAGGACAGGTGGAGGAGGACAACAGGAGGACAGCAGGAAGAGGAGGAGGACAGCAGGAAGAGGAGGAGGAGGACAGCAGGAAGAGGAAGAGGAGGACAACAGGAAGAGGAAGAGGAGGACAACAGGAAGAGAAAGACAACAGGAAGAGGAAGAGGAGGACAACAGGAAGAGGAAGAGGAGGACAGGAAGAGGTGGTCAGGTGGAGGAGGACCACAGAAAGAGGAGGACAGGTGTGTGTCTGTGGGGGGGGGGGGGGGGGGGGGGTCATACGGCACATCTCTGACAGGAAGTACTTACATGGCCTTCTCGGCGTTCCTCGCCTGCACAGAGAGAAGATCGGAGTGAGAAACATCTGGAAACATGTGGAGCTCAAAGAGGAGGTAATTTCATGGTAACCAATAGCACGTGAGGTCACCAAGCACCTCCTCTGAACCTCTCCTTGTTGGCCTGCAGCTGGGCCTGGAGGTGTTATCCAGGTAAAGTTGACACCTGGGCAAGAGCTGAGACCCAGACTGCCGCCAGACTCCATTAAAATCAGCAGTTTAATCAAGCTGATAATGGATTGCATTTATATAGCACTTTACAATTCCACCATTCATTCACTCTCACATTCACATTCAGTGAGATCTTGAGGGAGAACAAAGGGAAGCGGCAGCGGCCTAGAGGGAAGCGAGCCGGCGTCAGGAACAGGCTGAGAGCTCGTGCACACCTCTGCCTAGTAGGGGTGGGGGAAAAAAATCGATACTGTGTAGTATCGTGATATTTTGTTTGCTAATAATGTATCGATACAGGGACAGCAGAAATCGATATTTTGTTATAAAAAAAGTTTTTGTGGACTGGAACTCTGACTTCAGAGCATGTTGATCAGTTCCTTTTTCTGAGCAAGAATCCTGACACTGTCCAAATGTGTTTAACTTTTTTTTGGCAGTTTACTTATTTTAATTTAAGACATGTTTTATTTTAATGAAGTTTAAAACTTTTTTATTTAATGTAAAATTATATTTTGTTTTAATTTACTTTCAAATTCTTCAGTTGCTGAATGGGCTGCATAGTTTTTATAAATAGCTGTAATTGTACCAGATGGTTGCATTCAGTTCAGTTGGACTAGACTGTAATACAAACCGTTCAGTTTGTCAACAATAAAACTGAAATAAGAGAAAGACTGAGTGCGAGACTTTGATATTAGATAAAATGAATATTGATAAACCTTTATGTACAGAATCTGAATATCGCAAAATATTTTTAAATATTGTGATAATATCGTATCGTGGGATGTATGGTGATTCCCACCTCTACTGCCTAGCATCCTGCTCGCCAACGTCCAGTCACTGGAGAACAAGCTTGATGACCTCAGGGCCAGGATAAAGTTCCAGAGAGACATTCGGGACTGCAATCTCCTCTGCTTCACCGAGACATGGCTGAACCCAGCGGTGCCGGACCACGCCATCCAGCCGGCCGAGTTCTTCTCGGTTCACCGCATGGACAGGACACGGGACTCGGGGAAGTCAAGGGGAGGCGGCGTGTGTTTAATGGCGAACAACAACTGGTGCAACAGTGCGAACGTTGTTCCTCTCACACGCTCCTGCACACCAAATCTGGAACTACTGTCCATCATGTGTCGTCCTTTTTATCTACCTCGGGAATTTACATCGGTCATTATAAGTGCCGTTTATATTCCACCACAAGCGGACACGGTCACCGCCTTATGCGAGCTGCATGAGGCACTCACACAGCACCAGACACAACACCGGGACACTGCGCTTATTGTGACGGGGGACTTTAATAGCGCCAACCTCAAACGCGCAGCGCCGAACTTTTATCAACACATCACCTGCCCCACCAGAGGTGAAAGGACACTGGACCACTGCTACACTACGGTCAAGGACGGCTACAAGGCACAATCCCGCCCCCCGTTTGGCAAATCTGATCACGCCGCCATCTTCCTCATGCCAAAATACAAACAAAGGCTGAAACAAGAAGTTCCAGTTCAGAGGAAGGTCGCGCGCTGGACGGATCAATCGGTGGCCGCGTTACAGGACGCACTCGATGACGCAGACTGGGGCATGTTCAGAAACAGCTCCGATGATGTCAACGAGTTTACGGAAGCGGTTGTGGGATTCATCGGGAAACTAGCGGATGATACCGTGGAGACAAAGACTATCACAACGTTTCCCAACCAGAAGCCGTGGGTGGATAAAACCATCCGCGACGCTCTGAGATCCCGCACCGCTGCCTACAACACGGGACTCACGACGGGGGACATGGACCCGTACAAAGCCGCGTCATATAACGTGCGGAGGGCGGTGAAAGAGGCGAAGCAGCGCTACGGGAGGAAACTAGAGTCACAACTCCAACAGAGTGACTCTAGGAGCCTGTGGCGGGGACTAAGGACAATAACGGACTATAAAGCACCAACAACCGGTATGACGAACGCGGCCGTGACTCTGGCAGACGAGCTGAACACTTTCTATGCTCGCTTCGAGGGTGCAGCTAAGGACTCCAACAATGCTAGTGTTAGCGGCGCTAACGGCTGCAGACAGGAAGATACTGCCAGCACCGGAAACGTGCTCGTCATCTCCGAGCATGAAGTAAGGAGAGCCTTCAAGAGAGTGAACACCAGGAAAGCAGCAGGACCAGACGGCATCCCAGGTCGTATCCTCAGAGACTGCGCATACCAGCTAGCTCCTGTGTTCACTGAGATATTCAACATCTCTTTATCTCAGTCGGTGATCCCCACATGCTTCAAAGAGTCCATCATTGTTCCTGTCCCGAAGAAACCCCACCCTGCTTCTCTCAATGACTATCGCCCTGTAGCCCTCACCTCAGTAGTGATGAAGTGCTTTGAACGCCTGGTCAGAGACTTCATCATTTCTTCACTACCAGACACACTGGACCCACTACAGTTCGCTTACCGTCCAAATCGTTCCACAGACGATGCCATCTCTCATCTCCTCCACACATCACTCACTCACTTGGACACTAGAAGGGGGAATTATGTTAAAATGCTCTTCATAGACTACAGCTCTGCATTTAACACCATAATTCCCTCCACACTCACCACCAAGCTGGAGCATCTGGGACTCAGCTCATCTATGTGTCAGTGGATCTCCAACTTCCTAACTGGCAGACCACAGGCAGTAAGGATGGGCGGACATGTCTCAGCCTCCACCACTCTCAGCACTGGAGCCCCCCAGGGGTGTGTTCTGAGCCCCCTGCTGTACTCTTTGTACACATATGACTGCGTGGCCACTACCAGCTCCACCACCATCATCAAGTTTGCTGACGACACCGTCGTGGTGGGCCTGATCTCTGATAACAACGAGACGGCCTACCTGAAGGAGATTAGGAATCTGGAGAACTGGTGCCAGAGGAACAACCTCCTTCTAAACGTCAGTAAGACAAAGGAGCTGATAGTGGACTTCAGCACTAAGCAGGAGAGGAACTACCAGACCCCTGTCATCAACGAGTGCCCAGTGGAGAGAGTGGACAGCTTCAAATACCTCGGAGTTCACATCACGCAGGACCTGTCATGGTCCTGTCACATCAACACCGTGGTGAAAAAGGCCCGACAGCGTCTCTACCACCTCAGACGCTTGAGAGACTTCCAACTGCCCTCCAAGGTGCTCAGGAACTTTTACTCGTGCACCATAGAGAGCATCCTGGCGGGAAACATCTTAACCTGGTTCGGGAACAGCACCATGCAGGACAGACGAGCTCTACAGAGGGTTGTGCGGTCAGCTGAGCGCACCATCCGCTCCGAGCTCCCTGACCTGCACTCAATCTACAGCAGGCGGTGCTGGACCAAGGCCAGGAAGATCGTGAAGGACCTCAGCCATCCCAACAACAGACTGTTCTCTCTGCTGAGGTCAGGAAAGCGATTCCGCTCCCTGAAGACCAACACAGAGAGACTGAGGAGGAGCTTCTTCCTGCAGGCGATACGGTCTCTCAATCACACCACCACACAGTACTGACCCACACATACAGTTCTTACACACACTGGACTTTCTGGACATTGTTTTCACTTCATTACTTAAATCACTTTAAGCATATTTGCACTGCACAAGACATAATGTGGATCGCACAACACTGGTCACTACATTCTTCATTCCAGTTAATACTTGTACAGCTGCTGTTATTGTGTATATATTTATTTATATTTCTTCATACATTCTTATATAGTTCTATATTGTGTATTTTGTTGTACAGTTATTTTATTTTCAACTTTAATTTATATATTTTATCTTATTCTCCCAGTTAAATTTACCCTTCATTCTAATTTGTGTTGTACAGTTATTTCATTTTTAACCTTAATTTATATTTTATTCCTTCCTAGTTAAATTTACCCTTTTTAATTTTTCATATTTATTTCCTATCTTATTCATAGCCTTTTCCTTTTTTGTTTTCTTTAGGTCACGAGCAGTTGTCTAAGCATTTCACTGCATATCGTACTGTGTATGACTGTGTACGTGACAAATAAAATTTGAATTTGAATTCACACACTGGTGGAGGCAGCTACAGGTGTAGCCACAGCTGCCCTGGGGCAGACTGACAGAAGCGAGGCTGCCATATCGCACCATCGGCCCCTCTGGCCAACACCAGTAGGCGGTAGGTGACGTGAGCATTAATGTTCAATACAGCCACCTGATCGATACACCAGGTGATCACGGTCTGCTTTGGTTGCTCAGTCTTCTCCATGTTTCAGCTGCTCCACCAGACTCCATTCAAAAATCTGTTATTTTTAACTCAGAGTGTTTTAACACGGTTTGGAGTCGGAGGAGCGGCTCCTCACAGAGCCGCTGAGCGCTTCCTGATCACTGATTAATAATGAATATTGATTAACGTGCACACGGCTGTGACGTCAGTGAACACAACAGATTAAAATGCTGATTCTCACCATGTCTGCTGCGGAGTTTAGCCGTTAATCCAACAACCGAGCAGAAACCATCCAAACACACACGAACACAGCACGCACACTAACAGGAAACACGTCACCGGCTCCCCCACTGCATCCGGTTTTATGTCTGCACTACTGCCCCCTGCAGGACGAGCGGCCCGCCTACAACGACATGTAAGATAAAATAAAAATGTACACACAAATGTAGGAAATAAAATAGTTAATGTGAAAGCGTAGAACATTAATATTCATCTGCTGTATGACGGACGTGCACGCTGAACTCTCAAACTTATATGAGCTGTGTGAGATCTGATTGGACGGCCACAAACGCCAACAAATATTTCCTAAAATGTTTTGTTTGTTGTTTTAAATGTCAAACATTGTATAAGAAGACAAAACTGAAGCCTTTCACTGAACGAGCAAACAAACACACTGGTCCTCTGTCTGCACACACGTCAGAGCACTGCTGCCATCAGTGTGTTGGTATGTAACAACTGCAGAAAGAACTTATTTTAACATTTAGCTCAACAACAATTGTTAATTAGTTTGTTTGTTTGCTTGTTTTAATCAATTTTAAATCATGCTTTTTATTTGTTTTTGTTTCTAATGTCTCTGTAAAGCACTTTGAATCACCTTGTTGTTGAATTGTGCTATACAAATAAACTTGCCTTGCCTTGCCTATATAAGTAGGGGTGACATGGGCCACAAGTGGCCACGAGTTTGACACCCCTGGCCCAGGTAAGTGAGAAGTCTGATCATGAACACCACAGAGGTCAGAGGTTAACGCTGGGATGTATTGTTGTACATCAGCAGTGAATGACATGTTCATGTACGACCTGTATTGAACTTTTAAAGATTCATTATGTTTATTTATGTTTTATTTCCACAGCGACTTTATTCTTTCACTGTACGCAGATCAAACTTCCTGTGTCCTTAATAAAACTGAGTCAGTCGTTCATTCGATGTAATCAGAGTAGTAACAATGATGACTGTTACTACACTGGGGCGATCGTGGCTCAAGAGTTGGCAGTTTGTCTTGTACTGGTTCGAACCCCGGCTCGGACAGTCTCGGTCATTGTGTCCTTGGGCAGGACACTTCGCCTACTGGTGATGGCCAGAGGGGCCGATGGCGTGATACGGCAGCCTCGCTTCTGTCAGTCTGCCCCAGGGCAGCTGTGGCTACACCTGTAGCTGCCTCCACCAGTGTGTGACTGTGAGAGTGAATGAATAGTGGCATTGTAAAAGCGCTATTTAAATGTAATCCATTATTATTATGATGATGAGAGGAGGAGATTCTGGAGGTGTCTGACAGCGAGGAACTGAGCAGGTCGTCAGGGATCGCTCTGTCCAGCTGCTGCAGATGTTAATTAAACCATGAGGCTTTCAGGTGAGCTCTGGAGCTCGTTTCCTCTGATCTGATTGGTCGGTTCGTCTCCTGTGGGTCAGTGGTGCCTGTCTGAAGAAATAAGACAGCCACCGCAGGCTCCGCCCTCATCCTTCTTACCTTTTTATTGTCAGGTAGAACATACACCTTTACAACAGCTCACAGGTAAAATGTACAAAAATAAGATTTTTCTGGGGGTTTTGTCCAGACTTCCTGCGGCTTTTTTCTTGGCGTACGATTCCTCGACCTGCACAAAAACGCACCTGTAAAACATCTGCTGCGACCTGTCCTGATTGGCTCGTTCATCCTGCGATATTATTGGGTGATTGCTGGAGGTGGGGACAATCATTTTATATGGTCCAAAAACAAAAATGAAGTTGGCAAGATACAAACTTCCATGGCTCTGTTAGCCCCACCCAAAGGGCAGAGGGGAGGGGCCTAATTTGGCCTTCATACATCACTCTCTCAGGTCTAAAAAAGCTCTGTACATCGTAACACAGCTACCAAACTAAAACACAGAAGAACAAATGGGTTTTGTAGCCCGCCCCCTCCTCCTCCCTCCGTCTGCTCTGACTGGCTGTTACGAGGCTGACCGACAGGCCTCTAGACCAATGACAAGAGGAGGATCAGAGGGCACGAACAGAGAATAAAAGAAGAGGTTTGGGAGCGTAGGGTCAGGGGTCAGAGGCCAGCTAGGGGGTGGCTTCAATGGTGCACTCTTTCGCCAGGTGACCTGACTTCCCACAGTTATAGCAGTTCAACTCGGACGCCTTGCTGCAGTGCACCGCAACATGGCCGATCTCCCCGCACCTGCAGAGCACACGGACAGGTTACGCTGGACCGTTCACCTGTGTTTGTAGGCTCAGCTTTAGTATTAGTTTACCTGTAGCACTTGACCTTCTCACAGCACTTCTGGATGTGTCCGAAGCTGCCGCAGGAGTAGCACTTTTGCTCGTGGGCGTGGTTACAATCGCGCGCCATGTGACCGGCCTTGCCGCAGTTATAGCACAGCTGCTCGCGCTCCTTCTTGGGCTCCTTGCAGTCTCTGGAGATGTGACCTCCTCTGCCGCAGTTGTAGCAGGCTGCAGGAAAGATCACACCTGTGCTCACCTGTCTTTAAACTGTTGTGATCTGTAAGCGTGTGTCCTCACCGTCCTCTGTGCGCTCGCAGTCTCTGGCCACGTGCCCAAGTTCGCCACATCGGTAACAGAACAGGTCTGCAACGACACGACAGGGGTGAACCGCCGGGTGTGTCACATAGTCAGCTGTTCACAATAACAGCACCAATGCAGAAGCTGGAAATGGAAACAGGTTTCCACGTCTCCATGGCGACATCTGTAAAAACTACAGGCTTTTTAATAAACTTTAAAATAAACTCATGGAGGTTTGATGATGGGTGTCACCTTTGCCTCTGCTGCGTCCTTTCCCTCGCCCTCGGCCGCCACTCGGACAGTTCTTCACCCAGTGGCCTGAGCGGCCGCAACCAAAACACTCGTTACTGCTCATCGCCACGACCACGGCTGGAACCACAGACAGGAGATTCAGATGTGAAACTTTACCTTCATGAAGGTGCAGAATAAAAACCACGGAGGAAAAGGAAAAACACACCAGGAACACCTGAGATGATTCTCCTCAGTCCTGGGCCCACCCACACAGGTAGAGTTTACAATAATTGATCACACAGCAGTGAGGAATAAATTTGAACACAGCAGGTGTCTTTCTGAAAGTGCTGTAACTAGATTAAGGATTTAATTCCAGGACTGTTTAATGTTAACTAGTAATGACTTCATGAATAACATTTTAGGCATTAGAGAGAAAAAAAAGACTCATAATCATCCCACAGATGTAATATTATCTACAGCTACTCTTAGTACCATTGATGTTAAGTTAGACTCTTTTTCTCCAATTGATCTTTCTGAGTTAACTTCAATAATTACTTCCTCCAAACCATCAACGTGTCTTTTAGACCCCATTCCTACAAAACTGCTCAAAGAAGTCCTGCCATTAATTAATGCTTCGATCTTAAATATGATCAACCTATCTCTAATAATCGGCTATGTACCACAGGCCTTCAAGCTGGCTGTAGTTAAACCTTTACTCAAAAAGCATCTCTAGACCCAGCAGTCTTAGCTAATTATAGGCCAATCTCCAACCTTCCTTTATATCAAACATCCTTGAAAGAGTAGTTGTCAAACAGCTAACAGATCATCTGCAGAGGCTTATTTGAAGAGTTTCAGTCAGGTTTCAGAGCTCAGCACAGCACAGAAACAGCTTTAGTGAAGGTTACAAATGATCTTCTTATGGCCTCTGACAGTGGACTCATCTCTGTGCTTGTCCTGCTAGACCTCAGTGCAGCGTTCGATACTGTCGACCATAATATCCTATTAGAGCGATTAGAACATGCTGTAGGTATTACAGGTACTGCACTGCAGTGGTTTGTATCATATCTATCTAATAGACTCCAGTTTGTGCATGTAAATGGAGAGTCCTCTTCACACACTGAGGTTAATTATGGAGTTCCACAGGGTTCAGTGCTAGGACCAATTCTGTTTACATTATACATGCTTCCCTTAGGCAGCATCATTAGAAGACATAGCATACATTTACACTGCTATGCTGATGACACCCAGCTCTATCTGTCCATGAAGCCAGATAACACACACCAATGAGTTAAACTGCAGGAATGTCTTAAAGACATAAAGACCTGGATGACCGCTAACTTTCTGCTTCTTAATTCAGATCAAACTGAGGTTATTGTACTCGGCCCTGAAAAGCTTAGAAATATGGTATCTAAGCAGATTCTTCCTCTGGATGGCATTACCTTGGCCTCCAGTAACGCTGTGAGGAACCTTGGAGTCATGTTTGACCAGGATATGTCCTTCAACGCACATATTAAACAAATATGTAAGACTGCTTTCTTCCATTTGTGCAACATCTCTAAAGTTAGAAATATCCTGTCTCAGAGTGACGCTGAAAAACTAGTTCATGCATTTATTACTTCCAGGCTGGACGACTGTAATTCATTATTATCAGGAAGTCCTAAAAACTCCCTGAAAAGCCTTCAGCTGATCCAAAATGCTGCAGCAAGAGTCCTGACAGGGACTAGAAAGAGAGAGCAGATTTCTCCTGTTTTGGCTTCCTGTTAAATCCAGAATTCAAAATCCTGCTCCTCACATACAAGGTCTTAAATAATCAGGCCCCATCTTACCTTAATGACCTCATAGTACCGTTTCTATTTTTAACATTAGGCTTCAAACTTGCTCATAGGGGTCAAATGATTGTTGGGGTCTTTTTTTCTGTTCTATTATTGTAGTGTCTTTACCTTACAACACAAAGAGCCTTGGGGCCACTGTTGTTGTGATTTGGTGTAATATACATAAACTGAATTGAATGGAGCAGCAGGGTCCCATCAGATTCACTCTGACCCCCTCATGTGAGACACCTGGGGAAGCTGTAGAGCTGATTTTAATGTGGACACATAGGGGACCACAGGAAGACAGGTGAGGACAGGTTCTGATTGTCTCAGGTCTTCACCATGATCAGACTTTTTCCTCTTGTTCATCATGTAATAAGATGCCTCTTCACAGAGCAACAGCAGATCAATCGTGTATCGATCCTCTCCGGTCCTCCCGTCCCACCAACTGTGCTAACCTGCACCGCCCCCGCGGCTCATGGCAGCCCGACGCCGTTAACAGGCCACTCTGTGCGGCCACCAGCCAAAGGCTCCCCGGCCGATGAGGTCCTTTATACCGGCTCCCCGCTCCGGCCTGTAAGCCTGTAAACAGCCCGTCATGGCAGCTAGCCTGCTAGCAGCTTAGCATACGCTCCGCAGCGGAGGAAACACCGACACTGTCCGCTCCGCAGCGCCTCTTCCCCGGGGCGGAGCGGCGCGCCGGCCGGCTGCAGTGAGCCCTCTGCAGGCAAAAAAGAGCGGATCAAGCCGCCGGAGCTCCGACTCACCTCAGACCCGAAACTGTGGAGGTTTGTTTGGATGCTGGTCTGCGCCACACGCGGTCTGCACACGGTCCGACACACACACACGCAGACACACACTGATAATCTCACACACACGCAAACACACTGATAAACACACACTGATACACAGACACACACACACACACACACTGATAAACACACACTGATACACAGACACACACACAGACACACACACACACACACTGATAAACACACACTGATAAACACACACTGATACACAGACACACGCACACACACACACACTGATACACACACACTGATAAACAGACACACACACACACACACACACACACTGATACACACACACTGATAAACAGACACACACACACACGCAGACACACACACACACACTGATAAACACACACTGATACACACACACTGATAAACAGACACACACACACAGAGACACACTGATACACACACTGATAATCTCACACACTCACTGATAAACACACACAGACACACACACACACTGATAAACACACACAGACACACACACACACGCAGACACACACTGATAAACACACACACTGATACACACACACACACACTGATAAACACACACACTGATACACACACACTGATAAACAGACACACACACACACACACACTGATAAACAGACACACACACACTGATAAACACACACTGATAAACACACACAGACATACACACACTGATAAACACACACTGATAAACACACACTGATACACAGACACACACACACACACACACTGATAAACAGACTCACTGATAAACACACACTGATACACAGACACACACACACACACACACTGATAAACAGACACACACACACTGATAAACACACACTGATACACACACACTGATAAACACACACACACACACACACACTGATAAACACACTCACTGATAAACACACACTGATACACAGACACACACACACACACACACTGATAAACAGACACACACACACTGATAAACACACACTGATACACACACACTGATAAACAGACACACACACACACGCAGACACACTGATAAACACACACAGACACACACTGATACACACACTGATACACACACACACTTATACACACACTGATAATCTCACACACACACAAACACACTGATAAACACACACTGATACACAGACACACACACACACACACACACTGATAAACAGACACACACACACACGCAAACACACTGATAAACACACACTGATACACAGACACACACACACACACACACACACACTGATAAACAGACACACACACACACTGATAAACACACACTGATAAACAGACACACACACACGCAGACACACTGATAAACACACACTGATAAACACACACTGATAAACAGACACACACACACGCAGACACACTGATAAACACACACAGACACACACACTGATAAACACACACTGATACACACACACACTGATAAACAGACACACACACTGATAAACACACACAGACACACACACTGATAAACACACTGATACACACACACACTGATAAACACACACAGACACACACACTGATAAACAGACACACACACACGCAGACACACTGATACACACACACACTGATAAACAGACACACACACACGCAGACACACTGATAAACACACACAGACACACACACTGATAAACACACACTGATACACACACACACTGATAAACAGACACACACACTGATAAACACACACAGACACACACACTGATAAACACACTGATACACACACACACTGATAAACACACACAGACATACACACACTGATACACACACACACTTATACACACACAGATACACACACACACACCTTGTTTACTCACCTTTAGCCTAAAGCTGATGTTCTGGCTCACCTGTGCTGAACTCACCTGTGCGCCGATACAGGAGAACCTGAGCAGGTTTTGTGTACGGTCAGTGGGAACAGCCTGCTGTCTGACACGATTATGAAGAATGAAACGCACAACAGTGTCTGATCTGCACAAAACACCTGCACACAGACAGACCTGAGAGCTGCTGGCGACCCCGCCTCCTCCCCCTCAGGTAATTAAACACATTGGCTGCTTTCTCGCATGTTTAATATGGTGAAGAATGAAGCCTGTGCCACACTGAGCAGGCTGAAAGTGAGAGGATGGTTTACAGGTAACTGATCGATGAGCGCGTCACCAGCAGGGTCAAAGGTCACAGGAACAAAGACGCAGCTGCGGGAGGAGTGATCAGGAAGACGAGACGTCAGGCAGACAGGGTGAGTTTCAGCGTCGTGCTTAGTCAAAACTTTCCACCGGAACCACAGCTGACCGTCAGCTGATCCTGTTTAACTAAACCTGGTTTCTGGGTTAGAGCCAAACCTCAGAGTCACAGGACAGTGATTTATTTATTTTCAGTGTGATAAATGAATCTGTTTGTTGGTCACTGTTCTGATTCTTCTGCTGATCCTTTGATGTCACTCTCTGAAAACCAAAATTCACCTGAAAAAGCTGCTGAACAGAGCTGCTGTTACTTCCTGTCTATTCCAAAAAACTGGCCGCAGTTCAGCTGGTGGTGCAGCAGGGGGCACTCTGAGCTGAGGATTTCCAGCTGCTTCTAGAATTGTATTTATTTTATTTCTCCGTGAAGCTGAATCAGTTCAGCATTCTGCTGCCTGCTGATTGGTCAGTTAGGGCTAGGGATGGGTATTGATAAGATTTTAACGATTCCGATTCCATTTTCGATTCTGTTTAACGATTCGATTCTTTATCGATTCTTTTTTTTTTTTTTTTAAAAGGAGAACACTAAGGTCGATTAGCTCAGAGCTTTGTTTTATATCTTCTTTTTGAACAAGATAGAAATTTAGGAGTAACATGGCCTTACAAACCCAACAGTGAGATCTTGAGAGATCCAGCCTACGGCTCTTCAATGGGGTGTCACAGGGTCCCCAGGAAAAAAAATTGTAAATGTAAAATAATAAAATAAATATTCTTGTGAGACATATCACATATTGACGGGGTCGGGTTATGTTAAAAAGTATAAATTGTTATACTTTGTTCATTGGTTCAAAGGTACCCCACACTTCTTTTTTTGTTTGCTTGTTTGTTCTGTTGTATTTTTCATTTGAACTGTTACTCTGCCAGAGTACTCATATTTACAAGATGGCATTGAACGCCCCATTGGTGTATCAGGAAAACTATTTTGTACGTATGTTCCTTGAAGGGGATTGAAGTCGTTCTTTTTTCCACCGCAGCGAAGGGCTAGGAGTAGGAGAGGAGCTGCTGTATGTTTTTGTTATCGAATCGATCTGATTGTGAAATAAAGCATATGCAGTGAGAAAGCAACTCCAGGAGTCATCCCTGCCTTAAAGCTGCAACATTCTTCTGTAGCAATAACAAAGTATAACATAAATTGTTCTGTGGCAATTACACAAGAATATCCAGTAATGTCCCTGCCTACAATTAAACACATTCACTTACCAAAAATCGGGGGCATCTGCTGTGGCAAATGGGTGCAAGCCTTTGACCACAAACTTAGACACTGCTCGGTGACATTAGTCTATCCTGGCCTGAAAGGAGACGCTACCGGTAGACTGCAGCGAGAACTGCCAGCGAGCGCCAGCCAGACTCTGTCTCTCTCATCATGGTCACCTACATGTACAGTAATGGCAGGTCTTGTAATAAGGCAGATCGCGCTAACATAATATGCACTGTTAGTTGATTATTTACCTGCCGCATTAACGGGAGAGGACGTGCAAACGTTAGCGCTGCTGCTGGGTTGAGAGTCACGAGGAATTAAAAACACGTGTCATCGCGTGTTTTGTGAGTAAATGCTTTTGCATATTCGTAGTGTTTCCTCCCTTAAATGAAATATCTACTTTGCAAGTTGCCCTGTTGTCATCGGTTCTCATAAAGTATAATCAAACTTTTGAGCGTTTGAGCCGCTTAGGCGCCGTGTTTCCTGCCAGGTAAATGACGCTCCGCAACGTGGTGACGTCATTCGGGGCGACTGGAATCGATAAGGGAATCGTTTGCAAAAATGGCAAACGATTCCAAGGAATTGAAACAGTGGGAACCGGTTCTCAACAAGAACCGGTTTTCGATACCCATCCCTAGTTAGGGCAGGACATCGGTGTCCCTCGATGGCGCCTGTTTCTAAACGATACCTCTGGCAGATGCCAGGAGTGTAGCCAAAGTGCAGCAGAAGAAGCAGCTGGTTGTGGTGGTTGAATGTGAAGCTATCGTGAGGCCACTGGTGGCTTCATGCCCCAAATCAACATGGAGGATGCAGTAAAGTGACTGGTGATGCTCTAACATCCTTGATATGCACAAAAAGTAGAAACTTCAGTAGAAACATCAAAGAATAGAACAGTAGCTAATGTCCCGAGCCTTTCCATCAGAGTCATGAACAGCTCCACTGAGTCCCATTCATTCTGCATGAGCTCAAGGGCGCCTCCTGTGGAACAGGAAGTCACTAATGGCCTTCACCAGTGGTCATGTAGGGATGTCAAACTTTAGATACCTGAAAACCAAAATGCTCTGATCCTTCTGCAGGTCCAGCCTTCATGCCATGTTGGGGCGAACCGCCTTCCATACTGGATGCTGCAGGTTGCAGCAGTGCTGCTTCCTGTCCTTGCCTCCTCCCCATCCACCTGAGCTGCACAGACTCCATTACTCAGCAAGCAGTGGGAGCCGGAAGCTGAGGGCGGGACAGGAGGCGGGGCAGATAAATTCCGCTCAGGTCGACCGGATCTTAAAGGTGACAAAAATCAGACTCTGAAAGCGTTAACTGGTGATGTCACACATCTTAATGACTGTTTGTTTCCAGGCCAATGAATACAGCCTTACCCTCCCCAGAGGCCCCGCCTCCCATGGCGTTCTGGGTTTTCATAGCAACATGTTGCCATCCAACCTCCCCTGCGAGGACCGTCAGAGCAGCGCCACCTGCCTAGCGGGCCGTGGAGGCGTGTTGTTTGGCGTGTTCGACGGTCACACAGGGCCGGCCTGCGCCCACGCTGTCAGTCAGAGGCTCTTTTACTACATTGCCGTGGCAGCGCTGCCGCTGAGGACACTGGCGGAGCTGGAACGGGCGGTGGAGGAGGAACGGGCCGTAACACCACTGCTGGAATGGCATAAATACCCCCAAGACCTGAGCTACCCCAATGGAGAGGTGACGTCCTTCCATAGCCTCCGGAACTACTGGCAGGAGAGGCTGGAGACCGAGGAGGATGAGGAGGAGGTAACCAGGTGTCCTGACACATCACAGAATCACATTCACGGACAGTGCAGGTCCAAAAAAAACCCAAAACATGCCTGAATGTCAAAGCCTTTACCTGGTCTCAACCAGGTGCAGGTGGACTTTTCAGAAACCGATTTTCCTGTTTTGGTTTCAGCAGAAAGTTCACCTGTGGTGACATCATTATCTGTTCTCTCTGATTGGCTGCAGGATGACAACAGAACGACATCAGCTCTGGTCAATGCGTTCCATCGCCTTGACTACGACCTGTCTGTAGAAGCCCAGGTGCATCTGTCCCTGACCTCCCCCAGGTAAGAACAAAGTTGTGTTTTCTTCAGCAGAACCTGCAGGTGAGTCTGTTTCAGCAGGTTAAGCCTCTCTTTGTGCCCACAGGCAGGTGTCTTTCCCTGGTGAGGGGTTGTCTCTGACCTCCCCCCTCCGGGTGGCGCTCTCTGGTTGCACAGCCTGTGTCGTCCACATCTCCAACGGCGTTCTACATGTGGCCAACCTGGGGGACAGTCGGGCAGTCCTGGGCGTCCAGGAGGCAGACGGAAGCTGGTCTGCGATCAACCTCACCAATGACCACAATGCGCAGAATCCCGAAGAGCTGCAAAGGATTCTGGGAGAGCACCCAGCGGAGCAGAGGACGGTGATCCGCCACGACCGCCTACTGGGCCTGTTGCTGCCCTTCCGGGCGTTCGGTGACGTCCGCTTCAAATGGAGCGCGGATATGCTGAGTCGGGTCTATGAAACTCGACCGGACGTCCTGTCTGCGGTCAGTGAGGTGGTCCGGACGATGCCGCCGCACTACCTGACCCCACCCTATCTGAGCACTGAGCCAGAAATCACCCGACACTGTGTTGGACCTGCAGACAAGTTCCTGGTCCTCGCTACTGATGGACTCTGGGAGCTGATGCATCGACAGACGGTCATCCAGCTCGTGGGGGATCATCTGACAGGTCAGTGCCAATCAGTTACTGATCCTTTAAATAGCAACACAGTAAAGCTTGTCAAAGGAGCTTGCAAAGAAAAGCGTCTGGACTTCTTTAAGTTGCTTGAAGACGTTTCACCTCTCATCCGAGAAGCTTCTTCAGTTCTAAGGTCAAATGGTGGGGAGTCCCAGATATAAACCTAGTGGGAGTGACCCCCCAAAGAGGGACCCAGTTTCACACCTTGGCTCAGGCGATTAGAGGATCATCAGGGGGTCCTTTTGTCTCTCTGTGGGGGGAAACTCCCACTAGGTTTATATCTGGGACTCTCCACCATTTGACCTTAGAACTGAAGAAGCTTCTCGGATGAGAGGTGAAACGTCTTCAAGCAACTTAAAGAAGTCCAGACACTTTTCTTTGCAAGCTCCTCTGACTACGATGACTGAGAACCTTCACAGACACAGTAAAGCTTGTAACTATTAATATATATATATATATATATATATATATATATATATATATATATATATATATATATATTCACCTCTGTAATATTCTGGTTATTTATAACTGAACTATTTAGAATAGAATTAGAATAGAATTCAACTTTATTGTCATTGCACATGCACAGGTACAGGGCAACGAAATGCAGTTTGCATCCATCCAGAAGTGCTTTAGTGATATAGATATATTACAATATATATTAGCAATAATATAGATATGTGAGTATATTACAGAAATGGGTCTATTATGGTATGTTATAATGTACACGGTATGAAGTATGTTGTGAATATTCTATAACTATAAGTATGTACAGGCTGTAGTGAGTACAAGCTATGTACAGGCTATGAACAGGATATAAATATGAAAAACTATACAGAATATGAAATAAATAACTTTACAGAATCTGAGATATACAGCTATACAGAAATGGGAACTATGCAAGTTGTAAACAGTTGTAGGGTTAAAAATTATCAAATGTACAGAATGATTATTTACACAGAGCTATACAGTAGTGCAGTTAAGATAAGTGAGATATAATTCCTACAGAGGCTATATAAAGTGCTAGTGGTTGTGAGTGGTGGTTCAGTCCATGTTATTATTGTGTGTTTGAGGGTACAGTTGTCAGTGTTGGGAAAGTTACTTTTAAAATGTATTCCATTACAGAATACAGAATACATGCCCCAAAATGTATTCTGTAACGTATTCCGTTACGTTACTCAATGACAGTAACGTATTCTGAATACTTTGGATTACTTAATATATTATCATGCTTTTTACAACAATGTGAATGTACTATTGCTGTGTGATTTATTACTATTACTGAAGGTCCGCGACTCCGAACTGTAGTAAAGGGACCTCTGACTAATACGGCGGGGTCCCTGTCGGCTCGTAGCCGAAAAATAGCTTTACTTTGTTGTGTGGGTCAACTTTTCTGGCGAGAGACAGAGAGAGGCGTTGAAAGGCTCCAACGGAACTTATTGTTTCGGAGGAAAACACGAACACGGTGTACAGTCGAGTCTTAATAGCTTATTTACAACTGGGCTCGTCAGGCTCTCTTCTTGGCTGCAGTGGTTATTATTATATTTACATGCTTCCAGCTCCCGTTTTTCCTCGATGACAACTCGTACCTTTCCACTCCCCTTTTTCTCCCTCCTCGCGCTCACAGACACATAACGTGTATGGCAGTCCATTCTCCCTGCAACACGGACTACACTGCCCATGATGCTACATTCTTTAGAGCTATGCTTGTAGCATTCTGCCTGTTAGCTTAGCACAACAACAACAACAACAACAACAACGAAAAGGCGCTCTCTCACCCAGGAAACACACAGTCGCAGAGAGAGAGAGAGGGCGTCACCCTGTAACCATGGCAACCGTAACGCTGCCGCCTGGAACAACAGATCGTAGCTGTCAAACAAAACCCAAACAGTCCTGACCCGCGACAATATGAAACAGGAAAGTACCGCAGTGTAATCCATTTATTTCAACAAAGTAACTGTATTCTGAATACCACCTTTTTAAACGGTAACTGTAACGGAATACAGTTACTCATATTTTGTATTTTAAATACGTAACGGCGGTGCATGTATTCCGTTACTCCCCAACACTGACGGTTGTCGATTGTGTGTGTGTGTATGTTCAGTCCATGTGTTAACGTGGGTCAGATGTCAGGAGGCAGAGTTCAGGAGTCTGACAGCTATTTGTATATGTTAGCGCTATTACATACATTTTGCAAACTTTGTAATATTTGGTTTTATTTAATTTACTTCAGTCTGTTACTGTTGTTGTCTTGGAGCGACTGTATTCTGATCATATCTAATAGACTCCAGTTTGTGCATGTAAATGGAGAGTCCTCTTCACACACTGAGGTTAATTATGGAGTTCCACAGGGTTCAGTGCTAGGACCAATTCTGTTTACATTATACATGCTTCCCTTAGGCAGCATCATTAGAAGACATAGCATACACTGAAAAACTAGTTCATGCATTTATTACTTCCAGGCTGGACGACTGTAATTCATTATTATCAGGAAGTCCTACTCGTGTTTCTTCTCCACTCACTTTTTTTCATGCTCCATTAGGGCTGTTCGATATAACGATATATATATCGGATGACGATATAAAAACGTCTGTCGTTTCATTTTACGCTATCGTTTGTTTCGTGGTGCCGCAAAATAAACTGTTTACGGCAATATTTGTTCATTGTTTTGATGGTCACTGTAGTGGCTGTATGAATTTCTTAAAGTTCTCTCTTTCTCTTATATTTAATATAACAACACTATGGACGGACAAGCACCTGTTTTTATGCGTTGTTGTTAGCAACAATGACGGTAACACCATCGCGTGTCCGCTTGTTTATGTTCCTCATAAACCTTTCACAATAAAGCTCAAGATCCTGTTGAGACTTTTCAAAATAAACTGAATCACGTGAAAGAGCAGATTATTTACGGATGAGAAGTAAAAAAGAGCCGCCAGGTGCTAAAAAATAAACCTTAGACTCAAACATTAGAACAGGCTTTTCCCCGCAGCACGCCGTGTAATAAATACTCACAAAGGAAACGGCGGCCGTTACAACTTATGTCTAAAAATGTATCGTTTCATGCATCGTCAAGTCGAGCTGCCCGAGATTCACAGAATTTACAGAAAATGTTACATTTTTGTGATTTATATCGTTATCGGGACGATAGCTGTCTTAAATCGGGATATGAGATTTTGGTCATATCGCACAGCCCTATGCTCCATATGTTTACACACCAGAAGGTGAGTTCATATTTTACCCTGAACCACGACCTTATTCTGAAACTGTCCCATTGCCACCTCTTGGTCACCTTGTTTTTACATTAAGCCGTCCCAGCATCTCATCACATGCCAGTCTTCACCTGTTTATGTTTTCGGTGTTGGAGTTTGAGATTCTTTTGAAGACTGAGGTCACAGATAATCACTCACAGTGCTCCAAAAAGTGCACATGAGGTGTGAGCGTGCTCAGACGTGTCCACCTGTCTTTACTTCCTGTCATCGTCCTGACTCTGTGTGTGGTTTGTCGTTGCACAGCCCTCCAGCAGCAGAGACCTATAATTCCCTGCGAGGGCACAACGCTGGGCGACCTGCAGCGCCTCTTGCTGGAGAGGAGGGGGCGGGTCCTGTCGGCGCTTGAGGACCAGAATATCGCCACCCACCTGATCCGCCACACCCTTGGCGACGACGGGTATGGAGCGGTAGCTCCAAATCGTCTCGCCAAGATGCTGAGTCTGCCTGTGGATCTGGCCCGAAGGTACCGTGATGACATCACTATCACCATCATTCACCTGAATGAGATCTAACACCTGCAGGTGATTACCTGCTTGGTAGTCACCCTGCTGACCAATCAGCAGCAGGCGTGCTCATTCCAGCGCTGATCTTCATCCTTTTCCTTAACCGTATCCCAGCTCTGAATGGTCGAGGGGTGGGACACACCTGGACAGGTAGCTGATCAGGTGTTTCTGTTATTTTGTCTGCCTTCAAGAAGACCAGAACTCGACACACACACAGGTCTGAGAAAAGCTCCACGAACGACACCGGAGCTAACCTCACTTTTCAAACATCGCTCTTCAGGTGTGGAGCAACACAGTGAGCATGCTCAGTGAGTTGATGTTCCGCACTTGGAGTGGAGAAGTGGCGCCACCTCCTGGTGGCACACTGAAAACACCTATCTCGCCTGAGGCTACGGCTACGTCCACACGTACCCGGGTATTTTTGAAAAATTTTCTATGCGTTTGCACTTTTCGTCCACACGTAAACGGCGTTTTCAGTAACTGAAAACGGAGATTTTTAAAAACTCCGGCCAGGGTGGATAATTTCGAAAACTCCGTTTTTGCATTTACGTGTGGACGACAAAAATGGAGAAAACGCAGAAAACGCAGCGTCAAAGGTGTGCGCCTTTTTTGACGTCACACTGTGCGTCACGTTATTGTTTCGGTGAAATGAATTTCTACAATACTGTTACTGTTAATTCTACTCTCTGCAGTGTTTAAATGCTTACATATACACACAGTTACTGTCCCTCCACACTCGACTCGGTTCTGCTTGTCACTACCCGATCTGTACCACGCATGTGTGAAAGGTGTCTACTTCCAGTCGAAGTATTTTACGATAGTTACAGGTCAGAGTATCTGTTAAGATGTTAAGAAAAACAAGTATCTCTTAAAATGTTTCCGATAATGAAACATTTAATATATTGTAGACAAAAACAAAAAAATAAAAAGATAGTTACGGATCAGGACTCCCCGATCCTTACTGCGCATGTGCAATGTTTTCTTCTTCTTCTGTTCATTTAATGGAGGTTAACACCCCAGTGTACGAGGACACTGTCACCTGCTGACTGAGCGAATGAACCGTATTGTAAACTGAATTAGCGTAATCACAAACGTGTGTTTAATTTGATTTATTGATAGTCAAGTGTGTTTATGCTTGTCTGTGTGGAGAGGATTGTTGGAATAGTGATGATGACGTCCGCTATCACTGTCAATTGTTAGTAAACACTTCATCTGGCTGGTACCAATCGGGTTTCCGGTACAGATCGGGTAGCGACACTGCTTCTATGGAAAGTAAAAAAAAAAAAGACACTGCTTCTATGCCCCATCCTTGTTTACTTTTTCCCACCGAGGTTTCTAGACTTCTGATTGGCCAACATTTCTACACGGTTAGGAATCTAGCGCCACCTGTTGCTTTGGCATGTTCATAGCAGCGTTTTCCTTCATTTCTGCGTTTATGTGTGGACGGGATTATTTTTTAAAACGAAAATGGAAAATCTCCGTTTTCAAAAATACCCGCGTACGTGTGAGAATCACCAATCGGAGACACAGCAGGACTTCCTGTGAGGAGGTGATGGTGGCTTCTCTCTGTGCTTCTCAGACTGTTGCTGTTTTTACTCGTTAATAAAGTTCCTGTTTGACTTCCTGTAGGTCCGGCCTGTTTTTTTCGCCAGAGTTTCACTTCCTGCTTATCCTTCAGCGTGTTAATGCCGGCTTGTAAATGATAAAGCAGCATTGAAACAGGATGCGAGAACTTACCTGCCTGTAGCAGAGGAGGGGGGTTAACCAGCGCCATCTACAGGCTGAACACAAACATGTGGCTTCCCTTCAGAGTGGGATGAATTGATGCCCAGAGTGTAACCCTGATCACAACTATTCTAAAATGTTGTTCACAGGACAAACTTCACAGATTGTCCCAGAGATTAAACCAGTGGTTCCCAAACTTTTTTTGCTGGGCCCCCCTTTGTTTTACAAGAAAAAGTTTGGTTTGGAAACATATTTGGCGATGCTTCCTCTCCTGCTTTGCGTTTGTGTGGGAGCCCCGTAAAAAACCTGTCCATGATGCTAGCAGTGTCCATGCTCGATGGGTGACGTGTCCGGTGAGTCTGCTGGCCGTGCAAGAACTTGGAAGTTTGCAGCTTCCATTGTGTACAGATCCAAACTGCACATGTCAGCCTTTTAGTGTGGGGGGTCTAAGGCACACGTGTGCGGTGGAATGGGTTATCTCAGCGAACGATATGAGAGTAATGAGTCTTTTGTGTTTGTAGAAAATGTTTCAGAACTTAGAGTTCAGCTCATGAAAAATGGGAGCAAAAACAAAAGTGATGCATTTATATTTTTGCTCAGTGTATCTGCCAAAAGAAGCTTCTTCATTAGTGGAGAAGCCATGAAATAACCATTAATTTTCTACTTCCTTCCTCAGTCTCACTGAGTGAAAAGATAAAAATCCCTCCATGGCAGCTCTTTTGATTTCAGGTGCTCGCAGCAGGAAGCTCGGGTTACATTTAAACAGTGCAACTCCCTGAGGAAGAGGAGGGGTGGAGCTGCCCAGCTTGCCGCGCAGTCCGGAATAATCCTTCCACCCAGAGCGGACAGGTGTGGATGCTCCCTCCTGGCTGATGGAGATCATGTTCTGGACTTTGTGGAGAAGCTTAGACATCAATGTTTTATTGAACCAGCAGGAGAGGACCTAAAGTCCAGTGTCCAATGAGAGACCCGTGTTAGTTATGGTGACACTGCAAATTCTGATATCTAGGTAAATACAGACCATCATCACTGACACACTGTAATCTGAATACTGTGACCTGCTCCTGAATGACCTGCTCTGCTCACAGCCAATCAGATCGGGCGTGTGCCCGTCAGAATCAGACGCCACAGCTCAGAGTGACAGAAAATAAAATTTAATCAACAATTTTTACAAAATGAAACTCGTTTACAAAAACATTTAAACTGCAAACCAATCATGTCATCAGGCCACACCCTCGCAGCTCACAGAGCTCAATCACTGGACGATACTTGGGGGCGTGGCCGCACAGAGACTCTACAACAGGAAGAAACGGTGGCGTGGGGAACCAGCCAATCGAGACCGGGCAACATGTTTGTATCAAACAAACGGCTGCCGACCTCTGACCTCGGGAACCACACTGAGCATGTGTGACGACCAGCAGGACAGGGCTGGGCTCTGAATTACAGTGTCCAATCAGAGGGCAGCATTGACAACGAGTCACCGGCGTGGGGGTGGGGCCAGCAGCTGCGTCGCAGTGACAGACTCCGGGAACAGGTTGTGGTAGGTGGGCAGGGGCACGTACGCCGCGGTGATCATTTTACCTGGAAGGACAGGTAAGAGTGTGTCAGAGGTGCTCTCTGATTGGCTGACCAACGACACACAGGTCATGTGACGTGGAATCTTACCAGCAAAGAATCTCCCGTGCAGGGCATTGACGGCAGCCATGGCGGCTGGGATCGAAGGACACTTGACATAGACGTTTCCCTGGAAACAGCAGAGGTCAAAGGTCATCGCAGTGAAAGTAAACAAAACCAAAAGTGAAAGAAACAAAAGTCAGACTTTAGGAACAAACGAAGGTCAGAGTCAGGAAAATAAAAGCTTTGCCCCAACAAACTTCACTCTCTCCACCGCGGCCGCAGCAAGGAGCTCACGACTACCGGCTGAGTCGATAAGGTCAGAGGTAAGAGGTCAGGTTCTTACCTCAGTGGAGTTTTTGTCAACGTAAATGTGAACAATGCCGCCATGTTTGTTACACTCCTCTATGACGTCATGCTGGATGTCCAGCTCCCACCCAGGAGCCTCCTCACTGAAACACACACACACACAGGTCAGGTGAGGCCTACAGGTCCTCCTCCTCACCTGTGGACACACGTGGGCCGAGGTATTTACCTGCTGGGGTTAAACATGTTGGACAGCTGGAAGCAGTGCGTCGCCAGCGGCTGAGACGGGAGGTTCAGAGCAGGAGAGTTCATGTTCATGTTGAGAGTCGGGTTCATGGCCGCTGAAAGAATCCGACACTTCACATCAGTGAACAGGAACCAACCAGCAGCCAACAGGTGTGACACGAGTTTCTCGTGTTGCTCCAAATCACGTCAGTCATCTCAAGGAGCTTTAGATGTAAATAATACAGACAAACCCCAATAATCATACGAGACCCTATGAGCATGTTACTATGAGGAAGGAAACTCCAGGCACGTTTTTAGCATCTACGTGGATGTTAAAATCACCCACAATAATTATTTTATCTGAAATCAACTAAATCAGATAAAAGTCTGAGAAATCAGACAAACTCTGTGTAAGGCCCAGGTGGACGATAGATGATAACAAGTAAGACTGGTTTCTGAGTTTCACAGCTGGGGTGGACGAGGCGAAGCATCAGGCTTTCAAATGAATTAAAAGTCTGTCTGGGTCTTTCATTAATTAACAGGCTGGTGTGAAAGATTGCTGCCACACCTCCCCCTCGGCCTGTGCTTCGAGGTTTCTGGTAGTTAGAATGACTCGGGGGTGTTGATTCATTTAAACTAACATAATCATCCTGCTGCAACCAGGTTTCTGTAAGGCAGAGTAAATCGATTTGTTGATCAATTATTAAGTCATGTAATAGGGATGACCGATCACATATTACGTATCAGTCCCATACTGACCTAAATTACTGGATTGGATATTGGAAAGAAACAAAAAATGTAATCCGATCCATTAAATATCACAAAAGCACCTCACAAAACTTGCGACATGGCGTAACTCAGCTCATAACCTCAGCACGTCGGAGCAGTGTGCCTCACGTGATAGAGCGGCTGTGGCGTGCGAGACCTGTTGGCGCTCTGGTTGAGTATTTGTAGCCTCGCTACCAAACCGGCATTTCATCTCCGAGGAAGTTATCCCAGAGAAGTAAAGCAAGTGTGTAAGTTCACCTCTGAATGTTTGTAAAGCGTTCCAGCTTTAAGCTTAACAACCGATATATGGAGCGACTGCCTCTCCTGCTGCTACTTCAATGTGAAACTGATCAATGATCAGCTGATCGGCTTTTCTGTCTCTCGTTTGTTTTTGGCCCACTTTGCACCAGAAAGAGGAAACCAGCGGCTGAACAACAGCAGCACGTTTAAGCTTGATCAGCTGTTGTTAGAATTTATTTAATATTACTTTCTACACCAGGATCTTTTTCTACGCAGCTGACGGCTGGTAACTGTGCAGGGTTTAGCCAGGGGGGCCGATAGGGCATGAACAGGGAAAAGGGGGCACAAAGACATACTTTTCTTTCTTATTCTCATTTAAAATGTCGAGCTTTTAACAAATAATTATCTGAATCTTACAACCAGTTTGAATCTGATGTAAAATGTATAGAAGTCCATTACTGTATATATAATATACCCCAGTAAGCTGTAGTACTTTTTCCTTTGGGAACCGTCTGTGCAGTCTGCAGTTCTGCTGAAGAAAGATGTTGAATCTATTTAATTACTGTAGAAAAATAATTGATTTCTGTGCATTTTTTTTAACATGTGCATTAAATTAAGGTTGATTACGTCGATTAAGCATCACGAGGTGGGGGGTGGTTCCCTATTTTTTTTTTGCTCAGAGTGTGCAAGCCTGTTGGTTAGGTTGCTTAATATTTCCACTAAGTAAAACACCAGAATAGGGAGGATGCTGCAGGTTTACGTTTGTTAGATTGATCAGTTTTGCTGATCTGTGACATATTTTGGCTGCAGTGTATTTCTTGCATACAGGTTTAACAGAATAGCTTTAGTTTAGTTTTTTAAACTTGAGTATGAACTTATACAAAATGCAGCAAGATATAAAAAAAAACTGTTTTATTGATTTAAAAAACAAAACAAAAAAAACACACTATATCGGATTCATATCGGTATCGGCAGATATCCAAATTTATGACGTCGGTATCGGACATAAAAAAGTGGTATTGTGCCATCTCTATCGCGTACTAACAGAGACTTGGAGGAGAGAGACCTAATATTTAATAATCCACATTTCACTGTTTTACTCTTTGGAGCTGACAGTCTCTATGGAGATGGGGTTTCAGGGGGGTTTGGGAGAGAGGTGTGTCAGACTGCAGCTCTGCTTCCTGTCCTGACTCTGTCACATTTTGGGGGGTTTAATAAATTTGGCCAGATTTCTGGAAATGAGAGCTGCTCATCTCCAAAGTGGGATGGATGCCGTCTCTCCTAAAGCCCACGTTGTCGTTACCTGTCACTGCAGCCATGGCTCCGATGGCAATAGCCCCACTCATCTGCAGAGCCTGCTGAGCAGCAGGAGGGATCTGCAGACCAGTACCTGCACACGCACACACAGAAGTCAGAGGTCACACAAACAGTCGGGGTTACAGGTGTGATTTCAGGTGTGACCTCAGGCTCACCCTCAGCCAGGCGGGCCATGAGCTGCAGCCTCCCGGTGGTTCCCAGGTCGATGCCGGTGTGTTCCAGCTCATCGCTGTCAAGGAGGGACGACGCCATGGAGATGTCGGTCCGCTCGGTCACGTGACCCACTTTCATGGGTCTCCCAGCTAACTCGAAGCCATTCAGCTGCTCCAGAGCGTTCTTGGCGCACTCTGCATCTGCAAACTGACATCAGAGCACATCGTGTGACGCCCGACACGTCATAACGGGCTCACCTGAATGTGACCAGGTGACCCACAGGTTCACCAATCAGAGGTTGGTGGTTCTGCTCACAGTCTCTGTCACTGGAATCAAACTCACGGTGATGAAGCCGTATCCTTTGGAGCGCTCCGTCTCGCTGTCCATCATCAACTGGATGCTCTCAATCTGAGACACACACACGGCATCAGAGGGTCACCTGAGAACAGCTGAGAGTGTGTGTGTGTGTGAGTGTGTGTGTTCGTCTCACCCGTCCAAATGGCTCAAAGATCCCTCGCAGCATCTCCTCGGTGATGTTGAAGTGCAGCGAGCCGACGTACAGCCTCATCGGTCCAGATGTCCCTTTTTGCAGATTGTTGGCTGCAGCAGCAGCAGCAGCAGCTCGGTTCTTCTCTGCCTGAAGACACACACACACACACACACACACACACACACACACACACACACACACACACACACACACACTAAACTTCGAACATTTAGAATACTTTGATGTACCTGAACTTGAGCCTGTCTGTGTGTGTGTTCCTGTCTAGCTATCTTTGTGAGGACCAAAATCTGCATTCTACTATACTTGTGAGAACCAACAGTCTTGTGAGGACACACTCACGGTCCTCACAAGTTTGAAGACATTTTTGAGGCTCAAAATGTGGTTTTAGTGTCAGGGTTACAATTAGGTTTAGGGAATTGTGGCTTAGTTGTACTTGTTTTAAGCTTAGGTGCACGGTCCTAGCGGCCGACTGGACCCTTACTCTCCCTTCAATGTCCCAGTGTGGTTTATATGTTCCTCCTTTGTTTGCTTCCTGCGTCCTGCTGTGTCAGCCTTAGCCATCTGATCCTACAGTCTTAATACGTGAGCAATATAAGGGGAATACAGAGCTTTTGGTCCCCATTTTCTAATAATGCAACCAGTAGGGAAACAGTCTGAAATACTTAATATGTAACAAAACAATAAAAAAGGTCTTATCTCCAACAGGTGAGCCGATCCTCCCTCACCTCTATGGGGGGAATCTCACCCTCACTGAATTCAAGTTTTTATTACATTTTTTTGTTTTATTTGTGTGTTAGTAAACACAGCACTCACACTACATTAGTTTTGGTTGAACTCTTTATTCACACATCAATGTCAGTACTTTCTTAAGCGAGGGAAGATCAGCTCACCTGTCAGTGTCAGAATTAGCCACCAATCCTGGCTACTTTTATTCTATAAAAAAAAACTATAAAAACCAATAAAATTATAAAAATTATTAATAAATAATAAAAGAACAGACCTGTCCCATCCCCCTTTACACCAAATTGCATTAAAACACTTTTTAAAAAAAAACCTTTTGCACAGGGTCAGGGGCTGGGAAAGCATTATGTCAATGAAGGTCCTCACTGAGATAGTTAAACGGGGTTGTGTGTGTGTGTACCTGTGAGGCCTGTACAATGATGGGAACTCCCAGCAGCCTTTGTCCCGTCAGCCCAATGGCCAGAGGAACTGAACTTGCCTCCACGAACTCTATGTAGGCGATGCCCTTTGACCTGCGGGAGTTCCTGTCTGAGATCATCCTGACGTCCCGAACCTAAACACAGGAGCAACATTAGTTGCCATAGGAACCAACCAGCCGATCCACCGGAGTAATCAGAGTAAAGCCAGTGCAGAGGTAGGGATCGCCGGGACGTTCCCCTGACGGGACCGGCCGCGCCGCGGTTCACATTTCATTAGTATCCATCGTCTGTCTAACATACATATGCATTATGTTTACTGTGTAACCATTCTGCATATGGAGCTCACGCGTCACACACTCGGCCTGTCCCAGAGCGCCGTGTCCTTCCACCGAGGAGCTGACAGCGATCAAGTAAAAAGCTCACACAGCAGAAACATAACTATGGATTCGATGGTGTTCACAGCGTACGTGTGAACTATCACGTATCATAACAGGAAGTGATATCACTTCCCTAAGGTTTAAACCCCTCCAAGGCCTATTACAGTTCTGATTTTTCCAAGTAGAGTAGATTTGAAAACCCTTTCCACGCCGATGGTGGAACGAGTGGGCGGGCTTGAGGGTCCGACTGCTCGCAGATACGATCGGCCGAGGCTCGAGCGCACGGCGGCGACATTCTGTCTCCACCGTTTTCTGTGACCAAACACAAACGTACACTCTGTAGCGTGAACGAGTAAAATAGAAGCAATGAATCAAAAATCACGACAAGAAGAACTCCACCAACCAGAGAAAAGAGAAGTGAAGGAGCGCCCGCGGTGAGCCACGAAAGCATTGAAGGTTTAAACCCCACCAATCAGACGACGCCTGTGGTCAGCACGCGGCGGAAGTGGGAAGAAGAAACTACCCGTGACTTGCAGTCACCCCTACACGCTGAGGAGGCGCTGCAGCAGGCCCACGATAGAAACAGGAAGTTGGCGTCTCACCTTCCCCACCGCAGAGAAAAACTCCTCCAAGTCTCGGGGGCGGATGCGGGCGGCGAGCTGCATGCAGAACACCGTGCGGGCGTCTCGCTCCTCGGGCGTCAGGTTATCGATGGGCTGCCTGCAGAAAGAACGCCATCAACACCAGTTATTGATCCCGTGAGACAGGCACAGACTCCTCCCCTCAGACCCACGCTCTCACCTGATTGGACTCTTCTCCTTCCTGACGGGACTCTTACTCCTCGACCGCCGCCGGCTGAAACATGCACACAGGGTTCTACTGCAGATTCTACTGTTCTACTGAACACTTCCTCTACAGTTTTCAAGTTAAAAGCCTTCCTCTGTGTTAGAGCTGCCACAAACGATTATTTTGATCGTCGACTAGTCACCGATTATTTTTGCGATTAGTCGACTAATCAGATCATCATCCATTGGACGTAAAACGTACAGCTTATTGCACCAGCAGCATCTGCTCTTATATAACTATCATTAGCTTACAGCTTTAAGTGTTTAAGGTCTGTGCTAACTAAAAATAAAGACAAGATGATAGTTTATTAAAGTTTAATGAAATTTGCAGATTGTTTCGGTGAAGTTTAATAAACTCCTTGCTATCTAAAATATAACAGGACACTGGAGTAAATTCTGGAGCATCTCACACTTCTGATGATCAGCTGTCTGCTTGACGTTTATTCAGCTGTGTAAAAACTATAACTTTAATCTCAGCCAAACAGATTTACTCAGGAACAAATAAAATACTGAAAAAGCCAAACAATAACATTTAAGTTATCTAAGTGAAAGACGGCGGTGGGTTTGAAAACGATCTGCGGGGAGTCCGGTGTTCTCACGGCTCTAGTTAGCCTAGCCCCCGGCTAGCTATCGAGCTAGTGGGTAACAGACGTCTCCGAAAACGTCGGAGCGCTTTCGAACATATGTTAAACGTTTATTTTGTGACCCAGAAAGAATAATGAGAGTAATATTAAAACTAACTAGCTGCCGCCATTGTTGGAAACTGAGCTGGGCCGCGCTATGAATTCTGGGATAGGTTGGGCCACGAAGGACACACCCAACTCATCCTTCAAATCTGCTGAAATGAAGGGCGCATTTGTTGGAGTCTTCGAATTTGGACTATCTTCGTCGTGTCGCTGTAACGTAATCGGCCTACAAATGCGGGCACAGGAGGATGCGGTTCCTGAATTTGGACACAGCTTCTTCTTCTTCGGGGTTTAACGGCAGCTGGCATCCTTGTACATGCAGTGCTGCCATCTTCTGTTTCAGTCCGTTATTACACTCTTAAATCCTGCTACTTATTCCTGCGTCTTCTGGGATCTTACAAAGCTTCAAACGACGCGTCGACTATTAAATTAGTCGTCGACGATCTAAATAGTCGACTAATCGTGGCAGCCCTACTCTGTGTGTTAGCTTTTAATGTAAAAAAAAAAAAAAACACCAGGAAGCAACTTACTGCTTGTGGTGGTCTCTGTAGCGCCCACCGCGCTCTCTGCTGCGGCGGTGCTCTCTGCTGCGGCTACGACTCCTCCGCCTGTCTCGGCTGCGGCTACGTTTGCGCTCCCGACTCCGGCTCCTCTTCCTGTCTCGACTCCGGCTGCGCTTCCTGTCGCAGCTGCGACTGCGGCTGCGTTTCTTCCTGCGAGACACACGGCAGCCAATCAGAACACGTCCCGACGGTCACGCTTTCAGTCTGAGATGGTTTGCACACGTGCAGAGGAGAGTGGATATATTGGATGACAAACGATGAAGACGGTACGACGGCGTGTCAAGGCCACGTCAAGACAACGTGGAGATGTGCTGGTGTTTCAGGACAAACTGCCTCCAGGGTCGTGAGGTCATACTTCTGTTTTAGTAACAAGGAAGTGATTTCTCCTATAGCGCACAGACGCGGCGTGGTGATCGGCGTCAGGACGCTGAAGAGAAGGTGCAGATGCACGGTTACCAATGGTTACAGCCTGGCGCAGTAAATGGGATGGATGTTGCATCACAATAAGAGCTGATGAGTTTGTCTCGCTCATCTTTGTGTAGCGCCTACAGCGGCCGTCTTGAAACAATAGTCATCTCCACATTTCGCCTTTTTTCTCAAAATGATCAATTTTGTTCTTGACGTGGCGCCAACACGCCGTCCTAAGATGGAGCTGCCAAGCAGGAGGAAGAGAAGAAGAGGAGGTGAAGGAGGATATGCAGAGGACTGATGTGACAGAGGAGGATGCTGGGATAGGAGGAGAAGGAGGCAGATGATTGGCTGTGGATGTGCAGGCAGGTGAATACCTCTTGGAGCGCTCGTCCTGTCCGTTGGGGCTCGAGATTTTGGCGTCCTCCTAAGCGGGGTCGACAGAGAACAGCATGAGGTGGTGTCAGGGAGTGTAGGGGGTGGGGGGGACAGGAGAAAATATAAACAGTTTAATGAGCGTCATTCAAACAGGAGGGGGAGGGGCTGTGTGTGTGTGTGTGTGTGTGTGTGTGTGTGTGTGTGTGTGTGTGTGTGTGTCAGACACACACACTCCAAAGTCCAGCTGCTCTTCAGGTGTGTGAAACTCCTGTGACGCCCTGAAGCAGACAGGAGGATTACAGCCTTGTTTCCACTCGCACCTTCTCTACTCGCTCGGGTTTTAGGGTTTTCCAGGAACTGCAAGTACCTGGTACCAAAAAAGTACCTGGTACTGTACTCTTTTAATACCTACTTGGCCGGGGATCCAGGAGAGCAGATCCAAAACTGTGATGTCATCAGACTGCATGCCAGCAATTGGCCAGTGAGCGGCATCACTCGATGAGTCACAAGAGCGTCTCCCACACAAAAATCAAACGCGCCATATTTTTAAACCAGACAACGCTGCACAAACCATCCCGCCGTGCAGCGGCGAGGACGCCATCCTCCGCTGTTACGTTGATCGTGTCACATACGAATGACACTACGAGACTTTCGGCCACGTTTCTATAGCAACACGTCGAGGCGCTACTTGTAATGGAAAACAACAGAAAACGAGCTGAGTGGAGCAGGTAGTAGTGGAAAAGAGGCATTAGTCACTCAGAGCCAAGAACCAGAACCAGAGCTTAGGACACGCCCTCACCTGCACTACATAAATAATATCTGATTAAACTGAATAGCTGCACACCTGTGTGAAGTCACACCTGTGTTGTGCAAGGTCACACTGTGCACTTCCTGCAGAGCTGCTGCTCTAAATCGCGGTGCTTCCCTCTGGCAGAGAGCAACGTTGCTGCTCACCTGCACACAGGTAGGCCCCACCCACCCCCATGTCCTGACCACCCCCACGCTAAGCTAAGCTAACTCTTCGACTTCATCTCCCAGAATCCTCTGCACTACCTCACCAGTGGAGGGGGTCGGGATGAGGGGGTCGGACCAGAAGCAGGTGACAGTTTAACCAAGGGAACTACAGTCATGTTACCATGGGCACCAGAGTACAGCAATGCATGATGGGGACTTTTACTACCTTCTGAGTGAGACAGATCACAGTGGCTTTCAGGGGAGCAGAGGTGAGAAATCGTTAGGCAAGTCTACAAAGAGAGATAGATGTGCGTTTAATTATGTGAAGGACGCGTCATCATCAACATCATCATCAGGGTCAGCCGCGCTCTGCTGCTCACAGCGCCACAGCGGATTTCAGGCAGTGTTTGGTCACATGATCACGTATCAGCTGAACCAGCAGCCAGCAGGCGGGCTGTGCTTCGTCTTCATATTCATCATCATTTATAAACAACGGTGAATGTTAAGCAAATGAAACCCAGCGTTAAAAAACGGTGACATTTTATTGGTCGACGCAAAAATGTATGAACACGGAGGAAAATCACAAACGTAACGGCTCGACCGTGACATGAGTGAAGATCAGAGAGGAGACAGGGGGAGGGGCTTAGCGGCCAGAGGTTTTCCATGTTGAAAGGTTTTTCCTTGCCACTGTCACCACGTGTGTGCACACGGGGGGGGGGGGGCGCGTCTCTGTGCCACTGTCCTTACCTTACAGCACCTGTATACGACTGCTGGTGTTCTACAAATAAAGTGGAATTGAACTGAGCTGAGGTTTTTCATGTTGAGGAAAATATCTGAAGGGCGAGGAAGGGCGAGGGAGGGCGAGGGAGGGCGCTGCAGGCCCGCTAACCAAAATAATCCAGTGTGAGCTCAGGTTCAAGTGTTTGTCTCTGAAAACAGCGAGGCAGATACACGAGAGGAGGCTGAAGGAGAATCAGTCTGCTTTGGATTTAACAAATAACTCTTGTGACAGAAACCAGTGAGCACTGTGCAAAGGTCTGAGGGTCTGAGGATTAGGACTCAGGTGGAGCTCGGGATTCATCTACAGGAGAGCTGCATCATTACAAACTGAAGTCTGTGCGAACAGGTGACCTGGACGATGTGCAGAAGTACAGGAACGCCATTTACCGTCTGATCACGAGCCGTCCCACTTACCATGTTACTGTACGAGCCGCCCACGCACTCATCCGATTTCCATCTACTCTATTAAACAAGGCGGGACTCTTTCACTGTTAGTCTGAGCAGTTTGCAGTAAACTCTGTCTCACAGACTTTTTCTTTTGGGCATTTTTAAACGGGCTGTTCCCATTTCTATGACCTCCATAAAACATCAGGGTCACAACACGTTGTGGCGAAGTAAGATGCACATTTTGTAGTCCATTGTCTGCACGTCTGCAGTTTTAACATGGCAGACATCCGGCGCCACGCTGTTAATGAGAGAAGAGCGTGAGGTCATTTCAGTTCTCTGTGCACGGCTCCTCTCTTTTCCTAAGTCCTCAACACGGAAAAGTGAAAGTGGTTAGGAATAGGAGATGGGATGGACTTTTGGAACGCAGCCCTGGTGTCAGTCTAGATCCCTGTGGAAGGTCCAGAGAGGAAGTGATGTCAAAGAGCCTTAACGCTGCCAGTAGGTGAAGGAGGAGTTACAAATGAACTTTGAGCTGACATAGTTTTGTTCATTTTCCAGCTCGCTGCGCGACCAATTACTCTGCAGAACTCTGCAGGTGAGCAGCAGTGGGTGGAGCAGCAGAGTTCGGCTGACAGTCTCATGAGCAAAGGACAAACAGACTCTCACCTTCTTGTATGGCGCCTCCAGCATCGCCTCGATGTCCAGGTCATCTGCCATCTTTCTACCTGCGCACCTACACATGCACACGCCGAGATAAAGAGTTTAATCACCTGTCACAGCTGTCCAATAGGTACAAGTTAAATCCATTACCAGCTTATCAGTATCAGTTACCATGGTGACCAAACAGGTAAACAAAAATACCTGGCGACACATGTGTCTGACGTCACTGTTACGCCTGTCAGAATCTACTTAAAGTGTAGAAAACATCATCTGATGACGGGATCAGCAGGTAAACGTTACACCTGGACTCCCGGAGGCTCAGCGTAGCATGACTCAGACAGGTGAACAGCACATGTCTGTGAGCCTAACGTTAGCCTCTCAGGTGAACACGCGCTCAGTGACCCCCCCCCAGGCCGGAAAACCACCATCGGTGAGTCCGGTGTTTGCGCGGGCTCGGCCGGGAGGCTCCAGGTGAGTGTCACCTGAGTCCTCCACAGCAAGCAGCAAGCTCAGCATGCTAACAGGAGCGGGCCTTCCGCCGTTTCTCCGTGCTAGCGGGCTCCGAGTCGGGCTGAAGCCCGGCGGACAGGCCAGTACCGGGCTTACCTGGATGCAGAGTGGCTCGGCGGGTGTCAGCGAGCAAAACGTGTCTGTGTCCGGGTAACGGAGCCTCTCCGGTGCTCGTCCGGGGGACGCTTCTCTTAGCTATAATGGCGAACGACGGGAGGGCTAGTGCTCTCGCGAGATCTGGATACAGCGAGATCAAAACAAAACAGCCGCGGAGTTACAGAAACTAAAAACTGTGAGACAAACTGAAGCAGTTTGACTTTGACCACGTTAATAAACAGCCAATTAGAGGGCGACACCTTTCGCTCGGGACACGCCTCCCTGAATCTGCCGTTCACAAACACCGCAGCCAAGAATTCAAAATACTAAAGTACTATAAAAATGTCTTTATTATTTCCATCCGTTTCTAGGCTACCCAATCCAAAAATATGACTACGTCAGCTCCCTTTCAACAGTATCCACACGTGGAAGAGCTGCAACAATCTCTCATGATCACAAAACATGTGAATGGAAATAAAAGGATGAATACCAAAAGAAAAGATTCAAATGAGCTCCATGATGGAGCCGCAGATCAGAGGGAACCTGCTTTCATCATCATCACGATGAAGACTTAAAGACACTCAGTCACACCTGTTCTCACGTGAGTTCTCGAAGAGGTTCTACGTCCTTTGATCTGCACGGTCAGAACATAAAACCCTTCAAACAAACCATCGCTGTGTGGAAATGATGAGTGTGCTGTGGTGCAGTGATACAGAAGTCACAACAAACAGGCAGATTCAGGTGTGTTCACCTTTATTAGAAACAGAAAATCACCTGCAACGCACAGGTATGGCAGCATTTCATCAAAGCATGTAAAAACTCAGAGTGTGAACTTCATTCAAACACAGGCATTCAGGTCCAATCATGTACCTGAAGGCCTGGGGTCAAAGGTCAGTGAATGACCGTTCCTTGACACCTTTCAGCTGATCACCACCTGTCATGGAGCTGGACAGGTGAGGGTGAGAGGCTGGCAGAGAGCTCACATTTCTTCTTTCTTCAGTCATTAAAGTCTTTTAACGGAAAACACAGATTCTATTCGACGCCTCATGACCTTTTATGTGACATCACCATTTCATGACCTCATAAGCGTCTCACGCCAGCCAATTAGATGTCATCCTGCTCCGCTCGCTCTCTAGAGGAAACCCACCTGCTGACGATCACTTCCTGTGGAGACAAAACTACATCACTAAAGTGTTTCACCAGCAGGCAACCCTAAACCCCGCCCCCATTACTAGCAACTTGGTCATTGAGGCGGAGCTTCTATTCATCGAGTCACATGAGTCCTCATCAGCTCTGCTCGGCTGATTGGCTGCTCTGCTCTGGTCTCACTCTTTATTTGCAGATGGCTAACGGGTAATTGCTCTTAGTTAAGTAGCTCATGCTAACATGTTAACATCCCTGATAACAGGTTGATACGGCAGTGTTGCTGAAACAGGAGCTTTACTGAACCCTGACACTCCTCCTGAAGTGTTGATCAGTGTGATGGACGCTAATGACCTCAGCTGTTACTGAGGGGTGGAGCTGCATGAAGTTGACCTAAAAACCGAAATGTTGGGATGGAAGCAGCTCCTAACCCTGGGTTTCAGCTCCATGGCAACCACTGCTTCTACATCCATGTTCTACGGCTCATCGGGCTCTCAGGTTCAGAGGCAGCGTCTCAAAGGTCACGTGGGTCCTTCCACACTGGCTCCAGGACTATCTCGGGGTGTGATTCAGGGTCTCGTCCTGGTGGGACACGGTCAGAACAACAGGGAGAACGACCAAGCTGCTGCATGGAATGGACCATGTAGGATCTGATGACATCAGTGTCTGAACGGTGCACATCTTGAATCTTCACAGGCCTGAAGTTTAGGAAGAGCAGAGGCTTCACTTAAAGTGTCAGAGCACTGATATGTGGTCGGAGGTTTCATATTGTCCAATGAGGAATATCTGACCTGAAGGACATCAGCATCAACAATCCCAGGAAGTTGATTCTATTCATCTGGATGTACCGTTTTCGGTGGGAGGAGCTAACACTGGGTTCATGATCAGTTGATTTATAATGCACAGACTAACAGTCACAAAGCGAGACAGGTGCAGAAGCCGGGTATGAGTTTGGTGCCCGTTCATAGGGTCGGGGAGCTGCAGTCAGCTGAGCCTGAAGAAGTCACCTGATAATGACGGTTCTCCCACTGACTACATCCAGGTGAACAGAATCAACATTTTGGGATTTCCTCCCCTGAATGATTGAACATCAAGACACGACAGGGAGTTTGAACATTTTGTCTTCTCCTCGTCTAAAATAAGGCACGGTCATTCCAGCTCCATGTTATCCTGCTTAGAGGAGCTCCATGAGTGGTTCACGCATCTGCCTAAAGAGTGAAAGATGCCAGTTCGATGCCTTTAGAGTCAGTCATGAAAAAATGTCCCAAATGAAACACGCTGTGGCCACGGCGCCCCCCGCTGCTGTGTGCAGAAGGCATCAGCTCTGCATGAGTCACAGATCAAAATAATCCTTCTTTATCTGATCCTGTTTTAGCTGTTGGGAGCTGTTTTAGCCCCCCCTATTATCGATAGTTTCAGTTCTGGTTTCTTACCTGGACCTTCAGCTTTCTCAGACACACAGGTGAGTCCAGCTCAGCCTCTGATAGGTCGGCTGGATAGATGATGTAGCACAGCATCAGCTCCTATAAGACAAACACAGGCGGTTCTCTGAGGAAACCAAGAGCAGAGAGTTCGGTCCACGCGGGATCGCTCTGATGGCGTGTACCTTCGACACGTTGGCGGTAATCCTGCTGAGAGCTGCCAGAGAACGCCACGAAAACGGGCGCAACGGTGAGGCCTTGAATGCATCGTCAGCCCGTTCTATTACCACAGAGTAGCTACAGGAAGAGGATGGAGACAAAGTTATGGACCCTAAGAATAATCAGAGAGGTCAAAGGTCACGAGTTTAAAACAGAAAATATGTGAAATACTTTGAAAACAAAGATGCTTCCCTAAGATACGCCCTCCATAGAATCACCGCTGTGTGTGTGTTTGCTACCTGGCGTGGTAGAAAGGTGGTCCTTTCCTGTACAACACTGAAAACAAACACAGCATGATCAGATATCACACCTGGGGTTCGTTCTTCGTACCTCGCTAAGTAGGTTAGCCGGATTAGATTGTTGACGATTTTGCGTGATCCCGGATCGTTCGGTTCCCCGAAGCTCATCCGGGACTTGCTGTCATAGCAACAGATCCGTAAGCGTAAACCTGCTGGGGAGCAGGTTTACTTTATGTAAACAGGATTAGATCGCGGCCACGCAGGTATGCCCGCGTCATTCATACGAAAGCAACAGCGATATTCCACCACTGTTTCACCATAAATAAATAACATCAATGTAACTAAAGATAATGCAGCACTTGATCCTTTTATTGATTTCACACAGATACATACAGGTCATTTCCTAAAAAAGGGAAATGTACTATTAACATTCTATTACATGTATGTGATTATTACAGATGTAATTCATATTTCAGAGTAGTAATTGTAAATTACTTCGTGTAATCAAGATGAGAGACCACGGCTATAAAAGCGAAGGTGGATTTGGGAAGCCTGTCGCAGCCATATCCTGTCCGTTTACGCGAGCAACCCATTGCGGAAGGTGCAAGATTGATAAGGAGAGTCCTCAGAATTCAGCGTATATTGCGGGACAGACAGGATCCTTTAGCTCAGCGCGACAGTGTGCTCATAGAGAGATATCGATTTTCCCGTGAGGGTAACCAACTTGTTGACGAGGGGGTGCAGGACCACCACCTGTCTTTGTTTGCTCTGCCCTTTTCTTGGTTGCTGTTATAAACAAACAGATTATTTCAGGGTCTCTTTCCAAGAGACTAAAAGCAATATAAGTGATAAATATTACCATTCTGTAGAATATTCTTATATTTCACTTTTACTTGTTCCCATGTTCTAGTGGGTCCTGTCGTGGCTCTAATGTGAAAGAGGATATAATGTAATGTAATATAATAAATTTACCCTACCACCTACTGGTGTTGGCCAGAGGGGCCGATGGCGCGATATGGCAGCCTGGCTTCTGTCAGTCTGCCCCAGGGCAGCTGTGGCTACACCTGTAGCTGCCTCCACCAGTGTGTGAATGTGAGAGTGAATGAATAGTGGCATTGTAAAACGCTTTGGGTGCCTTGAAAAGCGCTATATAAATCCAATCCATCATTATTATTATTATTATTATTATTATTATTATTATTATTATTATTAAATTACTTACGAGTTTAATTTGTCAGCAACTTTCTGCCAGCCCTCTCTCCTTGCTTTTGCAGCCTTTGCAGTGTTCCCTTGCGTTTTAATTAAACTCTGAAACTCCTGAAATCCCTCACTCAAGAGTTCTTGCTCTGCTGCCGAAAAATACCGAGCGCGCTCCATCGACATTTTCGCCGACCAATCAAAGGGTTGCCGATCAATGTTTCTACTATCGATGCGTAGCCCCTGTTAAGCCACCCAGTGATCTCACATTACTTCATCCAGCTATACTAATCGTCAACAGCAGGTGTGTTCGGAGCACCGGAATAGCGAGCTCAAAGTTAGCGCGATGATTTGATCTTGGATGTAGTAAGCAAGGTACGAAGAACGGACCCCTGGCCAGTCATATTTTAGACTCCGCCCATGAGTTTAGGCTCCATCTCTGGGGTTCATTCACGTTTTCTGACTAATAGCAAGTAGAGCAGGGCGATATGGCCAAAAATATTTATCACGATATATATTTGAAAATTTGCGATAACGATATAACTGACGATATAATTGATGCGAGACAAAATACAACTCCACAACTTTACTCGCGCAAAAAGACAACCTTCCATTTATTTTCACTTAAACAAGAAGCTGGTTTTTATGTACATTAAAGCTTTATAAAAATGTAACAGTGCAAATGCAAATTCCTTGCTGAAAGTTTAACCAAAAGGCATTTCCAGTAGAAATGGGCTGACATATCCTGAGCATAACCATGTATAATATCCACTGAAGTTAAAAAGAGGTGCTTTGCAACATTAAACTGCAGTGTGCAGTACGTATTTTTCGGACCATAAGGTGCACGGGATTATAAGGCACATTAAGCGAAACAAAGCAGTCAGATAAATCAAACTTTATTAAACTCATTCTTCTTGCTTCCTCCACTTCTGTACCATTGATTCATTAATGTTGAATTCTCTGGCAGCTGCTCTATTCCCATGTTGTTGCAGTATATTAATGACTAACCTCGTATTGTGGATGGATTATCTCAGTTGTTCTCCTGACTGAAGTTTGGTCCGTTTACAGCATCCTGCCATGCGATTGCATTTGTCCCTAACCATCAGGATCCCTCACGTTAACTTTTATAAGTGGAAAAGTGTTAGTGTTCGTCCTCCAGCTTCACTGTTTATGTTATGCTAACATAGCTGTGTCGCTAACGATCACGTAGCACATCATTATATACCAGCTAGCCCAACTTCAGTAACCCTACAAACGTCACTGCTGTTTAGTTTCCTGTCTTCATTTATGTTGGAAGTGATAGCAGAGCTGTACGTTTGAATGTTTCAGAAATCTCTCAGTCAGAACATGCTATGTCATGTTTAGGTGGAAACTAGCGAGCTAACTTCCTGCTAACTTCTAACTCCGCTGAATTTAATAAATCCTGTTTTCATGGATGCCTGGAAGTTAAACTTCATAGTTACACCTGGTAAAGCAGCAACGCTGATCATTTTATTACAGATGAAAGAATTTAGACAGTTTTTAACTCTCAGTGATGCTGCAGTGTTCGTTTGACTTTGGGACCTGAAAGGATGGAGTTTAGGACCCAGATCATTCCCAGATTTACGAGCACCTTAGTTCAACAAATACCGCTTGCATGTTCTACAAAAAAAAAAAAAAAAAGTGCTTTGGTGGGTATCTGATGGACAAACACCAAACCAGTTCCACATCACTGAAGTGGCACCATTTTTACAAACCAATTCTGGTTCATCGGTTTTATTCAAAGATCTGCCGTGCTTTTTCGGCCATGTGCGTATGAAAACAAAAGCACTGCGCATGCACGTTTTACCCAAATTCTATCGCGATATTTCATTTTCTTATTGTTGCCTAACATTATACCGGTATTACCGTGAACGGTATGATATCGCCCAGCCCTAATAGCAACCCCTACCCAAGTGTTTGTGTGTTTGTCTTACTGAGGTCTACGCCATACTTGGCTCCGCCCCCTCCTTTAGGGACCCACCCCTTGCTGCGGAAGTGATGATAGACTGCATAGGAGCTGATGAAATCAGGACGCAGGGACCGAAATGTCCTCCACAGCTGCACGATGGACAGGGGTTCCTGACCAATCAGAGGTTAGTAGAGCAATAAGGTCAGAGTGGGAGGAGCTTTGAGTGAAACACATGAGGCGGAGAAAGAGAGACAGTTACCTGCTGCTGGTAGACGGACAGGCAGCCCAGACTGTAGACCAGGAAGAAGGCCTGAGGGCGACACAGACAAAGAAGCTGAACCTGTTGTGACCCCAACAGCAGCTCTGAACACCTCACTGACATCTCAGCTTGTTCAGGTGAAGCAGGAGCTCACTGCTGTCAAACCTGACGGAGTTGAGGATTGTTGGTAATGTAGGACCTGCTGTGTGTCTGACACCCCTGGAAGTAACTGTGAAACCTGCTCAGTGCAGCTGAAAGCCTGAAACCACACAACCTTCAGACAACCATCACCATTATCTACCTGTGGGAGTGGATGATGCTGTCATCGTGGAGGTGTCTAAATTCTTTCATCTGTAATAAAATCATCAGTGTTGCTGCTTTACCAGGTGTAACAATGAATTTTAACATCCAGGCATCCATGAAAACAGAATTTATGAAGTTTAGCAGAGTTAGAAGTTAGCAGGAAGTTAGCTCGCTAGCTTCCACCTAAACATGATATAGCATGTTCTGACAGAGATTCAAACGTACAGCTCTGCTGTCACTTCAGACATAAATGAAGACAGAAAGCTAAGCAGCAGTTTGTAGGGTTACTGAAGTTGGACTAGCTGGTATATGATGATGTGCTACGTGGTGGCTAGCGACACAGCTATGTTAGCATGACATAAAAACAAGAAGAAAAACAATATCTGAACACCTGAACCTGAAGTTCTACTTAAACAGCTGTTTGCTCAACTGGAAATCTCCCCCCCCCACACACACACACACACACGTCAAACACGACTACATGAGGAAAACAATGCATTACCTCCTCCAGACTGAGCTGCAGGTACTCGGAGAGAAAGAACGGTGTCCGCCTCACCTCCCTGACCCCGCCTCCAGTCTGCGCGTACATACACAGTGATCAGATGTTAACTCCAGCTTCCTGCGATCATTAAAACAAGGACTGTTTTTCTCCTCCACCATGAAGACCCACCTCACTGTCAGAGACCACCAGGAGGAAACTAGGACCAGGAACCAGAGGAGCAGGATCAGGATCCGAGTCAGGATCACAGTCCAAACTGGAGTCGGAGTCCTGTTCTGAGCTGGAGGTGTTCACAGAGAACTGGTTCACACAAACTGAACTGCATCATCTGAATAAACCTAGACCACCTGACTGTGCTGAGAGCCATAACACGAGGAGAAACCACATGGACCCGTTTATGAACTTTGGCCTGAATGCCATTGTCTGCCTGCACAGATGTTTAGAGTCAAATTACTGACGATAATCGGCCAAATTCAGCCGAAGAAGCAACGACATAGTGTTTTCGTTTTAGGTTTTATTTGTCCTCTCATGTTTGTCAGGTAAAGGAAGCAGAATCTAAAATTGACTGATTTTTAAATGGACCCTGGGTGCAGTGAAACAAAACACTACCTGCAGCTTCTCTTGGCCTCCGGCTCGACCTCTGACCCCCGTCTTGACCTCTTCATCTGGGGGCTGACTCCTCCTTCTTGCTCCGGCTCCTCCTTCCCCCTTTCACCGTTCTCCTCTGCCTCCCCCTCCCCTCCCATCTGGTTCCTCACATCCTCCATTTGTATTGGCTGAGAAAGCCTGAGCAGGGTTTGATGAACAGCCTCTTCATCCCATCCCTGAGCAGACAGAGCTGACCCCACCCACTTGAGCAGCTCCTCATACCTGTGAGGTAAGAGGTGACATCACTGTGTGAGCAAACGACAACAGGAAGTGGTGTGATTAAGAATATAGACACGAAGTGGTGTCACTAACCTGGCCTGTGAGACCACAGGTAGAAACACGCCTTCGTGTTCTGTAACAGAAACAGAGACCAGCTGACTCCAGAGAGCAGCTCTGATTGGAGGAGGCCGGAGATGATGTCATTGTGCAGGTGTAAACTCACGCTCCCATTGGTTGGAGATGTTGTGCTCCGGTCTGGATCTGGACAGAACCCCTTTACCAAAGTAACCCTGAAAAGAGCACAGGTGTTCAGCTGTCAGCACCTGGCTGCACTAAGGTGGATACAGGCAGAGCAGTGGGCGGGACTAAGCCTCTTTCCAATTTGATTGGCTGAGCTGTGAGCACACATGAATGATTGTCATCTCTAAAACCTGAGCCCTGTTTCAGTCCAGGGCGTCGCTGTGGAGGACTATAAATCCCTCAGAGTACACACTGATAATAAACTGGACTGGGTTTTAAACACCTCTGCTCTCTACAGGAAGGGCCAGAACCTCTGGGGTCCTTCAACATCTGTCTGACAATGCTCAGGATTTTCTATGAGCCTGTTGTGGTCAGCGCTATCCTATGTGCTGTTGCATGCTGGGACAGCAGGTTGAGGGTCGCAGACGCCAACAGACTGAATAAACTGATCACAAGACCAGTAATGCTGTGGGGACGGAGCTGGACTCCGTTAGGATGGTGTCTGAGAGGCAGATGTTGTCCAAGACAAAGACAATGCTGGACAATCTCTCCCACCCACTCCATGACGTGCTGGCCAATCACAGGAACACGCTCAGTGGGAGACTGAGATTACCCATAATGCACCACTGAATGACACAAGAAGTCATTCCTGCCTGTGGCCATCTCTGTGCAACTCCATCTAATACACACACATGGTGGAGTAGTTACAGTGTTTGTACGTCCTCCAGTGAAAACAACGTTTTACAGGTTAGAGTGAAAAATGTCAATCATGTATATTTAATCTCTGTAATAATCTGGATATTTATCATTCAGCTATTTGTTTAGTAGTGCTATTTCTTATTTTTTGTGACTTTGTAATATATTGTATTTAATTTATATATTTAATTTAGTTGAGTCTTTTATTGTTCTTACTCTTATTAATAAAGGATTCTGATTTAGTCATAATTGCATCAATTCAATTTTATTTATCCAGCGCCAAATCACAACAACAGTCACCTCAAAGTGCTTTATATTGTACAGTAGATGTACAATAATACATACAGAGACAAACCCAGCAATCATATGACCCCCTATGAGCAGCACCTTGGCGACAGTGGGAAGGAAAAACTCCCTTTTAACAGGAAGAAACCTCCGGGAGCAAATTGCTGATGCACCTCACACACTGCACCGGCTGGTCAGGATGTGACGTCAAATTGTGCGCTCGACACCAGGACCAGTGACAAACCAACTCTATTTCAGAAAGACACAACTTGTGTCCCAGCGGCCGGTGCTCACTGGAATAATTAATTATACTGGGACCTGGAGTGGAAGAAAATTTGGACCTTACCATAGAAAACTCCTGTTAGCCAACACAGTAAAGAAAATTCCTTTTAAAATCAAATAAAAATCATTCATTGTTTTGACCCCACCAGAACTTTTCTTGTAGGATATAAAAAAGACTGATGCTAACTGTTCATTTTGTTTCCTGTCAGAAAGAAGAGATTCCTCATGTGTCTTTGTTTATGTTCTTTATCTCTCCTGGCACGATTTCTGTGCCGTTGTTGTTTCTATGATCTATTCTGACCGCTCTCTCTGTTATGGAAAATATTGTTTGGCTTTTTTGACCCTGGAAATAAAGCAAACGAAGTTTATTTGATTCATTTACTAATCTTACTGGCTAAACCTCGTATACATCAATCCAAATTTTCTAAGGCAAACAAGGCAATATGTGCTTGTTTGATATGTTGTTTCCGCCCCAGGTTGTGTCTAACGGTCACTACACGGACCCCGTGACCGTCTGTGCCCGTGTTCTCACGCGCGGCTGTTAACTCTGCAGAGATGGGAGGGGCTCAGGTGAGGTGGGTGTGGTCAGACCTGGTCGTGGATCTTCTGGCTGTGTTCCGGATCACAGACCAGCACGTGCTGATTGAGGAGCTCTGCCTGGAAGTGGCTCCTCTCGCGCGGGGTGAGCGGCAGCGGAGCCTCGAACTCCTCCGTGACCCGGAGGCGGCGCCGGGGAGCCCGGAAGTCCGCGTACATGCTGCCTGGGGTCGAACCGGGCCGGGACTGCGGGTTTGGCACTGCTAGTTGTTAGCCTCCGCGCGGTTTGTTTGGCTGTGGCTTCACCGAATCTCTGTCCGACAGGAACTGTCGGTCTCCTCCGTGTAGTTCCACCTCCAGTTCTTCTTCTTTGTGTTTAACGGCGGTTGGCAACCAACGCAAAGGAGCATTACCGCCTCCTACTGTTCCGGAGTATGGGTCGGACAGTGAGTTCACAAGCTGTATCAAAAAAAACAAAAAAACAACAACCCTACACTCTGTCATAAACACCTATAGCCTTCAGAAACCCCACCAGTTCCCTCACCTGTGCCCTACTACCCTCCAACACACTCTTCAGATTAAATTCCCCAATTCCCCGCTCCTTCAATCTATTTTGCAGAACTGACCTCTCCACATCATAGCCCTTGCACCGCAGTATTACACGCTCTACTGTCTCCACCTCCTCCTGGCACACTCCACAAAGCCCCGTCTCATGTTCTCCTATCATCAGTAGTGTATTATTTAATGCACAATGTCCCAGTCTAAGCCTGGTAATGACCACCTCATCTCTCCTACTACCCCTATACAACCTACTCACTGCCACCTCCTTCTTAAGATGATACAATTGCCTGCCCGTACTCCCTGAATCCCACCGCTTCTGCCACTCCTGAACAACCTGCCTCCAAACAATACCTTTCGCTTCAGATCCACTGCTTGCAATTTCCATCTCAGTCCTATTTTTAGTCAACGCTCTTTTCGCCAACCTATCCACCTTTTCATTTCCACTGATCCCTACATGAGCTGGCACCCAAAGAAAGTGAATATTGCCACCACAACACCTTATTCTGCTGACAGTCTCCAGAATAGCATACAGCATGCCCTGCCTTGTCTTCGAACAAAACGATTGTAGACTTGAAAGAACAGCTGCCGAGTCAGAACATACTACCACCTGCCTGATTTTCGAACACTCTACCCATTTCAATGCTACCAAAATTGCTACCATTTCAACCGTGTACACTGCCAGTCCATCCGAAGTGCGTCTGTGTATTCCAATATTTTTTGACGGAACTGCTATTCCAAACCCTGTACTTCCAGTAACTGGACTTTTAGCACCATCCGTGAACACATGAATACACTCAGGGTATGCAGTCAACCTGTGAAAATGAAATGCTGAAACAAGATCGAATCTGCCTTTCAATGTTCTCTTCAGATCCAGCAAGTACCAGTCCACAGGAGGGGTCTCCAATAACCATGGGGGAACCACAGAGAACACTACTGCAGGACATATTTTAAGTTCATACACCTGACACTCCTTAGCCCACTGATTCCCCACCTTTCCAAAATGAGCCTTCTGACTTCTTCCATACTCCCAGCATTCCAAAAGTACCTCCTTTGTGGGATGTGCGTCACCATGACCACCAAGATGAACCCAGTAATTCACCGACACTTGCTTCCTCCTAAGATCTAGGGGCATTTCTCCCATCTCCACCTGTAGGGCACTGACTGGAGACATTTTAAAAGCTCCACAGCACACTCTAAGGGCTTCCGATTGCAGAACATCCAAACGTCTCAACACAGAAGGAGCTGCTGAACCATATGCCACACACCCATAATCAAAGACCGACCTAATTAATGCCTGGTAAAGTCTTTTCAAAGCAGAAGGGCTCGCTCCCCAACCCCTCCCAGCTACACACCTCATAACATTAATAACTTTTTTGCATTTGGTTTCAATCCGATCAATATGCTCCCGCCATGTCAGTCTCGAATCAAACACAACACCTAAGTACTTAAAAGAGCTCACTTTCCCAATTACCTTGTCATACAGTGTCAATGTCAAAGTCTCACTCACTTTTCTTTTGGTAAAGAACACACAGTTCTTCTTCTTCTTCTTCTTCTTCTTTCCCCGTAACCGCCCCCTGCGGGCTCCTGTCATCCTTAATCTGACGAACACTTCCTGTCAGGCTAAAAACGGAAGCTGTCCCTCCGGTAATGAATCGATCCATCCACGCTGCCAGCACCACCTGTGTGGATGCACTCCATCCATCTGCCACTAAAAGCCTCTGAAACAGGGGCGGATCTACGAGGTGGCACCCTAAAATAATCTCTCGACCAGTGTTGGTCAAGTTACTTGAAAAAAGTAATCAGTAACTAATTACTGATTACTTCCCCAAAAAAGTAATCCCGTTACTTTACTACGGTGGCCCCTAGAGACAAAGCACGTACAAACTCCAAAACACTTGCAAACTCTAAAACACATGCAAATTCCAAAACACATGCAAACTCCAAAACACTTGCAAACTCTAAAACACATGCAAACTCCAAAAGACTTGCAAACTAAAAAACACATGCAAACTCCAAAACACGTTCAAACTCCAAAACACATGCAAAATCCAAAACACTTGGAAACTAAAAAACACATGCAAACTCCAAAACACGTACAAACTCCAAAACACATGCAAACTCCAAAACACGTACAAACTCCAAAACACATGCAAACTCCAAAACACGTACAAACTCCAAAACACATGCAAAATCCAAAACACTTGCAAACTAAAAAACACATGCAAACTCCAAAACACGTACAAACTCCAAAACACATGCAAAATCCAAAACACGTACAAACTCCAAAACACATGCAAAATCCAAAACACGTACAAACTCCAAAACACTTGCAAAATCCAAAACACTTGCAAACTAAAAAACACGTACAAATTCCAAAACACGTACAAATTCCAAAACACGTACAAATTCCAAAACACTTGCAAACTAAAAAACACATACAAATTCCAAAACACGTACAAATTCCAAAACACTTGCAAAATCCAAAACACATACAAATTCCAAAACACGTACAAATTCCAAAACACTTGCAAAATCCAAAACACTTGCAAACTCAAAAACACATGCAAATTCCAAAACACAACGGAAGTGCTCCAGGACGCTAGGGGCAGTGTTGAGCTTTTGTTACCTAGTAACTACACAAGCCAGGAAGTACCAATGACCGGATTTGGGGTTTGCAGCCTTAAAGGCCGCATTTTATGGCCGATTACGTCACAGCGACAAGAGAAGGCTTTCCCAATTCAAAGGCTGCTCGAAATGCGGCCCTCAAATGCGTCCATAATTTCCCTTCATGGCCCAACATATCCCAGACTTCATAGTGCGGTGGTGGTGTGGATAATTTTGCCGAAAAAAAAAAACGGTGGAAGCGGAGCGGAGGAAGAGTAAACTTTCAGAAGTAAGTACTGAATATTATGTCACTTATTTATGCGCAAATATTTTTTTAATGAAGAACATTAAACCATTATTGTTGGCCACATGTCGGGAAAGTTATGTGACATTAGTCATGTCTGTACTTTCAGAATTAACTTGGTTTTAAAGCCTTTACTTTAAAAAATATATATATAGTCGACCTTAATCTGACAGAGAATGTGATGATTTTGTGGATAATTAAAGTCAGTCATATATCCACAAACACAACAAGCTGAAAGTCAGTGATGCTGCTCGGTTTGCAGTCCTGAATATCACAGCACAAGGAAGATTCACTGCACTGTTAATGTGAGCTATGTTATATTGCTGCCTCTGTTCGGTGGTGTCGAGCCAAACGCACTTTAACGTGTGTTTGAACGAGCTGACGGTTCACTCGTTAAGCTGAAAGAAAGATGCTTTAATCACAGCAGTCACACATGTGTGTCCACTGCACCATCTGGGAACGCCTCTTGTTTCGTAATAACACAAACACTAAATCCTCCTTCTTTTGTGCTGTTTTGTAGCAGTGTGTACACCTGAGACTGTCACCTGTCTGTCTGTCCTGCACTCTCTCTCTGTTTCTTTCTCTCTGATTGTGTAATAAAAGTATGAACATGTGTTTATAAGTTATACTTGTGTTTGAATCCTGCAGCTTATCACACATTTGATTTCCATGTGTGACGACTGCAAGTGTCCAGAGTGAGGACAGACTGAGGGACCCACTGCTGCACATCATCTGTGAGGCTTTGCAGCCCTGATGATCCACCAGGACAAACTCAGCAGTGTGTGAGGAAGAGGAGGAGGAAGAGCCAGCAGCAGCTGACAGATGGAGAGAATAGACAGACTGTTCCCTGTTTGTGAAGGACTGCTAGAAAAGTTTAACATAACTGTCTGTGCTGAATCAGTCTTATTAGGTAATGTTCAAATAATGTGATCATCCCAGTGTTTCCAGTGTGGGAGAAAGTACTCAGAGTACTCAGGGCCTTCAAGTTACACACTATGAAAGGCAGCAACAAGTTTAATGTTCAGAAACCTAAAGTCTGTATCAGCAGCAGAATGGAGCTAAAAGTAAATGTTGGTTTCAGTTCTATGAAGCTTTGAGTATTTTGGATCAGTAGCTGCTGTGTGTGTTGCATCATATTGCTGTAATTGTTTATATGCTTTATATATTCTGAGCTAAGTTGATCTATGGTGTTACATCATATTCTATAAGGATGTTATGTGTTTGTAGACTTTCTGCCCAGTTTGACCCATTTAGCAGACGTCAGCCTGTTTAAGGCTCTGATATCTATTCTGTATGACTTAAAGCAGTTATGACATGGTCTGATTTTCTCACCCAATAAAGGAATATTTCATATATCAGTCTACTCTTCATTTTATCAGAAACAGTTATCACAGCTTGTACATTTTGTTTTTATAAATATATGTAAGCAATGAGCCAAATTTAGTAATGCCAACATGAAGGAACAACATTTGTCTCTTATATATGATACACCTATATATGCACTGTCAAAGATACTTGTCTTTGAGTGAAGATTTAAGGTGATAAGACATGTAAATAACTGCAACTTGAATCTGTACTGAGGCTCAGTATTTGACACAGAGTTCATGTTCACTGCTGTAATAGCTAATAATGATTAATATAATAACTAGAATATTGGCCATATTATATTTACATTACCAAAGTGATATGACTTTAGTCTCATGAACAACATCAGCTAATTCTTATTTACTAATTAATCTTGAAATGACTGTTCAGTACAGAAATGAAGCCCAAAAATCATGTTTTACTGTCCTGTGGTCTCAGCCTCAGATACTTATCAAATCACACAAAGCTCATGTAGAAACAAACAAACAAATGAACAAAATATGTTCTCCCTCATTTCTGTCAAACCAAGTTGTATGACACGTTTCCAGCGGTTAGTATCACGGTTGCTAGGCAACCTGGGAAGCGCGACGGAGACTAGACCGTCCCATACAGACAAACTTGCCGTTTATTTTGCAAATCGAGCTCAACACTGCCCCTAGCGTCCTGGAGCACTTCCGTTGTGTTTTGGAATTTGCAAGTGTTTTTTAGTTTGCAAGTGTTTTGGAATTTGTAAGTGTTTTGGAGTTTGCATGTGTTCTTTAGTTTGCAAGTGTTTTGGAATTTGTACGTGTTTTGGAATTTGTATGTGTTTTGGATTTTGCAAGTGTTTTGGAGTTTGCATGTGTTCTTTAGTTTGCAAGTGTTTTGGAGTTTGCATGTGTTTTGGAATTTGCATGTGTTTTGGAGTTTGTACGTGCTTTGTCTCTAGGGGCCACAGTACTTTACTGATTACTTATTTTCAAAAGTAATTAATTACTTAGTTACTTTTTAAAAACACGATTTACAACCTGAATAGGTGATAAAGCGATAGATCTTTCAGCCCAATTCTACTTTTCTGCATAATCCATCATACAAAATGTAATCAAATGGAAAAGTCTCTTTTTAAAACTTGTTTTATTAGTTTTAATCTTTTAACTTTATGCATCAAGCAAAGATTTAATTATATGCAACATTCTCTGACTGGAAGAAATTAGTTTAACATTTAAACCTATTTTCTGCACATTCCAGCTCATAAAATAAAATATTTTGTGTGTTTACACTCAGTCTTTCAAATAGATGCAAGTAAAACACAGCAGAAAATAAATAAAGTCAAAGACTCAGCGGTCCTGTTGCTCTATTTTCACCTGTAAAGCAGGAGTGGGGCAGGCGGAGGTTTACCCTGGTGCAGGTGTGCCGCGGTCAGTGGAAGAATCCGCGAGTTTCTCTGTGAGTTTCCCATTACGTCGTAGCTACTCGGTGCTTGTTTGGACGTTTAGGGGTTTTTTCGCTGTAAAAAGAAGTTTTCTTCCCACGCACAGCGGACACTAATGTTTTTGTCACTTTTTATGGAATCAAACTCAAAGTAAGGTCAGTACTTCCACACTTTAAACGCTGCACGCTCATACTCTCTCTGCACTCGATATGTGATCCATTGTTGATCTGCACACAGCTGCTGTCACGAACGTCGCACTCGCTTACGTCACTGTCATGAGACATTCTCGCAAAAAATCACGGTTTTAGTAACGCAGTAACGCAGCGTTCCTACGGGAAAGTAACGGTAATCTAATTACCGTTTTTCCAATAGTAATCCCTTACTTTACTTGTTACTTGAAAAAAGTAATCAGATTACAGTAACGCATTACAAGTAACGCGTTACTGCCCATCTCTGCTCTCGACACCCGTACTGCCTCCCTGGGTTTGCATGTGATAATGTTGTTTATTAAAATAAGTTAGCATTAACACTTTGAGCCAGAGGTGGGACCAAGTCATTGTTTTGTCTCAAGTCTTTATCCTCAAGTCACAAGTCAAGTCTCAAGTAATGTCAGGCAAGTCAGAGTCGAGTCTCAAGTCACTGGTGTAAAAGTCCGAGTAAAGTCACAAGTCTGAAACTTTGAATTTCAAGTCCTTTCGAGTCTTTAAAAAAGAAAAAGAAAAAAAGAAGCATGTTGCAGTTATGCTAAATGTAAATATTAGACCATGTAATTTTTAAATCTGTGTTTTTCTCAACACATGACGAAATAGTGAACTTAGAAAATATACACAAATTGTGAAATTGCACCTCTTTAAAATGCAGCTCAATTAAACCTAGCTCCAAGAATAATTTTCACCGACAGTTCTGAGATAAGCTGCATGTTATTCTTGGATGCGCTTGTAGGACCGGCTTTAAAATCGCATCAGAAAAATATCATACACATTAAAAAAAACTGTATCACCAACGGAGCCTGGACAACATTTGCTAGTTAGATGAAGTCATGAAGCACCACCTACGTTCTTTATGCAACTTCAACTGTCGGAGAAAGTTGAAGTTGTTCCATCTCTGTCTGTGATTATCTTCTTGCATGTTTTGCATATTGCATTTCGGTTTTTTGTTGACTACTTCATAGTTTATGTACCTGAAAAAAATAACTTTTTTGAGCTTTTTTTTTTTTTTCTTTTTAAAAAAAATCTGGTTAATTTGATTGGCTGTGCTACAGCTCACGCACACATACAGTGGGGCAAAAAAGTATTTAGCCACCGATTGTGCAAGTTCCCCCACCTAAAATGATGACAGAGGTCAGTAATTTGCACCAGAGGTACACTTCAACTGTGAGAGACAGAATGTGAAAAAAAATCCATGAATCCACATGGTAGGATTTGTAAAGAATTTATTGGTAAATCAGGGTGGAAAATAAGTATTTGGTCAATAACAAAAATACAACTCAATACTTTGTAACATAACCTTTGTTGGCAATAACAGAGGTCAAACGTTTACTATAGGTCTTTACCAGGTTTGCACACACAGTAGCTGGTATTTTGGCCCATTCCTCCATGCAGATCTTCTCGAGAGCAGTGATGTTTTGGGGCTGTCGCCGAGCAACACGGACTTTCAACTCCCGCCACAGATTTTCTATGGGGTTGAGGTCTGGAGACTGGCTAGACCACTCCAGGACTTTCAAATGCTTCTTACGGAGCCACTCCTTTGTTGCCTGGGCGGTGTGTTTTGGATCATTGTCATGTTGGAAGACCCAGCCTCGTTTCATCTTCAAAGTTCTCACTGATGGAAGGAGGTTTTGGCTCAAAATCTCACGATACATGGCCCCATTCATTCTGTCCTTAACACGGATCAGTCGTCCTGTCCCCTTGGCAGAAAAACAGCCCCATAGCATGATGTTTCCACCCCCATGCTTCACAGTAGGTATGGTGTTCTTGGGATGCAACTCAGTATTCTTCTTCCTCCAAACACGACGAGTTGAGTTTATACCAAAAAGTTCTACTTTGGTTTCATCTGACCACATGACATTCTCCCAATCCTCTGCTGTATCATCCATGTGCTCTCTGGCAAACTTCAGACGGGCCTGGACATGCACTGGCTTCAGCAGCGGAACACGTCTGGCACTGCGGGATTTGATTCCCTGCCGTTGTAGTGTGTTACTGATGGTGACCTTTGTTACTTTGGTCCCAGCTCTCTGCAGGTCATTCACCAGGTCCCCCCGTGTGGTTCTGGGATCTTTGCTCACCGTTCTCATGATCATTTTGACCCCACGGGATGAGATCTTGCGTGGAGCCCCAGATCGAGGGAGATTATCAGTGGTCTTGTATGTCTTCCATTTTCTGATGATTACTCCCACAGTTGATTTTTTCACACCAAGCTGCTTGCCTATTGTAGATTCACTCTTCCCAGTCTGGTGCAGGTCTACAATACTTTTCCTGGTGTCCTTCGAAAGCTCTTTGGTCTTGGCCATGGCGGAGTTTGGAGTCTGACTGTTTGAGGCTGTGGACAGGTGTCTTTTATACAGATGATGAGTTTAAACAGGTGCCATTCATACAGGTAACGAGTGGGGGACAGAAAAGCTTCTTACAGAAGACGTTACAGGTCTGTGAGAGCCAGAGATTTTCCTTGTTTGAGGTGACCAAATACTTATTTTCCACCCTGATTTACCAATAAATTCTTTACAAATCCTACCATGTGGATTCATGGATTTTTTTTTTCACATTCTGTCTCTCACAGTTGAAGTGTACCTCTGGTGCAAATTACTGACCTCTGTCATCATTTTAAGTGGGGGAACTTGCACAATCGGTGGCTGACTAAATACTTTTTTACCCCACTGTACGTACGGGTGTGGTTTGAATAAATAATGCCCACTTTCTATATAATATGCGTGTTAAATGTTATATTTGGGGTGAAATATCAAGTCTTTTCAAGTAAACCGGTTCAAGTCCAATTCAAGTCCCAGGTCACTGCTGTAAAAGTCCAAGTCAAGTCAGTCTTAGAACATTTTTTCAAGTCAAGTTTAAAGTCATAAAATTAATGACTCGACTCTGACTCGAGTCCAAGTCACATGACTCGAGTCCACACCTCTGCTTTGAGCCTAGCTACAAGTTAACACTAAATATAAATAGTAACACATATCGTATAATGTCACCCCCGCCCACATCTGTGCCAGAGCACATTTTGAGCAGGCTACTAAAACCAGAGTTATAAAAAATATATGCAATGAGTTTTTTAGAGAGAGATAGAGAGGGATATGGACAGCGAGTCATGAGATGTGAGAGATTTGTGATGTTTGGAGTAGAGATGGACCGATCCGATATTACGTATCGGTATCGGTCCGATACTGACCTAAATTACTGGATCGGATATCGGAGAAAAATAAAAAATGTAATCCGATCCATTAAATATCACGAAAGCACCTCGCAAAACTTGCAACACGCCGTAACTCACCTCAGAACGTTAGCAGTCGGAGCAGTATGCATCACGTGATAGAGCAGCTGTGGCATGCCGGACCTGTCGGTGGTCTGGATAGCATTTGGAGCTTCACTAGCAACCTGGCATTTCATCTCCGACAAAGTTATCCCCGAGAGAAGTAAAGCAAGTGTGTAAGTCCATCTCTGAATGTTTGTAAAGCATTCCCACGTTAAGCTTAACAAGCGACTGCCTCTCGCTCTCCGGCTGCTACTTCAATCGTGAAACTGCTTAAATGATCAGCTGATCTGCTTTTCTGTCGCGAGTCCGTGTCTCTTGTTTGTTTTTGGCCTACTTTGCACCAGAAAGAGGAAACCAGCGGCTGAACAACAGCAGCACGTTTAAGCTTGATCAGCTGTTGTTAGAATTTATTTATTATTACTTTCTACACCAGGATCTTTTTCTACGTAGCTGACGGCTGGTAACTGTGCAGGGGCGGATCTAGCAAAGTTTAGCCAGGGGGGCCGATAGGGCATGAACAGGGAAAAGGGGGCACAAAGACATACTTTTCTTTCTTATTCTCATTTAAAATGTCTAGCTTTTAATAAATAATTATCTGACAGCCAAAGTTTTAATCTGATGTAAAATGAATAGAAGTCAATTACTGTATATAGTGACTATTAAGTCTACTATATACCCTAGTAAGCTATAGTACTTTTTACTTTGGGAAGGTACCATCTGTGCAGTCTGCAATTTTGTTGAAGAAAGATGTTGAATCTATTTAATATTTCTTGAAAAATAATTGATTTCTGTGCATTTTTTTTCACACTGCATCAAATTAAGGTTGATTACGTCGATTAAGCATCATGAGGTGGCGCGTGAGGGGTGGTTCCTTATTTTTTATTTATTTATTTTTGTTGTTGCTGGGAGTTGGAACCGTATTAGTTAGGTTGCTTAATATTTACGCTAAGTACTCTTTAAAATACCAGAATAGGGAGGATGGTGTAGGTCTAAGTTTATTAGATTGATCAGTATTGCTGAAATATGAAATATTTTTTTTGTATACAGGTATAACAGAATAGCTTTAGTGTAGTTGTTGTTTTAAACTTGAGTATGAACTTGCAGACTTGCAAAATGCAGCAAGATATTTTAAAAAACAGTTTTGTTGATTAAAAAACACTATATCGGATTCATATCGGTATCGGCAGATATCCAAATTTATGATATCGGTATCGGTATCGGACATAAAAAAGTGGTATCGTGCCATCTCTAGTTTGGAGTATGTAGTTAGTGTGTTGTGTAGTCATTTGTTTTGTTTTGTGTGTCAGTGAGGGCACTTATGAACGTCACAAAGGCAGACTGCAGTGTAAACTCTGTCTCCAGGACGAGTGATCCACTTCCTGTTGTCAGACCTGCAGGTTTATCCCTGTGGGGGTTCTCCTCTGTCTTGTGGTGGACAAACTACTTTTTCTTATTGTGTCACCTGATTGTTCTTTAATTTTAGTTTTAGTAGTATTCTTAAAAGGTTGTACCAAAATCACCAGATGCATCGGCTGCATTTTTAGGTCTGTAGTTGTGTAAAACTTTATTGTTTATCAAATTTGTGCATAAGTTTTTAAAATAAAATGAACGTTTTTATGTTCTTGTGTGATTTCAGATCAGTTGTAGGTTGTGCTGAAAAAACAATGAAACAAACAAGGTGAGAAAAAATGAATAATAAATGTAAAATCAAACGTAGTTAAAAGTGAGCCGTTATATCCTGAAGCCCAGCGGGTTAATTGTTGTGTAAATTTAAGCAAACAATTTCATTACTTGTAATAAAAAGAGTGAAACTGAAGTTAGACTTGTGTTTGTAACTGAACCATGTTTTGTAGCTTTCTGGATTTTATACTTATTGGGCTGCATATTTATTTATTATACAGGCTATACCAGGGGTCGGCAACCTTTTTGATGATGAGTGCCATCTAAATTTCCTCAGAAGTCAATGTGCCATATGATTGCATTAGCAATAGATTTAATAACGCTCTATATCAACAGTTACACACTATATAGGACAACTTTATAGAATTATATTTGAATATTTGTTCGCAGATGTTGGCAGCTATCAGTGAATAGTTATCAGCTATTATGAAACAAAAAAAGACTTTTTATCCATAACAGCAAATGAACAGCTCTCATTTCTAGAAATATGGACAAATTTATTAAACCCCCCAAAATATGACTATCCAGAGTTGGGACCAGGAAGCAGAGTTGCAGTCTTACACGCTTCTCTGCAGCTTCTCTCCTCCTGCTACCCCCCCAAAAACCCATCTCCATAGAGACTGTGTCAGCTTCCAAAAAGACAAAAAACAAACTAAAAACCAGCAACAAACAACTTAAACATAAACAATCACAAAGAAAGAACAATACAGTATCCACATCTGAACCAAAGAGTAAAACAGTGAAATGTGGATTATTAAATATTAGGTCTCTCTCCTCCAAGTCTCTGTTAGTACATGACTTAATAATTGATCAACAAATTGATTTACTCTGCCTTACAGAAACCTGGTTGCAGCAGGATGATTATGTTAGTTTAAATGAATCAACACCCCCGAGCCATTCTAACTACCAGAAACCTCGAAGCACAGGCCGAGGGGGCGGTGTGGCAGCAATTTTTCACACCAGCCTATTAATTAATGAAAGACCAAGACAGACTTTTAATTCATTTGAAAGCCTGATGCTTAACATTGTCCACCCCAGCTGTGAAACTCAGAAACCAGTCTTACTTGTTATCATCTATCGTCCACCTGGGCCTTACACAGAGTTTCTGTCTGATTTCTCAGACTTTATATCTAATTTAGTTCTGAGCTCAGATAAAATAATTATTGTGGGTGATTTTAACATCCATGTAGATGCTAAAAATGACAGCCTCAACATGGCATTTAATCTGTTATTAGACTCAATTGGTTTCTCTCAAAATGTAAAAGAACCCACCCACCACTTTAATCACACTCTAGATCTTGTTTTAACATATGGCATAGAAACTGAACATTTAACAGTGTTTCCTGAAAACCCTCTCCTGTCTGATCATTTCCTGATAACATTTACTTTTACAATAATTGATTACACAGCGGTGAAGAGTAGACTTTATCAAAGTAGATGTCTTTCTGAAAGCACTGTAACTAAGTTTAAGAATATAATCCACCCACTGTTATCATCTCCAATGCCCTGTACCAACACAGAGCAAAGCAGCTATCTGAACGCTACCCCAACAGAGGTCGATTATCTTGTTAATAATTTCACCTCCTCACTACGTACGACTCTGGATACTGTAGCTCCTGTGAAAACTAAGGCCTCAAATCAGAAGTACCTGACTCCGTGGTATAATTCTGAAACACGTACCCTAAAGCAGATGACTCGTAATCTGGAGAGGAAATGGCGTGTCACAAATCTAGAGGATCATCATTTAGCCTGGAGAAATAGTTTGCTGCTTTATAAGAAAGCCCTCCGCAAAGCCAGAACATCTTACTATTCATCACTGATTGAAGAAAATAAGAACAACCCTAGGTTTCTCTTCAGCACTGTAGCCAGGCTGACAAAAAGTCAGAGCTCTTTTGAGCCAACCATCCCTTTAACGTTAACTAGTAATGACTTCATGAACTTCTTCACAAATAAAATTTTTATCATTAGAGAAAAAATTACCAATAATCATCCCACAGATGTAATATTATCTACAGCTACTCTTAGTACCATTGATATTAAGTTAGACTCTTTTTCTCCAATTGATCTTTCTGAGTTAACTTCAATAATTACTTCCTCCAAACCATCAACGTGTCTTTTAGACCCCATTCCTACAAAACTGCTCAAAGAAGTCCTGCCATTAATTAATTCTTCGATCTTAAATATGATCAACCTATCTCTAATAATCGGCTATGTACCACAGGCCTTCAAGCTGGCTGTAGTTAAACCTTTACTCAAAAAGCCATCTCTAGACCCAGCAGTCTTAGCTAATTATAGGCCAATCTCCAACCTTCCTTTCATATCAAAAATCCTTGAAAGAGTAGTTGTCAAACAGCTAACAGATCATCTGCAGAGGAATGGTTTATTTGAAGAGTTTCAGTCAGGTTTCAGAGCTCAGCACAGCACAGAAACAGCTTTAGTGAAGGTTACAAATGATCTTCTTATGGCCTCTGACAGTGGACTCATCTCTGTGCTTGTCCTGCTAGACCTCAGTGCAGCGTTCGATACTGTTGATCATAATATCCTATTAGAGCGATTAGAACATGCTGTAGGTATTACAGGTACTGCGCTGCAGTGGTTTGTATCATATCTATCTAATAGACTCCAATTCGTGCATGTAAATGGAGAGTCCTCTTCACACACTGAGGTTAATTATGGAGTTCCACAGGGTTCAGTGCTAGGACCAATTCTGTTTACATTATACATGCTTCCCTTAGGCAGTATCATTAGAAGACATAGCATACATTTTCACTGCTATGCAGATGACACCCAGCTCTATCTGTCCATGAAGCCAGATAACACACACCAATTAGTTAAACTGCAGGAATGTCTTAAAGACATAAAGACCTGGATGGCCGCTAACTTTCTGCTTCTTAATTCAGATAAAACTGAGGTTATTGTACTCGGCCCTGAAAATCTTAGAAATATGGTATCTAATCAGATTCTTACTCTGGATGGCATTACCTTGGCCTCCAGTAACGCGGTGAGGAACCTTGGAGTCATTTTTGACCAGGACATGTCCTTCAACGCACATATTAAACAAATATGTAAGACTGCTTTCTTCCATTTGCGCAACATCTCTAAAATTAGAAATATCCTGTCTCAGAGTGACGCTGAAAAACTAGTTCATGCATTTATTACTTCCAGGCTGGACTACTGTAATTCATTATTATCAGGATGTCCAAAAAACTCACTGAAAAGCCTTCAGCTAATCCAAAATGCTGCAGCAAGAGTCCTGACAGGGACTAGAAAGAGAGAGCATATTTCTCCTGTTTTGGCTTCCCTTCATTGGCTTCCTGTTAAATCCAGAATTGAATTCAAAATCCTGCTCCTCACATACAAGGTCTTAAATAATCAGGCCCCATCTTATCTTAATGACCTTGTAGTACCATATCACCCTATTAGAGCGCTCCGCTCTCGCTCTGCAGGCCTACTTGTTGTTCCTAGAGTATTTAAAAGTAGAATGGGAGGGAGAGCCTTCAGTTTTCAGGCCCCTCTTCTGTGGAACCAGCTTCCAGTTTGGATTCGGGAGACAGACACTATCTCTACTTTTAAGATTAGGCTTAAAACTTTCCTTTTTTCTAAAGCATATAGTTAGGGCTGGACCAGGTGACCCTGAATCCTCCCTTTGTTATGCTGCAATAGATGTAGGCTGCCGGGGGATTCCCATGATGCATTGAGTTTTTCCTTTCCAGTCACCTTTCTCACTCACTATGTATTAATAGACCTCTCTGCATTGAATCATATCTGTTATTAACCTCTGTCTCTCTTCCACAGCATGTCTTTATCCTGTCTTCCTTCTCTCACCCCAACCGGTCGCAGCAGATGGCCGCCCCTCCCTGAGCCTGGTTCTGCCGGAGGTTTCTTCCTGTTAAAAGGGAGTTTTTCCTTCCCACTGTCGCCAAAGTGCTTGCTCATAGGGGGTCATATGATTGTTGGGTTTTTCTCTGTATCTATGAAGCGCCTTGAGGCGACTTTTGTTGTGATTTGGCGCTATATAAATAAAATTGAATTGAATTGAATTGAATTGAACTGTACAACAGAAAATGCAAATGCTATTTATGGTCTCCTCACAACAATGATAAGAAAAATAAACTGGGCCAATATGGCATGTTTGTTAACACAGAGATACACATGTTAATGTGATCTCTGGTCTCCAGCATTCAGACGGCTACCTGAGGACAGTCATGTGAGAGAAAATCTGCTCACACAGACATGTAGAGCCAAGGGGCGATCGTGGCTCAAGAGTTGGGAGTTCGCCTTGGAAGGTTGCCGGTTCGAGCCCCGGCTTGGACAGTCTCGGTCGTTGTGTCCTTGGGCAAAACACCCGTTGCCTACTGGTGGTGGTCAGAGGTGGCGCCAGTATCCGGCAGCCTCGCCTCCGTCAGTGCGCCCCAGGGCGGCTGTACCTTGCCATCACCAGTGTGTGTGAATGGGTGGATGACTGGTTGTGTAAAGCGCTTTGGGGTCCTGAGGGACTAGTAAAAAGCGCTATACTGTCAATAAGGCCTCTGCAATGTTCTGAAGACAGTTAAAGTTGTCAGGCAGTGATGTCCAGCAGGTGAAAATGCAGCTCCATGAACACACACAGCTGTGGATTCCAGCTGCATTCGTAGTTCTGCAAACTTTGACCCCACAGAGTCGAGCTTTTCAGTTCAATCAGCTGCATTTCGATGTCCTCTGTTTCCAAACAGCAGTGTTGGGGAGTAACGGAATACATGCACCGCCGTTACGTATTTAGAATACAAAATATAAGTAACTGTATTCCGTTACAGTTACCGTTTAAAAAGGTGGTATTCAGAATACAGTTACTTTGTTGAAATAAATGGATTACACTGCGGTACTTTCCTGTTTCATATTGTCGCGGGTCAGGACTGTTTGGGTTTTGTTTGACAGCTACGCTCTGTTGTTCCAGGCGGCAGCGTTACGGTTGCCATGGTTACAGGGTGACGCCCTCTCTCTCTCTCTGCGACTGTGTGTTTCCTGGGTGAGAGAGCGCCTTTTCGTTGTTGTTGTTGTTGTTGTTGTGCTAAGGTAACAGGCAGAATGCTACAAGCATAGCTCTAAAGAATGTAGCATCATGGGTAGTGTAGTCCGTGTTGCAGGGAGAATGCACTGCCATACACGTTATGGGTCTGTGAGCGAGGAGGGACAAAAAGGGGAGTGGAAAGGTACGAGTTGTCGTCGAGGAAAAACGGGAGCTGGAAGCATGTAAATATAATAATAACCACTGCAGCCAAGAAGAGAGCCTGACGAGCCCAGCTGTAAGTAAGCTATTAAGACTCGACTGTACACTGTGTTCCTGTTTTCCTCCGAAAACAATAAGTTCTGTTGGAGCAGTCTTTCAACGCCTCTCTCTGTCTCTCGCAAGAAAAGTTGACCCACACAACAAAGTAAAGCTATTTTTCGGCTACGAGCCGACAGGGACCCCGCCGTATTAGTCAGAGGTCCCTTTACTACGGTTCGGAGCCGCGGACCTTCAGTAATAGTAATAAATCACACAGCAATAGTACATTCACGTTGTTGTAAAAAGCATGATAATATATTAAGTAATCCAAAGTATTCAGGATACGTTACTGTCATTGAGTAACGTAACGGAATACGTTACAGAATACATTTTGGGGCATGTATTCTGTATTCTGTAATGGAATACATTTTAAAAGTAACTTTCCCAACACTGACAAACAGTTAATGCGAGACAAATCCAGCTGCTCATTAAAGCTTTCTGGATTGATCGAGTTTACGGATGTATCCGTGTATCTCCGTGGTGCTGATGCTGCGCTGAGCAGACAGCTCCTGAAGTGTCAGAATGTGGAAATTTCAACATCGCTTGAAAAAACTGCCAGCTAGCAACATCCCTCTCACTGGTAGGCTAAGTTATTTTTAGCTAATTACAAGTTGAATCTGGTAGTTGGGGTTGTTAGCTAAGATACTGTCATTAAGAAGCGGCACAACTAATGTGTCTATGCAACAAGGGCGTAGATTTGGCATTTTAAATGAGAATAAGAAAGAAAAGTATTTCTTTGTGCCCCCCTCTCCCTGTTAATGCCCTACCTGCCCCCCTGGCAGCACTTTGCTAGACCCGCCCCTGCACAGTTACCAGCTGTCAGCTACATAAAAAAGGATCCTGGTGTTATTTGTCTCTCAGAAACAGTTCATAACTTCAACTCATCCATGTCACCTAAAAGGTAAACCTGTTTCTCCATCACCTGTTCAGCTCTGATGATTCAGTAAGGACATCTCCTGGTTTCATCTTCATGTTTCCCTCTCACCACATATCCAAACCGACATCATGACCAGCAGCTTTACAGCTGTGGCTCCAGCAAACATCAGCTGATACTAGAAAGTAATATTAAATAAATTCTAACAACAGCTGATCAAACGTGCTGCTGTTGTTTAACGCGACATCTGCTGGTTTCCTCTTTCTGGCACAAAGTGAGAGATAAACAAGAGAGAAAAGCTGATCAGCTGATCATTGATTAGTTTCATGATTGAAGGAGCAACAGGAGAGGGAGGGGGAGGATGAGAGAAGAAGCAGCTGTGCAGCGTAAAGACGCAGAAAAACTGCAGCTTTGTGTCTTTTTCCATTCTAGCTGAAGTCCGGGACAAACTGTGTTTCTTTTCACCTCAATACCAAACGCATAATAATTTCTCTGAATACAAAACGATTCTGTTTTTTACAGGACGGTCATGCCGACCACAGAGCCAGCCTTCCTGATCAGTTTCTCCAGCCTGGATGAGTCCTTCTTTGCTGTGCTGCTCCCCCAGCACACCACAGCATAGAAAAGTACTCCAGCAACCACCGACTGGTAAAACATCCTCAGGAGCTTCCTGCAGATGTTAAAAGACCTCAGCCTCCTGAGGAAGTACAGTCGGCTTTGGGCTTTTTTATACAGGTGCTCTGTGTTGCATGACCAGTCCAGTTTATTGTCCACCCACAGCCCGAGGTACTTGTACTTGTTGACCACCTCCACCTCCTCCCCCTCTATCTGAACCGGCAGTGGACCTTCTCTGGACCTCCCGAAGTCCACAACCAGTTCCTTAGTCTTTGAGGTGTTGAGTTGCAGGTGGTTTGTGTGACTCCATGCGACAAAGTTCCTCACCAGACTTCTGTACTCCTCTTCCTGATCATCCCAGATACACCCCATGATGGCCGTGTCGTCTGCAAACTTCTGAATATGGCATAATTCAGAGTTGTAGCAGAAGTCAGAGGTGTACAGGGTGAAGAGAAGAGGGGACAGCACAGTTCCCTGTGGTGCTCCTGTGCTGCTGACCACTGTGTCAGACGTGATGTCCTTCAGCCTGACGTACTGTGGTCTGTCGGTGAGGTAGTCGGAGATCCAGGCCACCAGGCAGGGGTCCACCTCCATCCTGTTCAGTTTTTCCTGAAGCATACAGGGCCGGATGGTATTAAAGGCACTGGAAAAGTCAAGAAACAGGATCCTGACCGTGCCTTTTCCCCCATCCAGGTGTGAGTGGGCTCTGTTTAGGAGGTACAGGATGGCATCCTCCACTCCGACACCCGCCTTGTATGCAAACTGTAGTGGGTCCTGGGCATGTTGTACCTGTGGTCGGAGGAGGTTGAGGAAGAGCCGCTCTAGAGTCTTCATAAGATGTGACGTCAGTGCCACCGGTCAGAAGTCATTCAGCTCATTGGGCCGGTTCTTTTGGGGACCGGGACGATGCAGGATGTCTTCCATAGGGCGGGCACTCTCCCCAGTCACAGACTGAGATTGAAGACTCGTTGTAGCGGCTCCCCAAGTTCAGCAGCACACGCCTTTATGTATGTGTTGTGTTACTTTACAGATTATTTATCTTCAAACATAATTAGTTACTTTATTACTTAGTTACTTTTTAAAAACATGATACACAACCTGAATAAGTAGAATGTAGAAGAATGGGAGGCAGAGCCTTCAGTTTTCAGGCCCCTCTTCTGTGGAACCAGCTTCCAGTTTGGATTCAGGAGACAGACACTATCTCTACTTTCAAGATTAGGCTTCAAACTTTCCTTTTTGCTAAAGCATATAGTTAGTGCTGGACCAGGTGACCCTGAATCCTCCCTTAGTTATGCTGCAATAGACGTAGGCTGCCGGGGATTCCCATGATGCACTGGGTGTTTCTTGTTCACTCACTATGTATTAACAGACCTCTCTGCATTGAATCATATCTGTTATTAATCTCTGTCTCTCTTCCACAGCATGTCTTTATCCTGTCTTCCTTCTCTCACCCCAACCAATCACAGCAGATGGCCCCGCCCCTCCCTGAGCCTGGTTCTGCTGGAGGTTTCTTCCTGTTAAAAGGGAGTTTTTCCTTCCCACTGTCGCCAAAGTGCTGCTCATAGGGGGTCATATGATTGTTGGGTTTTTCTCTGTATGTACTGTACCATATGAAGCACCTTGAGGCGACTTTTGTTGTGATTTGGCGCTATAAATAAAATAGAATTGACCTTTCAGCCCAATTCTATTTTCCTGCATAATCCATCACAATGTAATCAAATGAAAAAGTCTCTTTTTAAAATTTATTTTATTTGTTTTAATCTTTGCATCAAGCAAATATTAAATTATATGCAACAGTGTTTAAAAGTGTTTAACTTGTTTAACATTTAAACCTATCACCTGCAGCATATAAAATAAAATCGTGTTTTGTGTATATACTCTTTCCAACAGATGAAAGTAAAACACATCAGAAAAGAAATAAAATCACAGATTCAGCAGCACTGAGTCGTGTTGCTCTTAAATTTATTGTCACCAGTTTAGCAGGAGTGGGGCGGGTGGAGGTTTGCCCACAGCGGTCATGTCAGTGGGAGGATCCGGGGGTTTCTCTGTGAATGTCACGTTCCCGTGGCAGCGTGCTCGCTGCTCGCTCAGATCTGAAGTTTAATGTTTCGCTGTAAGAAGTTTTCTTCCCACGCAGAGTGTACAGTGGACGCTAATGTTTTTATCACTTTTTATGGACTAAAACTCAAAGTAATGTGAGTACTTCCATGCTTTAAATGCTGCATGGTCGTACTTTCACGGTCATGGCGATGACCATCCCGCCACATTCTGCCCCCTGAGGGTGAAAACCTGCAGCTCCACGCCAGAGAGCTGCAGGAAGTGTGATTTAAGAAACTTTATTTCAGAATAAAATAAAAGATGTAATTTCCTCTGAGACCCTCGGTGTGGCTCAGGGACAACAAAAGGTCAAAATTCACACAACTAACGAGCTAAAGAAGATCAGGTGGAGGACGAGCAGCCCCAGGTTCAAATCCTCACACACACACAGACATGAACCAAAGCTCTGTGTCTGTGTGTGTGCGTAGGTCAGTTCATTGCACATCAGGTCTGACACTGAAGCGTCACATGTGACCAATGACAGCTGCTCAGCTGCTGGGCTCCGCCCCCTGAGCGTGCTGCTGTCGGTCCACCTTGTAGAACTGGTGTTTCTGGATGTGCCGGTACAGCGTGGTGTATTTGGACACCCTCCTCATCCTCGGCAGGATGAAGGTGTGGGTGAAGTCGTCTCTGCTCAGAGCGCCGCGGCCCTCGGCTGCCAGAACGCCGTTCACAAAGTGCAAGCAGAAGCTGAAGCAGTTGTGGTTGTTTTCATCAAACCTGCGACACACAGAGAGAAAAGCTGTCGACAGATTTCTACACCTGCAGGTGATGGTGGTGAAGGCGCCGTGGCAGCGAAACACGCCTGTGTCTGGCGACCACCGCGGGTCACCTCGAACCTGTCTGACAGCGAGGGAGGCTCATAACGACAGAACGCGTTCAAGCTTCCTGCCTTCAAACAGCTCTCAGGTAAACTGTCAGGAAGGTCAGGTGTGAGTTACCTGTGCCAGGCAGGGTCCCACATAGGCCCGTCAGAGAAGCGCTCCAGGTACTGGTCCCACTGAGCGAGCAGGTGGAACATGTCGGGTCGGACCAGAGGGACGCTGATGCTGCGCTCCCAGCCGCTCTGATCCCTGCGGACGCCGCCACGAGTGTAGTTATACACAACACCTGCACACAGGTAGGAGGAGCTGATCACTCTGATCACTGGCCACGGGTCATCGATCACATTGATTATTGATCATTGTTTGGCTGCAGAGCTGAAATCTGTCAGGCGCTGCGGGAGGATCACATCACATCTGTCTGAGATGAATGATTCATAACGTTAAATTTAGAGAACATAAAAATAAATTATTTATAAAATCTAAATTATTAAAATTAGGAGATTTAGTGAAACCACGGACACTATTAATTACGTTTAAGGCTAAAAAATAATATTTTGCCTTTTAAGTTACAAAGAGTATTTTTAACGTGTTCGGGGGGAGAAGACAGAAGGAAATTTTATTTTAAGCGTCAGCTACACAAAGATTAATGAGTCCAACGGTTAGAGGTATACGACTGTGGAAGTGTCTTCATCATCATTTAAAGAGTTGTATAAATTTACATTGTTTTAAAAAGTGTTACATGTATAAAATTAAAATTAAAAAACTAAGCTGTAGTGCCTCTTCACCTCACTGTACAATACCTTGTGCAATACTTTTTGTAAATAGTCAACAGTGCAATAGACTCAATACTTGAAATGTGCAATTCACTTGTATTTTTATTTTTTATTCCTATTTATTCTATTTATCCCCTTTGTATATTTTATTTATATTTGTCTCTGTATTTATATATGTGTGTGTGTGTGTGTGTGTGTGTATATATATATATATATATATATATATATATATATATATATATATATATATATATATATATATATATATATATATATATATAACAATTCTGTAACTGTAACTTCTGTCGGTGCTGTGCTTTTTGGAAGTCGAATTTCCCAGAGGAACCCACCCGAGGGATTAATAAAGTTCTATCTTATCTTATCTTATCTTATCTTATCTTAAAACGATAACTCAATATGAAATTGGAGTTCACTGAAAAAGGATCCATTATTTTATTTACTCATCTTTTCTCCTTGTTACTATGTGGAGTGGTATATTCTGATTGTAAATGTGTTGTTAGGACCGGAGATAAATGTTAATGTTAGTTTGTTCCTTGACTTTTGGTGCCCGCTTGCAATATAAGTTGGATTGTAGAGAGGGGGCGGGGTTTAATAAGAATATTTTCTTCTTCCTGCTGCTTTTCACACGTGGTTGCTTTACTGATAGAAAGTGTGGTTGGTTTGTCTGAAAGAACTAACTGTGGAAGCTGTTGACCAAGTGTGAAATAAATAAATGAAATGTTTAAACGTGTCTGAAAGTTTGATTTTGGTGTCAGTCGGTAAAGTCGCCGACTGACACCGACGCTCTGCACTCGCCTTCGTCCTTCCTGTCGTCGTGACCGAACTGAGACGTGGTTGAACGTCTTTGATTAGATGAAATCAGGGATATGGCAGGTCGGGGGCGTGGTCAGCGATCATGTAGCGTCCTATTGCGAGAGGATGGTGACTGTCTGCGAACGTTTGATCTGAAGCTGAAACGACACCTGACCAAGCCTCCACCTGTCTGCTCGCACCTGAGCCCACGATCACCAGGTGACCTTTGACCTCAGAGACCTACCTTTGGTGTTGGAGATGCCGGTGTGAAGATCAGCCGCCCCATCAAAGTCTCTGAGGATCAAACAGCAGGATACACTGGTTAGACTGGGTACACTGATTGGACTGGTGGGATTGATTTAGTAATTCTACTGGGTACACTGGTTATACTCGTATCACCTGGTCCAGTATGATGACTGGTTCAAACTTCTTCATGTTCCTGTGGGTACACTGACTGTGTACCTGGCAGTGTGCTCACCTGTGTGTAAACACCTGAGTACCTTCACCTGTGTGTGTGTTACCTGTCCAGGTTGTCGTGTGCAGGTGTGACCAGCAGGCAGCAGGACGTCTTGTGCCCATTGGTGAAGGGGGAGGGGAGGCTGACTGGCGCCTCCTGCAGTCTGCTCCCCCTCAGCTCCTCCCCGCAGCTCGGGCACTGCTCCGGCACAGAGAAGCAGAAGATCTCCTTCTGACAGTGAGTCAGACGGATCACGCTGCGCTCCATCACCTCCTCCTCTCTCGTCTCCTCTCGTCCTGCTCCTCCGTTTCTCCTCTTTGACTTCTGCCTTCCTCTTCTTCTCTCCTTCTCCTTTTCAACCGTCTGCGCGGTTACAGCCTATCAGATAACATCACTGTCTGGCCCCAGCCTATCGGGTTGTGGGTGCAGTCACAAAGATGGTCACGTGACCAGGCTCACCTGTCACTTTTTCCCCTCGAACAAGGCGACCTTTGGACTGCGTGGGCAGTGTTGTCACGGAAACGGGACCTGAGCTGCAGTGCATTCTGGGATTTCAATGTCCTGTAATCACAGGCCTGCTTTCATTTAAAGAGCACATTTAAAAACACAAAATGCTGCACAAAAACAAAACAAAGAGCACATCAACTCACACCGCTCCAAACGGAAAAAGAGACTTAAAAACAGGAAGCGAAGATGCCTGTCTCATATTTAAAGGCAACGTATTCCAAAGTTTGGGAGACACAGTTGAAAAAGTTCTCCAAGTTCCAGCCTAGTTTTCGGGACAACCAAAAGCAGCTGGTCAGCTGATCTAAGGGCCGGCGAGGGAATACAAGGCTGAAGAACATCAGAGAGGTATGGAGGAGCAGGACCGTTCATAAGCCAATGTTAGGACTTCTGTGATAAACAGGAAGCCGACGATGAGAAGATGCTGCGTGTGATAGTGAAGAGACGGGCAGCAGCATTTTGAATAAGCTGAAGACGTTACAGCAGGAAGTGCCATACAAAATAAAAGACAGAGAAACTTGAGAACAACTGTCATTATTTCCAGAGAACAAGGAGAACAGCCGGCTTTGACTGCAGTCGTCACTGAGCTGTGATTGGCCGAGCACACAGGACACGCCTCAGTTTCTCCGTCTCACCTGTCAGGAACACCTGATACACGAGCTTCGAAGTCAGATGACAGATTTGCATCTCACTGGAAGTCGACCAATCACATTTCACTTAGATGGAAACCAGAGGTTCCCGTCACTCTGACACAGTCAGAAGATCTGACATCATCCGGTTTTATCATCACGTTGAACGTGACTGAAGCAGCTCTGCTTCAGGGCAGCTTCCTGTCCTGAGACTCTGATCGTCTCTTCCATGTTTTGGTTCTGCACCAGATGAGCCGATCGCATTTCATTTCCCCGATCTCCTGCACGACGACACGGCTGACCAGCCCTCCCCTCCGTCAGCACCAGCTGCTGCCTGTGGGCCTCAATCTGCCAATTGCAGTGACTTTTACTTTCCACAATAAAACAGACCTTTCAGCTTTTATTTTGAAGAGCTGGATGTAAATGTGCTCGTCAGCACTCGGCTCAGCTTCTGTAGTTTTAATGTGGCTGTAAATAAAACAGGCACTATGGAAAGATTCAGGCGTGTTTCACAGCATGTCTGTGGGATCGCACATACCGACCTCATCATCAAACACACTGCTGCTTGCGCTCTATCTAACCTATTAGTGTTAGGTGGGGTTGGGGGGGCACCGAGGCTCTCATTAGTTCCCAGAACTTAAAAAAATTGTGCAAACTCGTTGCCTCAAAAAAAGTAATGCTTACTGAAGATAACGACATCGTGCTCAAAGTTTCTGACTGTGCAGGACGAACTTTTACCCTCTGACAAACATTTCAGCTTCTACTACATTCAAAAACTATTTGTGGTAACTTTTTAAAATTTGCTGACACACTAATTAAATGCAACTAAATCACATTATGTTTGATCTCGTTGAACTTTAGAGATTTCTGGTACAACATTTAATATAAACACTGTATGATTTAAACATAATAATTAACAACAAACTTTTATTTTCAAATCCACAATCAGGTGATCATCCAACATCCTGTTCTACTGAACAGCAAATGAGTACAATGTCATCACTGTAGCTTTTGTTATTTAATTATATTTTAAATATTGTCATGGTCCTGAGTCTGAGGACTCGGTGTTTTGTGTTTCTTTACATTATTCTTTGTTCTCGGTTATTCTGTTTTGTATTTTGTTTAGGTTTGCTATGTGTTAGTGTTTTGTTTCATGCCTGCCTGTGTTCCCTCTGTCTGTCCATGGTGTTATTGTGTATGCTCATGAGTCTGCCGGTCAAGTTCAGTGTCCTGTCTGGGTCTCTGTGTCTGTTAGTTTCCTGTTTTATTCTGAAAGTTCATGTCTCATGTCAGTGTGTTCAGTTTTACCTCTCCCCTGTCTCGTTAGCCTAATTGCTCCCAGCTGTGTCTCCCTCCTGTGGCCCATTCCCTGATTACTCCCCGTGTATTTAAGCCCTGTGTTTTCCTGTGCTCTCTGTCGCGTCATCTGTTTAATGCCTTCTCAGTCTGCATTATTCTGTTACCTGGTATTCATTCTGCGTCTCTCTGCCATCTCTCTTTGTGCATTTTGCTCCTCCTCCCATGAGTGTCTGGTTTAAATGGCCTGTAAATGGCCTGTATTTATATAGCGCTTTACTAGTCCCTAAGGACCCCAAAGCGCTTTACATATCCAGTCATCCACCCAGTCACGCACACATTCACACACTGGTGATGGCAGCTACACTGTAGCCACAGCCAGCCTGGGGCGCACTGACAGAGGCGAGGCTGCCGGACACTGGCGCCACCGGGCCCTCTGACCACCACCAGTAGGCAACGGGTGAAGTGTCTTGCCCAAGGACACAACGACCGAGACTGTCCAAGCCGGGGCTCGAACCGGCAACCTTCCGATTACAAGGTGAACTCCCAACTCTTGAGCCACGATCGATTTAAGTTTTGTTCTTTAGTTTTCCCAGTTTAGGTTTGTTTACTCCCCGCTCTGCTCTTCCTGTTTTGTCACCTTCTCACCGCTGTAAATAAACACTCACTCGCACCCCAGCCAGTACCTGCATTTTGGATCCTTTTTTCAATACACCACACGACTGCCCCCAGCCGTGACAAATATGATCACATTTAAATGTTATATTTAGTTGTTAGCCTATTTAATAATCTCACAATGAAACAAAGTCTCAGATGTAATTATTCTACACCAAGTTTAGGCTTCCTGTAGCTTTGTATTGTAGTTACATCACTGACATAATCAATATAAATGTATTTATTGTCTCCAGATCAAACAACACAGAAGCTGGCGTGTTGTAGTATGTTAAGGATGGTTTATTTCCATTACTGCCTGAAGAAAGTCTTTAACACTGTCCCAGCTTCCCTCCAGTACAGTGGCAGTGGCTGTGGGTTGGAGAGCCAATTACCTTGATCCTGCAGGTGACCATCTTCACTGACTGCACCACCTGTGACGGAGGACTCATCTCACCTGATGTAAGCAAACATATTCTTTAGAACACCGACTTATTTGCTTTCTTAAACGTTTTTCTTGTATTTGCTACAGAACAGACCTCAGGACAGACAATCGAGCTGCGTTATTACACTATTACCAAACAATATTGTAAGTTTGATATAAACATGATGCCATCCATCCATTTACTTCCACTCATCTGCAGCTGGGTCGTGGAGACTGGCAGTCTAAGCAGAGAACCCCCACACCTCCCTCCCCCGTAGCTCATCCAGGGGAACTCCAGAGTGTGCTGGTCCTGGGACACGCCCACAACCCCTCAGCCAGGAGGCATCCTAGTCAGACCACGTGAACTGGCTGCTTTCAATGTGGATGAGCAGCAGCTCTACTCTGAGCCCAGCTTGAGTGACTCTTCACCAGGATGGACTCCCTCCACATCACTGCAGCTGTGGCCCCAATCCATCCATCTCTCGTTCTCGTGAACAACACACTCCTCAACTTGGGGCACCAACTCATCCCTGATGCAGAGTGGGCACTCCATCCTTTTCTGGCTGAGGATCGTGGCCATAGATTTAGAGGTGGTGACTCTCATTTCAGCCACTCCACACTCAGTCGTGATTCGCTCCAGTGAGAGCAGGAGGCCACCACCTGATGGCTGACCAAGCCCAACAGAACCCCAACAGGACCCCTCTTCAGCTTCATGCTCATTACCACCAACAGGCACCAACCACCCTAAAGTCACAGCTCCTTGCAGCAGCCTCAACGATATCCATCCTCAGCAATGTTCCCTCACTGCTGGCACGGTTTCTGCACACAGAAAATCTGCTTTGTGCACAAAAACAAATCTACCCTGAATTGAAATTAAAACTTTAACAATTCTGTTTTGCAGTGTTAGTCAGTGAGTGACTGGCTGATGCGATTCACATTCGTATATACGCAGCTAATCAACGTGGTTGACAGGCTATGACAACGTCCTTATGTTAGTTGTTAGTTGTTTAGGGAGGGGAAGTTTTAGGAGTGACGGCGTGTTTGAGATGTGAGAGATTTGCGACGTTTAGCACAAATCTTGTGTAGTTAGTGTGTAGTTAGTGCGTAGTTAGTGTGTAGTTAGTGTGTAGTTAGTGTGTAGTGTAGTCAGTAGTTTTGTTGTGTGTGTCAGAACAATGAGGCGACTGCTGAGTGTTACAGGTGTTACAGCAGTGAAACATCTGCTGCTGTCAGGCCTGCAGGTATCAGGCTGTTGTTCTCCTTCATCTCATAGTGGACACAAATTATTTTTGGAGCGGCACAAATAATTTGTGTGGCATCAGATTTGATGCAGAACAGCTGATTGTTCTGTAAATAGTTTGAAATGTTTGTTTAAGAAACGCCTTGGCTGCATTTTTAGGTAAACAGCTGCAAAACACTTTGTTGTTTGCATGACTCAGTTACTTTTTTGAAGAAGTAACTATATAATTAATTACCCAGCATTGGTCATTATTTACTGTATTTCCAGACAGAGTTACAGACTCTCTCCCAGACCACAGACTCACAATACAGTCAGAGCAAAAATAAATAAATAAAAAATTTAAAAAAGAAAGTTGTGTTTTCAAGTTATTTTTGCTTCCAGTAGTGTTAACATGCTGCACATGGACAAGATCTTTTTTAAATTCTCATTGTCAGTGGGCTAATCAGGTAATTAAAAGTCGTCTAACATAAATGCTGTAATTTGATTATTTTAAATAGTCCAGTCTGTTTTTCTTAATGTTACTGTACTGGAGCAACTGTAACCCACATAATTTCCCTTGGGATTAATAAAGTATGCTGATTCTGAAAAGCTCGAGTAAAGCAGGCAACCTATGAGTTGTAATCTTATTTTCGATTAAAGACAATATTAGGTTTACCAGTTTACCACTCCAGCTTAGTCGACTCTTGGAGTCTTTTAAAAGCAGTTGAATACTTCCGGTTTAATCCACCCTTCTGCTGATATTCTTTCACTATTTGTGTTTTGTTGTTTTGTTTTGTTCTTGTGTGTGTGTGTGTGTGTGTGTGTGTGTGGGGGGGGGGGGGTACCTTAAATTCTTTTGTAACGTGATTCTTTCTTTATTGTGTTGTAATTGTTGTTCATTGCTTTATGACTGCCGGTCTGTGAAAAGAATATTATGAATTAACTTTATTTACCTACTAAATGAAAACACTGCAAACATGACGCATGTTGGAAGGAAACTTCTCTGCTGTGGTAACACCACCAGCTTATATGACGACATGAAGAGCACGAAAAAGTAGAAAAGAAGAAGCAGGAACAGACCCTGGCAAAGAAACTCCAACTGAAAACACTCAAACACTTTCAGCTCTATTTTATTACCGAACACACAGAGACCTTCACATTCCAGCTTTTCAAAAATCCCACTTGCAAAATAACAAAAAAAACCTGATTGTGTTGTGATTATTGTGTTAAAAGAGACGCTTTCCACGGGTTCGTACTTCCGGAGGAAGTGGAACCTTATTGCTGTGCCCGCCGTTCTCCGTCGGAGCGGTTTAAGCGGCGCACCGCGGTGACAGCTCGGAGCAGTTGTTGAAGGTCCGCGGGGAAGATGAGCACCAAACAGGTGACCTGCAGGTGAGGGTGCGTGCGCGCGCGGGCGTTTGTGTGTGTGTGTGTGTGTGATCTGTCTGAGTGTCGTCGGGTGTCGCGCTGGTGTGACCCGGATGTCCGCGGACTGTTAGCCTCGTGCTAATGTTTTTAGCTCTTAGCTCCGCACTCGCCTGTCCTCGTCAGCGCGTGTGCCTCTAACTCTAACTGATCGATTAGTAATCAGTGATTCCAGGTGTGTTTAAGTGAAAGCTGAGACTAATCAGCTTCTCCAGGATCGATACTTCTGATTTAAAGTCACGTAAAGAGCTGCAGCTTTAAATCAGAGGGCAGACTCCGCCCCGAGGCTCACCTCGGGGTCACGTGAACGTTCCCTCCTGCGAAAATGAAGGCGGCCGCTGATGGCGTGAAACTTCAATAACAAGCACAGGAACACCGGAAGCTGGTCCGAGTCTGAGCGCTCTCAGGTAGTTGGTAGGTTACAGGGGGTGGGAGGGGAACAAACTGTCAAACAGCCAATTAGAAGCCGCTGAGACTGCAACTGCAGTTCCCCTGGTGTCCAGCAGGGGCAGCAGTGACTCACTCCCCACAGACTGACATGTTAAAACTTTACAGCAGAAATAAACATGTTTACAGCCTAACACACAAACTGTTCTGGCCTCTAGAGATAATTTCCCCCTTTGTAACACCTGTATTAAACTTTTGTTACAGAATAAAGAGGATGTAAAAGAGTGGGATGAGAAGGAAAAGTGTCACTGTATGCAGATGACGCACTTTTCAATACTGGAGAAGGCTTTAACAGTTTATCTGGGGTTCATATCACAAGTCAGAGACAATTATAAGGGCACAGGAGGAGAATGTTTTTAGAACTCACCTGTTTAAACTCAATCAAAGGGAGCGTGGCCTCTGTAAGATCTTTGATGAATCAAAACACAAACAGAATGATGAAAAGATGAAAAATGTAGCACGTGTACAAAACTACAAGTTAAAAACTTTGTTTTGAAAGTTATTTAAATAAAAGTAAAAAATAAAGTCTTATAAAAGTCAAAGAGTTTGACACCTCTCCCATCAAATATTCATCCGTCCAACAAAGAGATGTCCTCTCTGTGTCACCCTGGGGTCTGAAACACCTGGGCGGGTAGAATAGGATCCTGATTGGTCAGAATGTGAAGTAAACACACAGTAAACTGAGGTAACAGGTTAAACTGCGAGAGTGATTTCACTAGAGTAGCAGGTCTTGTGGCTCACAGGTGTGCTGCGTTTCAGGTACTTCCTCCACGGCGTGTGCAGGGAAGGCAACCGCTGTCTCTTCTCCCACGACCCGAGTACCAGCAAACCCTCCACCATCTGCAAGTTTTACCAGAGAGGGGCGTGTGCCTACGGAGAGCGCTGCAGGTAAGGCCCTGCCTACCTCTCACCTACGTTTGCATCACTGTGACTCATTTCACTTCCTGTTTGTGCTGCAGGTATGATCACATCAGGCTGTCATCCAGAGGAGGAGGGAGCGGAACTTCAGAGGACCTGACAGGGGGAGGAAGAGGAGGAGGAGGGGCAAGTAGGTCTGGCAGAGGTGGAGCCAAGAAGACGCTGGTGCTGAGAGACAGAGGTGAGGAGACGATGAAGCTCTTACAGAGTCACGATAATGATTGCAGGTAACCCCGCCCCCTCTGTGTTTTCTCAGTGCTGGGCGTCGAAGACGTGTTCAGGGGCCCATCAGACAACTCGGGGTCAGAGGTCACAGCAGCAGCGACTGCATCTCCGCATTCATACGTGGATGCCATCAGGGCGGGTCTAGACGCCTCGGCGCAGGAACGAGGTAAGACTTGAGAATCCTCACATTTGATTGGCTCTTATTGGTAGCACATGAAGATGTTTACCCGTGCTCTCTGCAGCTCCTCCTCCAGTGGGCGGGGCCTACCCGGACCTCCCCCAGCTGTGTCCCTACGCTGCCGGCGGGCGCTGTTTCTATGAGGACAGTTGTACGTATCTCCACGGCGACCTGTGCGAGGTGTGCGGCCTGCAGGTGCTCCACCCCCAGGACCCCGAGCAGAGGAGAGCGCACGAGAAGGTGTGCATGCTCATGGCGTTTCAGTGACCTCTTTGCGTTCATCAGTGTGAGCGCACACAGATGTGCTGCAGCTGTAAATGATCTCGTGTCTGTCTGCAGATGTGTCTGCTGGCCTTCGAGGCCGACATGGAGAAGGCGTTTGCGGCCCAGCTCAGCAATGACAAGGTGGGTTTGATTTGTTTTGGGATTGGTTGTCTTGGTGACCGGCCTTAATTAGTTACCTGTTGTTCAGGTGTGCTCCATCTGTATGGACGTGGTGGTGCAGAAGGCGAACCCGTCAGAGCGCCGGTTCGGCATCCTGTCCTCCTGCAATCACATCTTCTGTCTGTCCTGCATCCGAAAGTGGCGCTGCACCCGAAACTTCCACAACAAGATCATCAAGTAAGAATCCAACAGGACCGGGTCAGGGGTCAGGCACCAGGGTCAGGGACTGGGTCTCTGTATACTGGGGGGAAACCAAGACTGATGGTGTCTCGTGAGATCTGATTGGGGCTTTACTTTGTTTCACTCTCGTTAGGATCCTTCCCTGAGTCAAAGAGCAAATATAATACAAAAGTCTGCTGAATAATAATTTCCTCTCATAAACATTTAAACTTCACCTAAATCATACAGGTAGGTATTTTAAAATAACTACAGATATTAAATAATGACACTCATCTCCAGGCTTTCCCAAAATAAGAAGTTCACTTAAACCTTTGATATGTTCAGCTGGGATACCAAACGATCAAACTACACAAATAATTCTCCAGTTGGAAGTCTTTCTTAAATGTTCTGTAATTTCTAAAGACTAACATTAAACATTTCAGAATTCCAATTTTGCCTTGTCTGATTACACTTTTTATACACCTGTCATTCACCACTCAGGTATGTTCTCATATAGGGCTGTTCGATATAGCGATACACAGTGGAACAGTTTAACTAAAAATTCAAGTTACGAAGGCGCTTAACGGCAATATTTCAGCCTGTGTTACGGCAAAATACTCGCGTAACAAAATCCACTGGCTCTGGCCCAGAACGCCTACAATGCCCACAATGCCTTCCGAATCATGTGACAACCCCCTTAGTCCTTGCGCTTCGCTGTTCCACCGGAACGACGTGTTGTTGTTGCAGGTAGCAATTAGCCTATAGCCTATCGTTCACTCAAAAGTCGCGATGGGTGCTTTGACTTATGAAAATTTTCGACTTAGGAAAAACCCTCGGGAACGAATTAATTTCGTAAGTCGGGGTTCCGCTGTATATCGGATGACGATATAAAAACATCTATCGTTTCATTTTACGCTATCGTTTGTTTCATGGTGTTGCAAAATAAACTTTTTATAGCAATATTTTCTCATCGTTTTGATGATCGCTGTAGTGGCTATATTCATTTCTTAAAGTTCTCTCTTTCTCTTATATTTAATATAACCACACTACGGACGGACATGCGCCTGTTTTTATGTGTTGTCGTTAACAACAACGACGGGAAAACCATCGCATGTCCGCTTGTTTATGTTCCACATAAACCTTTCACAATAAAGCTCAGGACCCTGTTGAGACTTTTCAAAATAAACTGAATCACGTGAAAGACTATGCAGAGCATTGATGGATGAGAAGCAAAAAAGAGCCGCCAGGTGCTAAAAAATAAACCGTAGACTCAAACGTTAGAACAGGCTTTTCCCCGCAGCACGCCGTGTAATAAATACTCACAAAGGAAACGGCGGCCGTTACAACTTATGTCTAAAAATGTATCGTTTCATTCATCGGTTAAAACACTCGACTCCAGCTACATGACGTGCAGCTGGAAACACTTCACGCAGGTCGAGCTGCCCGAGATTCACAGAATTTACAGAAAATGTTACATTGTTGTGATTTACATCGTTATCGGACGATAGATGTCTTATATCGGGATATGAGGTTTTGGTCATATCGTTTTGGTCTGGCTGGGCCTGACTGGGTCTGGCTGGGCGTGACTGGCTCTGGTTGGGTCTGGTTGGGTTTGATGACCTCTCTGTTTCTTTCAGGTCGTGTCCACAGTGTCGGGTCATCTCAGAGTTCGTCATCCCGTCGATGTACTGGGTGGAGGACCAGGATGAGAAAGACCACCTTATAGACCTCTTCAAGTCCGGAGTCGGGTGAGTTGCCTCTCTGTGTCACGCCCACCTGCTCTCAGGCACTTATGAAGAGGATCCAAAGATCTTCCAGGATGTGCTTTCAGGTGGTGTAAACAAAGGTAGCTAAGGTGTGTTCAGCTTTCAGTCATACTCTGTGTGTGTTTGCAGTAAGAAGGCCTGTAAGTACTTTGATCAGGGCCGTGGCTCGTGTCCGTTTGGTGGGAAGTGTTTGTACCTCCACGCCTTCCCGGACGGATCGCGGGCGGAGGCCGAGCGCCCACGGAAGCAGCTGAGCTCGGAGGGGAGTGTGCGGGTCAGTTTGAGTCCTTGTTGTTGTCCATAAGTGGAAGGCTGTTGGGTGTAGTAGTCTCTAAACTCTGTCTCTCTGTTTAGTTCATGAACAGCGTCCGCCTCTGGGACTTCATCGAGGAGCGCGAGCAGCGGTCCGTCCCTCCCCTGCCATCCCTCACTGATGACATCACAGAACTGAGGGAGCTCTTCATGCAGATGTCGGGGCCGAGCCACGAAGACGAGCCGGAGACCTCGCCCGCCAACGACCTGTAGTCTCCATGAAACCTGTGCCGGGTCCACACCAGATCATGTGATAAGGGGCACGTTGTGTCCGCAGGTTTGATTCCCTGAGACGGGATGGCGCTTAATTTATTGTGTACATGAGTAAATACAGTCTGAAGACCAGCTTCTGTGTGGTGGAGTTATTTTGGTGGTGGAGGGTGGGCATAAAGGTCCCGGAAGGTCCTTAAAACTCAAAACCAGATCTGATATAATAATAATGGATTGGATTTATATAGCGCTTTTCTAGGCACCCAAAGCGCTTTACAATGCCACTATTCATTCACTCTCACATCCACACACTGGTGGAGGCAGCTACAGGTGTAGCCACAGCTGCCCTGGGGCAGACTGACAGAAGCGAGGCTGCCATATCGCGCCATCGGCCCCTCTGGCCATCACCAGTAGGCGGTAGGTGAAGTGTCTTGCCCAAGGACACAACGACCAGGACAGAGAGCCCAGGGATCGAACCGGCGACCTTCCGGTTACAGATACGCTTCCCAACCCCCTGGCTCGTGTCCTGGTGCACCTCTGATGGCTCCCGCTGTGAGGTCTGTTCTTCAGACTGAGGTGCAGCAGGAGACGAGCTGGCGGTGGAGGTGCTCTCTGAGGTTACCTGCTGCTTTTAAACCTAAACAAGAATCCCTGATGGTGATTTCAAAATCAAATTTAAAACTGGTTTTTACTGTAAAGAGCACCTCGCCATCGTGCCGCAGTGCTCTGACAGCCCTCCAGGGGGCAGCAGTAGCAGACTCCATGTGAGTGTGACCCAATCAGAAGTTCGGGGATCAATTCCAGGATGCTCTGCATGATGAAGGTCGTGTTTGGGGTGTAGTTTTATGATAACATGACTGGAAAGGAAAACAATTGAGCTGCTGAAATAAAATGTGGACTTGTGAAAGAATCGTATGAAGCAGTGAAATAAAAACGTGTGAGGTTTGAACTCCTAAATCTGCTCCAGACAAACACAACGGGCCTCTGCCAGCGAAGAAACTCGGACTGGAACCGAACGCTGAAGACTGATGAGCACTGCTGGGTGGCACTGCAAACATTAGTATCAGTCTGGTCGTTAATACTGAAGACTTTTACCTTTTAAAGTCAGCTGATTATGGGCAGAGCAGTGTGTCCTGATTTATGACATGAACCATCAAAACACACTGACCATTAAATCACTGTCACTTTGACTTTTCACAATAAAACACCTCCCAGCCTTTATTTTGGAGGGCTGGGTGTAAACGTGCCTGTTTCTAATGTGCTGCAGGCTGTAAATAAACCACAGAAAGGTTCACATGTTTCTCAGCATGTTTGACCCGTATTTGTTCATTAAGAATGATTTAACAAATATCGATCTGATACCAGCGCCAATATCAGATCGATATGCAGCATTAATATTCAAATGTGTGTCACTGGTTCACTTCATTCGTATGAACGCTGAACTCCTCAGACTGTCTGCACTCCTCTGAGAGGAGGTAAGGAGGAGACTTAAAGCTCTGCTGTCTCCTCTGATTACTTTAATCCAGCCGGAGCTCCTTAACTCCTCACAGCTGAAAGCAGGGAGTCAGGCAGGAACAGGTGGCCTCCTCCTCGCAGTCACACTGCGTGTGCTCAGCTGGCCGCTCCTCTCTGGTTCCTGCTGGTATGAAGTTTTCGGAGTCGCCTCACAGTCTGCAGGGTTAACGGAGCCCAGCGACCGGGCTGTCAGGCTGCCAGGCAGCAGGGTGAGCAAGAGGAGGGGAAGGCGGAGGAGGGGGCGCCGAGGCTGCTGGGAAAAAGTAAAAGAAGGAGAAGTTGTGGGGAGGACGCAGAGCCAGGGAGAGGCCTGAGCAGGGCACCGAGGATCATGGGAGCAGTTTATGGAAAGAAGGTGAGTGATAAGCGCTGATCAATGATCCGATCATCTTTACAGTTAGTGAGAATACTCTGATCAGATCCTCACACCAACAGTTTAAACTCAGAAATCTGGTGTTCGGTCATGCGATCACCTGCATGTACAGTGGGGTAAAAAAGTATTTAGTCAGCCACCGATTGTGCAAGTTCCCCCACTTAAAATGATGACAGAGGTCAGTAATTTGCACCAGAGGTACACTTCAACTGTGAGAGACAGAATGTGAAAAAAAAAATCCATGAATCCACATGGTAGGATTTGTAAAGAATTTATTCGTAAATCAGGGTGGAAAATAAGTATTTGGTCACCTCAAACAAGGAAAATCTCTGGCTCTCACAGACCTGTAACGTCTTCTGTAAGAAGCTTTTCTGTCCCCCACTCGTTACCTGTATGAATGGCACCTGTTTGAACTCATCATCTGTATAAAAGACACCTGTCCACAGCCTCAAACAGTCAGACTCCAAACTCCGCCATGGCCAAGACCAAAGAGCTTTGGAAGGACACCAGGAAAAGTATTGTAGACCTGCACCAGACTGGGAAGAGTGAATCTACAATAGGCAAGCAGCTTGGTGTGAAAAAATCAACTGTGGGAGCAATCATCAGAAAATGGAAGACATACAAGACCACTGATAATCTCCCTCGATCTGGGGCTCCACGCAAGATCTCATCCCGTGGGGTCAAAATGATCATGAGAACGGTGAGCAAAGATCCCAGAACCACACGGGGGGACCTGGTGAATGACCTGCAGAGAGCTGGGACCAAAGTAACAAAGGTCACCATCAGTAACACACTACAACGGCAGGGAATCAAATCCCGCAGTGCCAGACGTGTTCCGCTGCTGAAGCCAGTGCATGTCCAGGCCCGTCTGAAGTTTGCCAGAGAGCACATGGATGATACAGCAGAGGATTGGGAGAATGTCATGTGGTCAGATGAAACCAAAGTAGAACTTTTTGGTATAAACTCAACTCGTCGTGTTTGGAGGAAGAAGAATACTGAGTTGCATCCCAAGAACACCATACCTACTGTGAAGCATGGGGGTGGAAACATCATGCTATGGGGCTGTTTTTCTGCCAAGGGGACAGGACGACTGATCCGTGTTAAGGACAGAATGAATGGGGCCATGTATCGTGAGATTTTGAGCCAAAACCTCCTTCCATCAGTGAGAACTTTGAAGATGAAACGAGGCTGGGTCTTCCAACATGACAATGATCCAAAACACACCGCCCGGGCAACAAAGGAGTGGCTCCGTAAGAAGCATTTGAAAGTCCTGGAGTGGCCTAGCCAGTCTCCAGACCTCAACCCCATAGAAAATCTGTGGCGGGAGTTGAAAGTCCGTGTTGCTCGGCGACAGCCCCAAAACATCACTGCTCTCGAGAAGATCTGCATGGAGGAATGGGCCAAAATACCAGCTACTGTGTGTGCAAACCTGGTAAAGACCTATAGTAAACGTTTGACCTCTGTTATTGCCAACAAAGGTTATGTTACAAAGTATTGAGTTGTATTTTTGTTATTGACCAAATACTTATTTTCCACCCTGATTTACCAATAAATTCTTTACAAATCCTACCATGTGGATTCTTGGATTTTTTTTCACATTCTGTCTCTCACAGTTGAAGTGTACCTCTGGTGCAAATTACTGACCTCTGTCATCATTTTAGGTGGGGGAACTTGCACAATCGGTGGCTGACTAAATACTTTTTTGCCCCACTGTATGTGTGAGGATATTCATTCTGCGCGATGAAGGTTGCAGCAGGTGTGCTTCAAATGTCCTGACAGGTGACAAATTGAAGGAAAATGGTACCCCTGTGGTGCGGGGTGGGGGACGGCTGTAAGCACCATCCATGGTGCAGAGATCGGTGGGACGAAGAGCTCACCTGTACCTGCTGGATTGAATCTGAGGTGCTCTGTGGTTTCAGTGTGAGTGTTTGGTGTGCTGCAGAGCACCTGATGGCGCTGTGGGCGAGGGCTAGTCTCTTTCAGATGAAGCCGTTCAGCGCTGCGATCAAGACTGCCGCAAGCCGCCATTTTTAGATGTGATAAATTAAAGGATATAAAAACAGATTAGTGACTGACATCACCGTGAGTCTGTGAGCCTACAGCAGTCCAGAACAGCTCCTGAAGGCAACAGACTACAGGTAAAAGATGGCCCATGTGACGCTGCCCGTTGGTCAGGGAAGTTATCACACCTTGAGCTGAGCGTTTTCTCGTTCCATCTTTGTGTTTTGAGATGGGACGTGAAGAATCTGACCGAGGAGCGAGACGCTGCGCGACATTCTCCTACTCCCTGTTTCCTGATTCCTACTTCCTCCTCTGAATGGGACCAAAATGAGTTTTATGTTTTATTCAGTCAGACCTAAACGCAGTGACTGACACCATAAAATCATCAGTAAACATCTTCCTGATGAGCATCTATGCAAGCAGACTTCCAGGTGAGTCGCCCCCTGCTGGACATCAGTTAGAAGTTCACCTCTGATGGCACCTAAATTCAGCAGAAGCTGGCAGATAAAATGAAAGATGAGCTGTTTATTGTTGCTGATTGAAATCACGACCTGCCACCGTCTCTGAGAATAAACAAGGTTTTTGCGTGGAGGTTCCAGTTCTTTAGCGTCGAACGCTCACCTGGATCATGTCTCAGATCACCTGGCTCCAGACATTCATGACCTGCTCCGTAAGGTTCGACTTTCAGAGAAACTGGACGAGTCACATGACCTCATGAGCAGAGGTCAGAAATCGTTTCAGAAACTTTTATTTGAATTTTTGGAAAAAGCACCGCTTTACAAAAAACACCTAAGAACGTCCAACCTGAATCAGCTGATCCACCTCGAGCACAGGAAGTGAGTTATTCTGAGGTCAGAGTGAGAGAGGCTTGGTGCTGCACACCGTTTATTTACAGATTTTTAACTCGTTCAGATGATTTCCTGCGATTCACGTTTGGCTTCGAAACACCTCAGAACAAAGGAGCACCTGCTCTCACCTGAGAGCTTTAGCCAGGGGGGAACTGAGCAAGTCTGAGAGAGGACGAAGGCCAATCGTACGCCTCTCCGATCAGGGTGAGGATGACTGCAGAGTCGCACTCCACAGGGGAGGAGACAGCAGGAATGCGACCTTATAGGAAAGCCGAGCTCTCGCAAATATCCGAGTTATGAGGCGGCGCAGCTGTCGGCGAGGCTGAAGAGCAGCTGAGAGGAGGCGGGGCTAGAGGTTTGTCTGTTTTCAGTGCAGCAGGTGGAGACGAGCTTGGAGCATCGAGTTTCAGGAACGATCTGAGAGGAGAGGTCCGGATTTATCTGGGGGGGTGGGGGGTAAGCCATGGTGTTCAAATTACCACACGGTTTGTGTTTGTGTTAGTGTGTGTGAGTCTTTAGTCGGGCAGATTAAGGTGATCCAGCAGTGAGTGAAGCAGCAGGGAAAGATCAAAGTGATGAGGTCAGAGGTCAGAGTGGAAGCTCACACACAGCTGTGAGATGTGTTTTGGCCTGCGGTCCAATCACATTCCTTGCTCGATCAGACGATGCTAGCTGGTGCTTATGCTAACCTGCTACAGTCCCCCTCACCGCTGACCCCGGCCTCGGAGCCGCAGCTGTACCACTGCCGAGAGTCCAGCAGGGGGCAGACAGTCCTCAGGGTTCCGGTGGTCTTCTGCTTCCTGTTCCCTTTCCAGCAGCGGCCGGAGCTCTCATCTTAGCTGCTCTTCTTCACATCTGTGCCGAGGTCTCTAATACACCTGTTCTTCACACACAGGTGTGCCTCGGCTCTTCTTCAGCCTGAACTGCAGAAACGGTCCTCCAGAGCCAATCACAGCGTGTTTTATTACTTCAGCTTTCGTCTGTTGTTACGGGAACCCAGAGACTCAGACCTGTGGTCAGAAGCTGGTGACCTGAGCACAGCTGCAGCTGCGTCTTTCTCACTTTGTCATGTTTGTTTTTTATTGTGAAAACTGGTGAACGTGTCTTTGTTCTTATTTTTGGATTCAGATCTTTCTGATGTTGTTGACTCGTGTTTTCTCTCTCTGACCCGGACTGTTTAACCCTTTCACCCCTCCCAAAAACCTGAGATCAGCTGATTCTGGGTCAGCTGACTGATGAAGTGATGTCAGGTGGATCATTAAGGTGGCAGCAGCAGCTGAAGTTTCTGAGGGTGGTCTCACACACATGAGACTGGCTGTCTCTGTGATCAATAATAATCTGATGCTTTTACTCAATCAATCAATCAATCAAAATTTATTTATATAGCACATTTTTAAGACCGAAGTACACCAAAGTGCTTTCCAGTAAAATCGCAGTACAAATAAAATCACACTAAAATATAAATTACAAATATATAAAATATAAGATAATTACATAATCTAAATACAGAGCCAGATGTAAATTACCCTAATTCGCCTTAAATGCCAGATCAAACAAATACGTTTTTAAACGTGATTTAAAAGACTGAATGGAATCTGACGCGCGAATATGAAGAGGGAGAGTATTCCATAGCCTGGGTGCAGCAACGGCAAAGGCACGGCCTCCTCTGGTCTTCAGCCGAGACCTAGGTTGCACCAAGAGCAGTTGGCCCGATGATCTTAGTGCTCTCTGAGGGCTGTACAGACAGAGGAGATCAGCTAAGTAGTCAGGTGCCATATTGTTTAAAATTTTATAAGTAAACAATAGAATTTTAAAATCAATTCGATATTTGATAGGAAGCCAGTGTAAATTTTTCAGAACAGGGGTGGTAGAGTCAAACTTTCTAGTGCCGGTCAAGAGACGTGCTGCGGCATTCTGGACCAGCTGCAGACGCTGCAGAAGAGAAGATTGTAGACCCAAGTAGAGTAAGTTACAATAGTCCAGTCTTGACATAATGAAAGCATGAATGAGTTTCTCCATATCTTTGTGTGGTATGTAGGGTTTAGCCTTAGAGATTAGGCGTAGTTGATGAAAGCTAGTTTTTACCACAGTAGAGACCTGTTTTACTGTGAAAGTTCAGTTCCTGCTGTCTCAGTGTTGGTTCTTCTGTCAGAGGAGGATAAAAACAGAGAAAGCTTTTAGCAGTGAGGTGTCAGGATCTCCACCTGTGAGACTCACCTGTGTGAGTAAACGAGTGAATGGAAGCTTGAAGCTGTGACTGCACTTGTTCCTGTTTTACCTGATTTTGCCAGGTTCGGAGTGACACCTTGAGTCACTGCGTGTGTTTCTTTTTCTCTTGCTCTTAGCCTGAGTTGGCCATTCCCCACTGCTCTCATCCTCCTCCTCAGCTAAATGATGAGCCTTTCTTCTTTGTTTTGCAGAAGGCGTATAACATTGACCATCAGGCTCTGCCGAAGCAGCCGCACAGCAAAGGTGAGTTAGGCCGTCTCAGGTAATAAAGGCGGTACGACCTGTGAGCAGCCAATGTCACAGACCTGTTCTAGAATAGAATAGAATAGAATAGCCTTTTATTGTCATTGTACATGTACAACAAAACTGTGGGTGCTCGACACCAACTGTACCAGAATAAAATATTTATAAGTTGCAAAGTGCTTGGAGGTAGTCCAAAAGGACTTGGTCTGAATAGAGTCTGTGTGTGAGTGGCCTGAGTGATGAGGGTTTATTATAAGGGAGTATTAATAAATTAATGCTTCAGTCTTAAATATGATCAACCTATCTCTAATAATCGGCTATGTACCACAGGCCTTCAAGCTGGCTGTAGTTAAACCTTTACTCAAAAAGCATCTCTAGACCCAGCAGTCTTAGCTAATTATAGGCCAATCTCCAACCTTCCTTTATATCAAACATCCTTGAAAGAGTAGTTGTCAAACAGCTAACAGATCATCTGCAGAGGTTTATTTGAAGAGTTTCAGTCAGGTTTCAGAGCTCATCACAGCACAGAAACAGCTTTAGTGAAGGTTACAAATGATCTTCTTATGGCCTCTGACAGTGGACTCATCTCTGTGCTTGTCCTGCTAGACCTCAGTGCAGCGTTCGATACTGTCGACCATAATATCCTATTAGAGCGATTAGAACATGCTGTAGGTATTACAGGTACTGTGCTGCAGTGGTTTGTATCATATCTATCTAATAGACTCCAGTTTGTTCATGTAAATGGAGAGTCCTCTTCACACACTGAGGTTAATCATGGAGTTCCACAGAGTTCAGTGCTAGGACCAATTCTGTTTACATTATACATGCTTCCCTTAGGCAGCATCATTAGAAGACATAGCATACATTTACACTGCTATGCAGATGACACCCAGCTCTATCTGTCCATGAAGCCAGATAACACACACCAATGAGTTAAACTGCAGGAATGTCTTAAAGACATAAAGACCTGGATGGCCGCTAACTTTCTGCTTCTTAGTTCAGATAAAACTGAGGTTATTGTACTCGGCCCTGAAAATCTTAGAAATATGGTATCTAAGCAGATTCTTACTCTGGATGGCATTACCTTGGCCTCCAGTAACACTGTGAGGAACCTTGGAGTCATTTTTGACCAGGACATGTCCTTCAACGCACATATTAAACAAATATGTAAGACTGCTTTCTTCCATTTGTGCAACATCTCTAAAGTTAGAAATATCCTGTCTCAGAGTGACGCTGAAAAACTAGTTCATGCATTTATTACTTCCAGGCTGGACGACTGTAATTCATTATTATCAGGAAGTCCTAAAAACTCCCTGAAAAGCCTTCAGCTGATCCAAAATGCTGCAGCAAGAGTCCTGACAGGGACTAGAAAGAGAGAGCAGATTTCTCCTGTTTTGGCTTCCTGTTAAATCCAGAATTCAAAATCCTGCTCCTCACATACAAGGTCTTAAATAATCAGGCCCCATCTTATCTTAATGACCTTGTAGTACCATATCACCCTATTAGAGCACTTCGCTCTCGCTCTGCAGGCCTACTTGTTGTTCCTAGAGTATTTAAAAGTAGAATGGGAGGCAGAGCCTTCAGTTTTCAGGCCCCTCTTCTGTGGAACCAGCTTCCAGTTTGGATTCAGGAGACAGACACTATCTCTACTTTCAAGATTAGGCTTCAAACTTTCCTTTTTGCTAAAGCATATACCGTATTTCCCGGACTACAAAGCGCACCTGAATATTAGCCGCACAAGCTAAAATCAGGGGAAAATCCTGTTTTGTACATACATTAGCCGCACCTGACTAAAAGCCGTAGGTGTTTCAATGTTGACTTATCATATGTAAGAGAATATGCACAAAGGGAATTGTCAGGAAAGAGATGGCTGTTTGGAGACACACCCCTTTTATTAATATTTTGAAAAACAAGTTATGGGTACATATTTGCATAACTTTTTAGGTATATGTACAAGTAGCGGTAATTACAAGTACAAAACATGTGCTGTGCTTCATAAATGAGTAACAAATGTAGTACATAACAATAACCTACAGCACACCAGAAAAATAGATTCGGACTACCTTTTAGGCTCAGGTGCAGTGACACGGCTTTAACAAGAAGAAAAGTCAGTCATTCACCATCTTTCTCTTCTTCCTGCGCACTAAAACCACCAAAGTCCTCTTCTCCAGTGTCGGATACGAACAGGCTCAGGGTGGCTTCGTCATCCACTCTCCGCTTCTCTCCTTCGTTGTCACTTACAAAACCAAAGAAATCCTCGTTGTCAGTGTCAGAGTCGAACACCCTCAGAAGGGCCGTGGCGGTGTCCTCCTCTCCATCATGCAGCAGTCCAGCCCTTCAAAATCCGTTGGTGATCGTGGATGTTTTCACACTTTTCCACGCTGTCAGGTTCCACCGGTGGAGTTGAGCATAACTTGCTTTTCGCAAGCTTATCGCCGCTCGTCATCCACGACTCCCGCTGAACGCGTAGCGTTAATTTGAAGTTTGTTTTTCGCGCTACTTGTACGGCACTATGTTGCCTGGCGGATGGACACGTGACCAACATACCACTCTTGAACCCAGATACTGTGTGTCTGATCACATGCCCTTCCGCCAGGCAACGTAGTGCCGTACAACAGCGGAACAAACAAAACAAATCGTCTTACGATATGACAAAAATCATGGACAATCCATAGAAAAGCCGCACCTGACTAAAAGCCGCAGGGTTCAAAGCTTGTGCAAAAAGTAGCGGCTTATAGCCCGACAATTACGGTAGTTAGGGCTGGACCAGGTGACCCTGAATCCTCCCTTAGTTATGCTGCAATAGGCTGCTGGATGATGCACTGGGTGTTAGGGTTAGGTCTCACTGTCACCAAAGTGCTTGCTCATAGGGGGTCATATGATTGTTGGGTTTTTCTCTGTATGTATTATTGTAGGGTCTACCTTAGAATAAAAAGCTCCTTGATGCAACTGAAAATTGGATTAAGTTGACCTGATTGTGGCCGGTTGGTGAGAAAGTCTTTGATCCACTAGCAGGTGACAGGACGGATCTGGGATCGATGTTTGGGATCATGTTGTTGAATGCTGAGCTGCAGTCCATGAAGAGCATCCTCATGCAGCTCTTCCGGTTCTCCATTCATTGAGGCTGCTTTCGGGGGTTGGGTGCTCTCTCTGCTGTTTACTGATGATAAGTTGGAAGTGATTGAGTGCTGAGCTAACATTAGCATTTGGGGGGGGGATGTAAACAATGGTAGATAAAAAAGGCCTCCAAGTCTGGTGGGCAGTGACTGTTTACAACTCTGCTGTTATGGCACCAGTCCCAAGGCACACAGCCCACCACCCCGCCCTTACCAGAGTCTTTGTTGTGTGTGTGTGTGTGTGTGTGTGATTGTGTGATTGTGTGTGTGATGGCCCAGAGGAACATGAAGCTGATGATCAAACTTCTTCCCGACATGTTTTCTTTTTGCTGTGTTTGAACCTTTGGGGCCACCATACGCCATAGTTAGAAATATAAATGAATTCAACATGCGCACAGGTATAACTCACACAGCTGTGATTGGTCAGGGTTGGACCATGTGACTGAAAACAAGAATAAAGTCAACTGTTCACAGTTTCTGTCAAAGATAAACGTGACGTCAGGCTTGATGATGTCACAGATCTGTCCATGCAGGATTCAAGGAGCTTTATTGTCATTTGCATCACATGTTAACATGAGGTGGAAAGAAATTATGTACACACAGCGAAAAGAAACCAAATAATGAAGAAAGTTTTTTTATTTTAAATAAAAAATAAATGAATAGTTGTTTTGTTTTTTAACAAACAGAATAACAAGTAATAAAACAATACATAAATAATACTATAAGTAGAGTGCAACAACCTGAGTACCAGTATAGAGTATGGGCATAGAGTGTAGGTATAAATAAATACTTTAGCAGCAAAGAGCCTGATGACCAGCATTGATAAAGTGACAGTGTCGGCAAGAAGAACAAAAGTGTTTAAAGTTGCCGACAGGAAGTGTGAATATTAAAGATAAATGTCAGATTAAATGTTGTGAGATCATCATTATTTATCTTCGTGGTTCGCATGCAACCCACACTGAGAGTCTGCTCCAGGCTGCAGTGAGAGTCAGCGCCCCCATCAGATGGCAGCTGGATTTCAGGCTGGGTGGAGCCGCTGGCTGATGAATAGGAGCAGCGTGGGAAGTGGTCCCGAGGAGGAGGGGCAGTCCACGTGCCACGTGACCGCTGCCTGGCTTTGAGCTGTGCAGGAGAGCAGGAGCAGAGGAGCAGAGGAGCTCTGGTAGCATGGAGCCCAGCACCGCCCAGGGAAGGGTGGTGAAGTCCGGTAAGACCCGGCCGCGGACAGAGCTGAGGATCGAGCTGTGAGGCTGTCAGCTGCTCTCAGATCAGAGTCATGCTGAAGAAAGTCAGCTCCCAGCTTTTTGAATCTTTTACTCCACAAATGGAGAAACAAGCTCAGACTGACGTCATTCACACTTGTAATGCTTTTCACTAAAATTATCATTAAGATGTGACGTCATCTCTAGAAAAAACTTTAAAAATAAACAGGACTTTAGTTTGAGAGCTGGAAGTTTTAATTATCATCTCCAAAGTGGAAATAGAGCCTTCATCAGCTCTGTGTTTCTATCAGAAACATTTCTGCATGTTTGTGTTTGTGCTCAAGTTTGACTATGTGAGGCTCTGAGAGCATGGCCGATGGTGGTGGTGTGGATGATGATGGTGGTGGTGTGGATGATGATGATTGTGGTTTGGATGATGATGGTGGTAGTGTGGATGATGATGATGATGATGGTGGTGTGGATGATGGTGTGGTGTGGATGATGATGCTGGTGGTGGTGGTGTGGATGATGATGGTGTGGTGTGGATGATGATAATAGTGTTAGTGTGGATGATGATGGTGGTGGTGTGGATGATGATGATTGTGGTTTGGATGATGATGGTGGTAGTGTGGATGATGATGATGATGATGATGATGATGATGGTGGTGTGGATGATGATGATGATGGTGGTGTGGATGATGATGATGGTGTGGTGTGGATGATGATGCTGGTGGTGGTGGTGTGGATGATGATGATGGTGGTGTGGATGATGATGATGGTGGTGTGGATGATGATGGTGTGGTGTGGATGATGATAATAGTGTTGGTGTGGATGATGATGCTGGTGGTGTGGATGATGATGATGGTGGTGTGGGTGATAATAGTGGTGGTGTGGATGATGATGATGATGCTGGTGGTGTGGATGATGTTGATGGTGGTGTGGATGATGATAATAGTGTTGGTGTGGATGATGATGATGATGATGGTGGTGGTGTGGATGATGATAATAGTGTTGGGGTGGATGATGATGATGATGATGATGATGATGCTGGTGGTGTGGATGATGTTGATGGTGGTGTGGATGATGATGATGATAATGGTGGTGGTGTGGATGATGATGATGATGATGATGATGATGCTGGTGGTGTGGATGATGATGGTGGTGGTGTGGATGATGATGATAGTGTTGGTGTGGATGATGATGCTGGTGGTGTGGATGATAATAGTGGTGGTGTGGATGATGATGATGATGATGGTGGTGGTGTGGATGATGATAATAGTGTTGGTGTGGATGATGATGATGATGCTGCTGGTGGTGTGGATGATGATGGTGGTGGTGTGGATGATGATAATAGTGTTGGTGTGGATGATGATGATGATAATGATGCTGGTGGTGTGGATGATGATGGTGGTGTGGATGATGATGATGCTGGTGGTGTGGATGATGATGCTTGTGGTGTGGATGATGATACTGGTGGTGTGGATGATGATGATGGTGGTGTGGGTGATAATAGTGGTGGTGTGGATGATGATGATGATGCTGGTGGTGTGGATGATGATGCTGGTGGTGGTGTGGATGATGATGATGATGATGCTGGTGGTGTGGATGATGATGGTGGTGGTGTGGATGATGATAATAGTGTTGGTGTGGATGATGATGATGATGATGATGATGATGCTGGTGGTGTGGATGATGATGCTGGTGGTGGTGTGGATGATGATGATGGTGGTGTGGATGATGATGCTGGTGGTGTGGATGATGATGATGGTGGTGTGGGTGATAATAGTGGTGGTGTGGATGATGATGATGATGATGATGCTGGTGGTGTGGATGATGATGATGGTGGTGTGGATGATGTTGATGGTGGTGTGGATGATGTTGATGGTGGTGTGGATGATGATAATAGTGTTGGTGTGGATGATGATGATGATGATGGTGGTGGTGTGGATGATGATGGTGGTGGTGTGGATGATGATGGTGGTGGTGTGGATGATGATGATGATGATGATGATGATGCTGGTGGTGTGGATGATGATGATGCTGGTGGTGTGGATGATGATGATGCTGGTGGTGTGGATGATGATAATAGTGTTGGTGTGGATGATGATGATGATGCTGGTGGTGTGGATGATGATGGTGGTGGTGTGGATGATGATAATAGTGTTGGTGTGGATGATGATGATGATGATGATGATGATGCTGGTGGTGTGGATGATGTTGATGGTGGTGTGGATGATGATAATAGTGTTGGTGTGGATGATGATGATGATGATGATGGTGGTGGTGTGGATGATGATGGTGGTGGTGTGGATGATGATGATAGTGGTGGTGTGGATGATGATGCTGGTGGTGTGGATGATAATAGTGGTGGTGTGGATGATGATGATGGTGGTGGTGTGGATGATGATAATAGTGTTGTGTGGATGATGATGATGATGCTGCTGGTGGTGTGGATGATGATGGTGGTGGTGTGGATGATGATAATAGTGTTGGTGTGGATGATGATGATGATGATGATGATGATGCTGGTGGTGTGGATGATGATGCTGGTGGTGGTGTGGATGATGATGATGGTGGTGTGGATGATGATGCTGGTGGTGTGGATGATGATGATGGTGGTGTGGGTGATAATAGTGGTGGTGTGGATGATGATGATGATGATGATGCTGGTGTGGATGATGATGATGGTGGTGTGGATGATGTTGATGGTGGTGTGGATGATGTTGATGGTGGTGTGGATGATGATAATGGTGGTGGTGTGGATGATGATGATGATGATGGTGGTGGTGTGGATGATGATGGTGGTGGTGTGGATGATGATAATAGTGTTGGTGTGGATGATGATGATGATGATGATGATGCTGGTGGTGTGGATGATGTTGATGGTGGTGTGGATGATGATGATGATAATGGTGGTGGTGTGGATGATGATGGTGGTGGTGGTGTGGATGATGATGATGATAATGGTGGTGGTGTGGATGATGATGGTGGTGGTGGTGGTGTGGATGATGATAATAGTGTTGGTGTGGATGATGATGGTGGTGGTGGACTTGTTGCTGCTCCTGTCTGTTCAGCATCTTCTTAAGTAATTGAGGTGCTGCGTTGTACCAGAGCCACTCATGGCTCATGAAGCGCTGTGAGGAGCGAAGGCTGATGAAGATGAAGTCACCGCTGGCATGCAGACGGACTGCAGTGGGAGTTCACATCCTCTGCTTGAGTTTTAGCCTCGGCAACGGGGAGTCATGTAGAGCTTCAGTGTTGATGGTGGTGGTGGTTGTATTCAGGGTGGCTGTGTTCATGGTGGTGTTGATGGCTGATCATCAGGTTTGTGACAGGAAGTGGCGTTTCCTCAGCAAGCCTGTTAGCGGCTCGTCTGCTCTGATTTAGATTCTGCGGGGTTTCCTCAGGATGAGCGAAAGAACGAGCAGATGCGTTATGGCCTGCCGTTACAGAGCGATCACGTTTCCTCCCGAGGTGCGGCTCTGGCCTTAGACTCGAGCTCAAGTTGTCCGCTTTGCTGTAACCAGATTGGCAGCACTCACGGGGACGTCAATACAGAGAGGCTCCGGTCTGCACGTCCTCCCTCCGATCAATACAAACCTCAGAAAGGCTCAAAGTCCGGCAGACAAACACTGAGCTAACAGAGAGAGGCGGGTAAAGTTCAGCAGCAGAGCTCCCTGTTACTGTAACTTCTGTGGGTCCAACACATTTTTAATAACACTCAAAATGCGTGGCCTTCAGGTCATACACTGTACATAAAAGATGTACACAGACACTGGTTTCTGCACCTCATTGTTAACCATGTTTGTTTTTAATATAACCCTGGTCATTCAGAATCCTTTAGGATTTAACACATAAAATGTGGAGATTATATACTGAGCTCAAGCAGGAACTATTAATAACAAAAAGATTACATCACAAAAATAGATCAAATTAATAAACTGTGGGAGTCTAATCACAAAACAGGAAGTGTTCTCTGTGTTTCAGTGTCTTCTACAAATTGATTGTCTCACTCCTTAAAATCTGATGCAGTGGTTCAGTATTTAAGAGTGAACGTCTGAGGTCAGGTATTTCAGGTGTTTCAGATGTGATTCAGATATTTTCAGACATGTTTCACACGTGTTCAGGCGTGTTTCAAGCTTTTTCAGGCTTGTTTCAGACATTTTCATATGTGTTTCAGGCTTGTTTCAGGCGTGTTTCAGACATTTTCATATGTTTTACAGGCTTGTTTCAGGCTTGTTTCAGATGTGTTTCAGACATTTTAATGCTTGTTACAGGTGTGTTTCAGATGTGTTTCAGGCTTGTTTCAGATGTGTTTCAGACATTTTAATGCTTGTTACAGGTGTGTTTCAGGCTTGTTTCAGATGTGTTTCAGACATTTTAATGCTTGTTACAGGTGTGTTTCAGATATGTTTCAGGTGTGTTTCAGACATTTTCCAACTTGTTTCAAGTGTGTTTCAGGCTTGTTTCAGATGTTTCAGCCGTGTTTCAGACATTTTCAGACTTGTTTCAGGCTTGTTTCAGGTGTGTTTCAGACATTTTCATATGTGTTTCAGGCTTGTTTCAGGCGTGTTTCAGACATTTTCATATGTTTTACAGGCTTGTTTCAGGCTTGTTTCAGATGTGTTTCAGACATTTTCAGACTTGTTTCAAGTGTGTTTCAGATGTGTTTCAGTCGTGTTTCAGACATTTTCCAACTTGTTTCAAGTGTGTTTCAGGCTTGTTTCAGATGTGTTTCAGTCGTGTTTCAGACATTTTCCAACTTGTTTCAAGTGTGTTTCAGGCTTGTTTCAGATGTGTTTCAGTGGTGTTTCAGACATTTTCAGACTTGTTTCAGGCTTGTTTCAGGTGTGTTTCAGACATTTTAACGCTTGTTACAGGTGTGTTTCAGATGTGTTTCAGACATTTTAATGCTTGTTACAGGTGTGTTTCAGACATTTTAATGCTTGTTACAGGTGTGTTTCAGATGTGTTTTAGGTGTGTTTCAGGCTTGTTTCAGATGTGTTTCAGACATTTTAATGCTTGTTACAGGTGTGTTTCAGATATTTTCATATGTGTTTCAGGCTTGTTTCAGTCGTGTTTCAGACATTTTCAGACTTGTTTCAGGCTTGTTTCAGATGTGTTTCAGACATTTTAACGCTTGTTACAGGTGTGTTTCAGATGTGTTTCAGACATTTTAATGCTTGTTACAGGTGTGTTTCAGACATTTTAATGCTTGTTACAGGTGTGTTTCAGATGTGTTTTAGGTGTGTTTCAGGCTTGTTTCAGATGTGTTTCAGACATTTTAATGCTTGTTACAGGTGTGTTTCAGATGTGTTTCAGACATTTTAATGCTTGTTACAGGTGTGTTTCAGATGTGTTTCAGACATTTTAATGCTTGTTTCAGGCTTGTTTCAGGCTTGTTTCAGTCGTGTTTCAGACATTTTCCAACTTGTTTCAAGTGTTTTTCAGGCTTGTTTCAGATGTGTTTCAGTCGTGTTTCAGACATTTTCCAACTTGTTACAGGTGTGTTTCAGATGTGTTTTAGGTGTGTTTCAGGCTTGTTTCAGGTGTGTTTCAGACATTTTCATATGTGTTTCAGGCTTGTTTCAGATGTGTTTCAGACATTTTAAAGTGTGTTTCAGGCTTGTTTCAGGTGTGTTTCAGACATTTTCATATGTTTTACAGGCTTGTTTCAGGCTTGTTTCAGATGTGTTTCAGACATTTTAAAGTGTGTTTCAGGCTTGTTTCAGATGTGTACCAGTCGTGTTTCAGACATTTTCCAACTTGTTTCAAGTGTGTTTCAGGCTTGTTTCAGATGTGTTTCAGTCGTGTTTCAGACATTTTCAGACTTGTTTCAAGTGTTTTTCAGGCTTGTTTCAGATGTGTTTCAGTCGTGTTTCAGACATTTTCCAACTTGTTACAGGTGTGTTTCAGATGTGTTTTAGGTGTGTTTCAGGCTTGTTTCAGGTGTGTTTCAGACATTTTCATATGTGTTTCAGGCTTGTTTCAGATGTGTTTCAGACATTTTAAAGTTTGTTTCAGGCTTGTTTCAGGTGTGTTTCAGACATTTTCATATGTTTTACAGGCTTGTTTCAGGCTTGTTTCAGATGTGTTTCAGACATTTTAAAGTGTGTTTCAGGCTTGTTTCAGATGTGTATCAGTCGTGTTTCTGACATTTTCCAACTTGTTTCAAGTGTGTTTCAGGCTTGTTTCAGATGTGTTTCAGTCGTGTTTCAGACATTTTCAGACTTGTTTCAGGCTTGTTTCAGGTGTGTTTCAGATGTGTTTCAGACATTTTAATGCTTGTTACAGGTGTGTTTCAGACATTTTCATATGTGTTTCAGGCTAGTTTCAGTCGTGTTTCAGACATTTTCAGACTTGTTTCAAGTGTGTTTCAGATGTGTTTCAGTCGTGTTTCAGACATTTTCCAACTTGTTTCAAGTGTGTTTCAGGCTTGTTTCAGATGTGTATCAGTCGTGTTTCAGACATTTTCCAACTTGTTTCAAGTGTGTTTCAGGCTTGTTTCAGATGTGTTTCAGTCGTGTTTCAGACATTTTCAGACTTGTTTCAGGCTTGTTTCAGGTGTGTTTCAGACATTTTAACGCTTGTTACAGGTGTGTTTCAGATGTGTTTCAGACATTTTAATGCTTGTTACAGGTGTGTTTCAGACATTTTAATGCTTGTTACAGGTGTGTTTCAGATGTGTTTTAGGTGTGTTTCAGGCTTGTTTCAGATGTGTTTCAGACATTTTAATGCTTGTTACAGGTGTGTTTCAGATATTTTCATATGTGTTTCAGGCTTGTTTCAGTCGTGTTTCAGACATTTTCAGACTTGTTTCAAGTGTTTTTCAGGCTTGTTTCTGATGTGTTTCAGTCGTGTTTCAGACATTTTCCAACTTGTTACAGGTGTGTTTCAGATGTGTTTTAGGTGTGTTTCAGGCTTGTTTCAGGTGTGTTTCAGACATTTTCATATGTGTTTCAGGCTTGTTTCCGATGTGTTTCAGACATTTTAAAGTGTGTTTCAGGCGTGTTTCAGACATTTTCATATGTTTTACAGGCTTGTTTCAGGCTTGTTTCAGATGTGTTTCAGACATTTTAAAGTGTGTTTCAGGCTTGTTTCAGATGTGTTTCAGTCGTGTTTCAGACATTTTCCAACTTGTTTCAAGTGTGTTTCAGGCTTGTTTCAGATGTGTTTCAGTCGTGTTTCAGACATTTTCAGACTTGTTTCAGGCTTGTTTCAGGTGTGTTTCAGACATTTTCATATGTGTTTCAGGCTTGTTTCAGTCGTGTTTCAGACATTTTCATATGTTTTACAGGTTTGTTTCAGGCTTGTTTCAGATGTGTTTCAGACATTTTAATGCTTGTTTCAGGTGTGTTTCAGATGTGTTTCAGTTGTGTTTCAGATATTTTCCAACTTGTTTCAAGTGTGTTTCAGATGTGTTTCAGACATTTTAATGCTTGTTACAGGTGTGTTTCAGATGTGTTTCAGACATTTTAACGCTTGTTACAGGTGTGTTTCAGATGTGTTTCAGACATTTTAATGCTTGTTACAGGTGTGTTTCAGACATTTTCCAACTTGTTTCAAGTGTTTTTCAGGCTTGTTTCAGATGTTTTTCAGTCGTGTTTCAGACATTTTAATGCTTGTTACAGGTGTGTTTCAGATGTGTTTCAGGTGTGTTTCAGACATTTTCCAACTTGTTTCAAGTGTTTTTCAGGCTTGTTTCAGATGTGTTTCAGTCGTGTTTCAGACATTTTAATGCTTGTTACAGGTGTGTTTCAGATGTGTTTCAGGTGTGTTTCAGACATTTTCCAACTTGTTTCAAGTGTTTTTCAGGCTTGTTTCAGATGTGTTTCAGTCGTGTTTCAGACATTTTAATGCTTGTTACAGGTGTGTTTCAGATGTGTTTTAGGTGTGTTTCAGGCTTGTTTCAGATGTGTCAGGTTCTGAATTGAAGTTTGCAGCAGGCTCCGTGACTGACTTGCTCAGCTGTGAACATTGTGAGTAGTGTGAGATGTTTGCTGCTCACAGAGATCAGTGCTGCAGCTCAGTGCGCTCCTCCTGCCAGCCTTTCATTTCCTTCTACTGAACCTACTGACAAACTGCTACAGCAGTCCTTACAATCACAGGAGCTCAGAGAAGTTTCTGATGGTTATCCGCCATGTGCGACCTCACAAGCCCGTTCCTATTTGCTGTAGCAGCGCCAATATCTGGAGGCAGGGAGGCTGTCAAAATAGCCGTCCACTTACTTTCTTCTGCGTGTCTAGGAGTGAACAGACATCCGGAGCTCGTTTCATTTTTCTGAAATATGAAGCTGGAAGGCGGGCTCTGGTTGCACTCGAGAAAGGGTCATTGTGCGGCGTGACCTGTCATGTGATCTCAATCCCAGAATATCCGAGGACGGGTTGGGTTTATTGTCCTTTCTCAGATGCGCCGCAGGCCGGAAACTGAGGACCTCTGCCTCAAACACCCCAGCTCACAGACACCACGAGCTGCTGCTAGCGCCTCCTGCTGGCTACAC
>NC_140530.1:40230548-40373048 GCF_057382185.1 Mchenga conophoros | reverse complement strand
GTGTCTGTTGATCAATAAAGAACTAACCCTGCTGTCTGGTTTCTCCTGCAGATTTCATTTAAAGTGTGAAACTGTGCTGCTGACACCACCTCCTCTCATGCTGCTCTGCTCTACGTTCCCTATGTCATGTACAGCATCGTCTGCAAACATGAGCATCACCTGTCGCCCCCTGCTGGATGATCCACAGCTGCTAGAGGAAACCTGACCTTACACATCTGGATCACATTAAGAATAGGGTCTGCAGTCCTTTATTTCTCAGTCACTTTGCCGTCAGAGCTTCTCTGAGCTTCAGTGCTTGTTTTGTTACCTGCTTCATTAATGGAGAGCAGACAATGGAGGTCATGTTTGCCTGCAGTGCTGGTCTCCTGCACGTCTTCATTGTCCTGCGCTGGCTACCTCAGCGCAGGAATTTAGTGTCTTTTTATCAATAAGAACAGATTTATATGGATGAAATGTAATTCTTAGCTTCAAGTGAAAGAAACGGAGAAAACAAAGTGTCTAAAAATGACTTATATGAGAGACAAAAACCACCAGTAAAGAAAGAATCAATCATTTACATGTTAGTGATGGTGAATATAAAGCTGAAACCACAGAGGAGGAGCCGAGGAAACGTTTTTCCTCACATTCCTGATGATGTGCCATTTGGGTGGAGCTGAGTTCTGTTTATCCAGCAGGTGGCGCTGTGCTCCTGCTCAGCCTGTGAGTGGAAGAAGTTTGAGTTCGACTAACTCGAATGATCGTTTGTTTTTTATGTTTAAAACAAAGAATCATGTGAAGCTTTCAGTTGAATTGTATTTTATTTGTCAGTTTGGAGGCCTGACACCCCTCCGGGCACCTTTGTGAGCACTTATTCTGAAGCATTTTAAACAGGAAGTAAGGTGCAGTGTTCTCCAGTTAGAACTGTTCTTTGTACAGGTGTGTAAATCTTACTTTAGGCTGAGGCTAATTACTGGAGAAAGGAAAAGTTGTGATCATCAGAAAAGGTTAATGAGGGGCCACCAAACACCTGAGCCCAGGAGTCTGTAAGTCGGCGGTCTGGCCATGGTTCACGCCTCACTCTGCAGGGGTCACCAGTCTGATCTGATAAACAACATCTGCTTTATTTCCATTTCCTCACCTATTCTTAACTCCAGCGCAGACACATCTGGACTGTTTGGAAGTGTTTTCACTCCTGGAGCTAACAGTTTCACAAAGCACCTGGTTGCATGTGTGAGTGCAGGTAATGATGGCGAAGATTCCCATGCTCACCTTTCAGAAGAAGCTGGTTCTCGCCAGACAGACGTGCAGAGAGCGTGAGAAAGCTTCGCGCCTGTTACGAATGCTGCTCTCACAGAACCACACGCTTTAAAGATGACAGAGCTACTGTGACTTCACCTGCTGGTTTCTGAAAGATCACATCCAGATGTTTTCCATTATCTCCATCTTGGAAAAGCGAGGGATGGAGCTAACTGTTAAAAACCTTTTTTTTTTAACGGATGTATTTAATCAGGAAGTCCTGTGAGGATGACTACACTCTGATTCCAACTCGCTAAGTTTAAAACAAGGCTGTGCAGTCTCCATATTTCTGTTCCTGCTGGTTGCTGGATGCAAAACTTCTTTTCAAGCATTACTGAATTCAGATTTTACGAGCTGGCAGATGATTCCTGCTTATTTTTAAAGGAGAAAGATGAAAACCCCGAAGCAGTGAACCTTTCTCTGTAGTGTAAAGCGTGTCCTTTTCACACTGAAAGGCTGTTTTTTGCTTTGTGTACTTCACACAGGTTGAAAATACCGTCTCATATTTGGAGATTACTCCATTGAACGCTACCCCAACAGAGGTCGAATATCTTGTTAATAATTTCACCTCCTCACTACGTACGACTCTGGATACTGTAGCTCCAGTGAAAACTAAGGTCTCTAATCAGAAGTACCTGACTCCGTGGTATAATTCTCAAACACGTAGCCTAAAGCAGATGACTCGTAATCTGGAGAGGAAATGGCGTGTCACAAATTTAGAGGATCATCATTTAGCCTGGAGAAATAGTTTGCTGCTTTATAAGAAAGCCCTCCGCAAAGCCAGAATATCTTACTATTCATCACTGATTGAAGAAAATAAGAACAACCCCAGGTTTCTCTTCAGCTCTGTAGCCAGGCTGACAAACAGTCAGAGCTCTTTTGAGCCAACCATCCCTTTAACATTAACTAGTAATGACTTCATGAACTTCTTCACAAATAACATTTTAACCATAAAAGAAAAAATTACCCATAATCATCTCTCTGTGGGGAAAAAAGAGCATATCTGCATGAAGCTGACAGAGGCAACGAACCAATCGCATCCATTTCAGTTGTCAAATCATCAAATTCACCTCTTCGCTTGTTTGTGCACCTGCACAGCTTCCTTCCTTATTTCATTTTAAATAAGCACGTCATAACGGCCTCAGCAGTCACTGCAACTATGTTCCATGCAGCTCTGGTTCCCTGCAAACGAGGCTGAAACCCTGACACCATCCCCCGGGTCAAAGGGCAAACTCACAGCTGAACTCTGAACGCCACCCTGCTGTAATAAAAACGACTTCCTGTGGAGTTGTTCCTGTATGAGCTCATCATTATGATCTATAGTAACTGATCAAAGTGTGTTTGAGTATAATGTCCTTTGTTGTGTTACAGGATTTAGGATTCATGTTCAGGTCAACTGGGATCAGTGATGATGGAGGAATTTTACTGCACTCACAGAATTCCTAAACAGGAAAGATGCTCCACTGGATCACAGCAGGAAAACATAACAAACTGAGATTTGATTTTTTTATCTTATATTGGACAGATTTATTCAATGAGGTAAATTATTGTGACATCACAGGGTGATCTAACAATTAGCAGTTCACAGTAAAAACCAACAATCAGCTGAGAGAATGTTAATTAGTGGCTCAACAATCCTGAGGAGGGAGGGCGCTGCAGGTCCGCTAACCAAAATAATCCAGTGTGAGCTCAGGTTCAAGTGTTTGTCTCTGAAAACAGCGAGGCAGATACACGAGAGGAGGCTGAAGGAGAATCAGTTTGCTTTGGATTTAACAAATAACTCTTGTGACAGAAACCAGTGAGCACTGTGCAAAGGTCTGAGGGTCTGAGGATTAGGACTCAGGTGGAGCTCGGGATTCATCTACAGGAGAGCTGCATCATTACAAACTGAAGTCTGTGTGAACAGGTGACCTGGACGATGTGCAGAAGTACAGGAACGCCATTTACCGTCTGATCACGAGCCGTCCCACGTTACTGTGACACATGCATGTATGCGTGCTTGGCTTTCTAGTTTAATGGCAACATTGAGGGTGAGGGTTAAGGCCCCATTAATCTGACACACTAACACTTTTATTTGTCACAGATTCAGAAGTCACTTCTAACACCGGGTTTAGAAAATATAGTGGCAAAGTAAAGTGCACATTTTGTAGTCCATCATCTATAAATTGTAGGTTCAATATTGTGGACATCTGGTGGACATATACTCGTCTCTCACAGCGGTGAGACAAGTATGAGGCTGTTCCAGTTCTCAGCACGCAGTTCTTCTCTTTTCTTAAGTTTTTAGCGATTCTCCTACCCACGTTTCCAATACTGGAAATGTGACTGAGGTCAAGGAACAGAGGTTAGAAGTAGGAGATAGGAGGGACTTTTGGAACACACCCTTGGAGTCTCTTTTTTCCCCACCTTTGAGTCCAGGCCAGGTGTGGTTTCTCCTCGCTCCGGGCGTGGGTGGGTTCTCTCTCTGCAGTCAGGCCTCAGCTGGAGTCACCTCTGACATTTAAGGACCAGCTCAAGCATCCAATCCTTGCCAGATTTCAGGGTTAGGGTTAGGGGTTAGGGTCAGTCGGCTTCTTTATCGTTTCCTCGACTTCTCTGCACCAACTCTGTTCTCTCCCTGTTTCTGCTTTAACCAGCCTGGCTCATCAAGCCACTACTTATCTTCCTTCTCACTGTTGCCAAAGTGCTTGCTCAAAAGGGGTCATATGATTGTTGGGGCTTTCTTTGTTTGACTGCACTTCTCCAGTCCGAAAGACATTCTAAAGTGTCCTTGCTGTAGATTCTAGTGGTGTGGATCAGCGAATTGATGTCTCGTTCACTCTTGGCATACAAGTTGATGTCATCCATGTAGAGGTGGCGACTGACGATTGCTTCGTTCCGTAGTCGGATTCATGGCCAGTTGTGTCGATGATCTCACTGAGGGGGTTCAACCTGGAACAGCAGTGGGAACAGAGCATCTCCTTGGTAGGGCCCACACTTGATGATGACTTTTGCTGTGTGTTTGAAGTATCCAGTATTGTACGCCACATCCCCACTGGGTTCCTGATGAAGGCTCTTAGGGTCCTGATGATCTTGTATAGTTCTAGGCATTCCAGGATCCAGGTGTGGGGCACTGAGTCGTAGGCCTTCTTGTAATCAATCCAAGCAGTGCACAGTCTTGCAGTCTTGGGGAACTGCTCTTTCTTCCAGTAGCTGGTGTTTTGCCTCTCGGGTGCTCCTGTTGATTCCTTTCTGTGTCCCACTCATGTAGGCAATATCCCTGTTCATCCTAGTCACTATGATGCTTGACTGGAGCTTCCATGTGGTAGTGATGCAGGTTATTGGCCAGTAATTGGATAGGGCCGGTTCCTTCTGGCGATCCTTGAGGATCAGGACTGTCGGCCTCTCCTGTCTTGTCACACTCATTGACTGCTACGGGTTTCTCAATTACTGTTTGCGGTTTCTGACTCGGTCACAGCGCCTCATTTGAGTCTGCTTTTGAGTCCAGCCTTAATCCACAGCCCACAAAACAGTGAGAACAACTGTTGACCCGTCCACAAATCATGCTCTGCACAGACTCAGCCGACCTGTTCTTTATAAAAAGGTCTAAATTCTAAATGATGTTTCATTTGTGGTGGATGTCGGAGTCTGAGGGTGTTTTCACACATATAGTTGTTTATTCTGGTCCAGATCAGTTAATGAGGTAGTAAACTCACGAGTCGCCAAGCTGGTGGTGCGTACAGACGTGTACGCGGTGTCACAGCGCTCCCGACTACTGTGCACGTTTTTGTGTTTTTTATGCTTTTTATTGTGACTTGCTGCAATCACTGATCACTTTCACTCGTCAGGAATCGATAGATATCATCCATAGCCTGAACCTGGACTTTACTTTAGATTAGACACACAGTATTCAGAGATTGTGAGACCAGCAGGTGCTCCATGGGCTATTGTCTGGAAGAGCAAGCAACACAGACGGCACTCCTCTCCCTGCACCTGAGCCAGGACCGCAACAAAACTCTGGTAAGGGAGGGGGGCCATAATGCATACAGAATTATAAAAAGTCACTGCTCACCAGACTTGGAGGCCATGTCCATTCAGTGCGGGCCCTTTTATCTACCTGCGAGCTAACAGTAGCCATAGTTATCATTGTTTACATCCAGAGGGCGTTCATGTTGTTGCTGGGGACTTTAATAAGGCATGTTTGAAATCTGTACTCCCCCAAAACCAACATGGTAAGGACACTTACCATGTTGGTTAGTTTTTCCCAGTGGTTTGGTTAGTTTTCACACAGAGAAACATTGAAGTGAACTCCAAGCGAACCAAAATGCATCACCACAAACAACGTGAGAATGTTCAGTCTGCCCACTGGTCACATGTGTCTGGGACAGTGGCGTGTCTAGAAAATTTTTGTTGGGGGGGCCAGGTAGGGGCACAGATTTGGAGAAGGGTGGCAGATTTAATTGGCAGATAATGTTTAAAAAAAAAATTCTACCAACCCTTAACCATAATTCAATAATCCTATAAACCTAATAACCAAATGCACTTTTAACTCTTAAAAGAGATTTTAACCACTACGGTGCAAAGTTTTTAGATACTGCGTTGATAAAGTACAAGAGATACAATCAGTGCTTTGTCAGTGTTTACTCAGCATTCAAGGACATCAATATTTGCATAGTATTTTTACTGACATATAGTGCACATATGTTTTGGGCAAAAACATTTTTGAATATTAAAATATGAACATTTGTAACAAACAATTGACAAATTAGCCAATGCCAATGCAAAACTTTATCTGCCTGTTAAAAAAAGAAGATAATCTTCTCACAAACTGGTGTTTGATTTTGAAACAGGAAAAAAGTGGGGAAACAAATGAAAAGACTAACATTTGAATAAAACCTGAAAGCAAGTAAATACTTTCTATGCTGCCTTATGGTAAACTTTGGTAATATTGATAAAGAACAACACTGGCTGATGATAAAATACAGTCAGCTGGCATGGTGACACTGCCAGTATTAACCTGCAGGGCTGGACTGGGACAAAAAAATTGGGCATTTTTACTACAGACCGACCCACCAGGTAGTAAAGCCATAAAGACTTTGACTGAAAACAAACCCTGTTGTGACAGTGATGTACAGTCTTGTTGGTATATGTATGATTTCTATACATTTTACGTCAGATAAAAACTTTGGTTGTAAGATTTAGATAATTATTTAATAAAAACTAGGTATTTTAAATGAGAATAAGAAAGAAAAGTATTTCTTTGTGCCCACCTTTCCCTGTTAATGCCCTACATGGCCCCCTGGCAAAACTTTGCTAGACCCGCCCCTGCACAGTTACCAGCTGTCAGCTACCTAAAAAAGGATCCTGGTGTTATTTGTCTCTCAGAAACAGTTGATAACTTCAACTCATTCATGTCACCTAAAAGGTAAACCTGTTTCTCCATCACCTGTTCAGCTCTGATGGTTCAGTAAGGACATCTCCTGGTTTCATCTTCATGTTTCCCTCTCACCACATATCCAAACCGACATCATGACCAGCAGCTTTACAGCTGTGGCTCCAGCAAACATCAGCTGATACTAGAAATTAATATTAAATAAATTCTAACAACAGCTGATCAAGCTTAAACGTGCTGCTGTTGTTTAGCGCAATATCTGCTGGTTTCCTCTTTCTGGCGCAAAGTGGGCGATAAACAAACAAGAGAGAAAAGCCGATCAGCTGATCATTGATCAGTTTCATGATTGAAGTAGCAACAGGAGAGGCAGGATGAGAGAAGAGGCAGCTGTGCAGCATAACGACAGAATAACTCCAGCTTTGTGTCTTTTTTCCATTCTAGCTGAAGTCCGGGACAAACTGCGTCTCTTCTCAGCTCAATACGAAACGCGTAATATTTTCTCTGAATGAGGGACCATTCCATTTTTTTAAGGAGCCGTTGGCAACTCTACTAACCTTATGAATAAAATAAAGTTCACTATCAGTAACATCATAGCACCCACCCAGCTGTATAAAAACTCCGTCAAGCTGGCTAGAACGCAGTACGAGTTATTGCAACTGACAGTAAAAAGTCAGCAACATGAAAATAAACTCCACCTAAACTTGGTTTATATCTGACCCAGATAGACTGCAGGTCATAACTTCTTACCTGAAGTTCAGTTCACCTGACACTCGGACTGGCGGCTGCTTCGGGTCTCTCCTCCTGCCTCCCCTTCCCTCATCCACCTGTTGCCTCTGTGGAAGCCCCGCCATAGCCACCACCAAACAACGGAGTTATTTCTACACATCGACCTGCATCTGGCCAATCCACCACCTCTCACTGTTCATGCCATTACAAAAAAAATAAAAATTAAGTCAAATAAGCCCGATGGCCAGTCCAGCTATGTTAACCTGCAACCAAATTTGCAGCTCCATACAGCAATGTTACGACTTAGATTACATCTTATAACTCATAACTCTTATGTTAGCTGCCCTCAGTAGCATACTGTCTGAAATATTCCACGGCTGCAATAATTCTTTAAGTGTTATTTTTTCCTTGGTATTCTAATTTCACCGAAGTTTACTAAACTCAACAAACTTGATATTACTTACCGGGACATTTATTCTGTCCTCATTTTCTTTCACCGAAAAATTGTTTCCTGCAGTGCCGTCTTTCTGCTTGGCTCTCCTACCTTTGCTAACGTGATGCGCATAGGCAGAAGCGATGCTGCATTCACTTACACTCGGATATCTGAGCGTCACCGTGAAAACATAATCGGACATTTGATATTTGATTGAATTTTATTGTTTTGCCTTTGGGGTGGCACCTGGGGTGGCCAGTCTGGTTTGGGGGGTGGCCTGTGCCCCCCCAGGCCACCCCGCTGGACACGCCATTGGTCTGGGACAGGAGCAGTAAAACTAAACACAGGAGGAATGTGGTGTGTGAGAAAACTGAAAATTTAAGTTAACCAGCTAGCTGCCAGCCCGTACAGACCTGTGCACATTCATAGTAGCTTCCCACATTGAGAATACAATGCAGACATGGCTACAGTAGCTGGGCTGTTGGTTCAGATCGAGGTCTGATCCTGTTCACACCATTAACAAACCTCTCTGGAGTTGGTTTGGAACCATATCGAGAACACCTTCTCCAAAAGGGTCTCTGTTGTTTTGGTCCAAGTATGCTTACTGTATTCACACCTGCACCAACGAACCACACCGAAAAGAAAACCAACCAGAGTTGGGTTTAAACAGACTAAACACCCACCCTAGGCCTTTATACACTCAGTATGTAACGAATAAACGACTTGAAATTCAGATGTTTTTGGTTCCGCACACGTCGTGTAGGGTATTAACTCACTTGAAAATACCGAAAAATGATTCCTGAAAAATCATGCTGTGAAAAAAATGGAGTGGACAGAAAGTGGCATTGAGCTGGTTCTGATGTTTCTAGGTGAAGACTGGATTCTCAGGAAAAGGCAGCAGGAGGAGAATTTCCTGGTTTGATCCCGGAGTCGAAGCTTTCAGACGTACTTCCGGATGTCAAAGAAATCATTTCACAGAGCCGACTGACCCTGGGAGGCACCTAGCTTTGAGTCTGAGGGAAAACAGGATTATTTTACTTTTTCACATCACTGTGTATTTAGTACTGATGCTACGATGATGCTTGTTACCAAACGCAGTGCTATGATTGGTCAGATCTGTTTATTCAAGTCTTGAAAAATCAGAAAAAGCCAACAAAAAAAATGTTGGGGGTTTAAAGTCTTACACAGCTTTTATTTTGAAGGTTTTTGGAAAGCTGAATGCACTCGGCTCATCTTCTGTAGTTTAAATGTGGCAGTAAATAAAATGTTCAGACATTTTTCACAGCATGTGAACAAGGGATTTTTGTTCATTAAAATATTACGTGTCATAGCTCAGTGGGCTACATACTGAACTCAGGCTGAGGGGCCTGGACCCCCGGGAGTCGTCCGCTGCAGTTATTGAATGATGTGACGTCATCTCCGCTTTATTTTGGAAAGGTTTGGAAAGAGTGGTGCTCTCTGCGGCTTGACTGCGCAGGTCCGCAGCTGGCGGCAGAGACAGACGCAGAGTTCGTCGTTCCCGGCTGGAGCACCGCCGGAGCCGCCTGCTTTGTTCGCCACAGGCTGAGCGCGCGGAGCCGGTGCTTCCAGTGCTTAGAGGAAACCTCCGTAGTTGCGAGCGCAGAGCGTTAATCTGCCGGGAGACCCGGCGGAGGGACCGGTGTGATTTGTGGGACGGTACACGGTGTAAAATGGCTCCCGGGCACCGCGAGCACCGACTCAGGTAAGAGTCCGCACCTGCCGCCGCACTGCTAACGGCTCTGACGCACTTGTGTCCGGAGGGCGGGGGGTGGCTGTGGCCGCGGCCGGTCCCTTTGCTTCACCGGACGTCTTTCTTCGGAGAGGAGCTTCAACCAAACTCTGTTGGAAAACCTCCATAAATAAGCCGATTCTCGTCCTTGTGGACCTGGGCTGCTTTTGGGCCCTGACCCGGGATCTGTGTTCGGGTTTGGGTCATTCGGCCTGTGTTTGGTCCGCGTGGGTGGTCGCTGTAGTCGGAGGTTGGTGTTTACCACTAAGAATCAGAGCGGGTGCTCGCCACCGCCCTCCGCGGCGCGATGTGGGTGGAAACCCCCCCCAAAGCCCCCATCAGATAAGATAAGATAGAACTTTATTAATCCCTCGGGTGGGTTCCTCTGGGAAATTCGACTTCCAAAAAAAAGCACAGCAACGACCGATCAGCAGAGGCCCGGCGTGTTTACAGGGGCCCGCAGGCTGCAGGTGACCGGATGTTACTGACGGCGCCGCAGTACTGCGCGGGTCCGAGCCCCTCGCTGGGAAAGATGTTAAAACGCGTGTATTTTGAATGGAGTTTGGTAGGACTCGCTGTAACTGTGCATCTGCTGCTCAGATGTTTGGACTCATTACAGTCAGCGCCGCTGTCATCACACCTGCCACCTGTTTTCCGCTGAGTCTGCGCAGTTTGTCCGCTAGCAAAGTAACAGGTTCAGGGTCCGCTATGACGTCACCCACACCTCTCTTACAGTTATGATTAACTTGAACTAAAGTGTGTATTTTCACAGTTGATGGGCTCGTGTTTCTGTGCAGCAAACGCTTTCACAGTTGCAAACAAAAATATGTGGCTATGACGTCATTACCGGGGCAGGCCTGTAACTGGTGAAACCTGTTCTGTTTACAGCAAACATCGATAAAGAAACCGGATAAGACGTATAAATATAAGTAGTCTTGATCCACCTGATTGAGCATTGATTAATGATTCATGGTTTCGTCACACTTGTTGCTTAGAGCCTTGAACCTGTGAGGTCAACACTGTCATCTGCTCTTTTTTTTTTTTTTTTTTTAATTCCTCTTAAATGGCCTGTATTTGTATAGCACTTTCACTCGTCCCTAAGGACCCCAAAGTGCTTTACTGCGCCCATCCACACACAGGTGATGGCAGCTACATTGTAGCCACAGCCACCCTGGGGCGCACTGACAGAGGCGAGGCTGCCGGACTCTGACCACCACCAGTAGGCAACGGGTGAAGTGTCTTGCCCAAGGACACAACGACCGAGACTGTCAGAGCCGGGGCTCGAACCGGCAACCTTCCGATTACAAGACGACCTCCCAACTCTTGAGCCACGATCGCCCCACAATCTTATTTTTATTCTGTAACAAAACTTTAATACAGCTTTTAGAATGAGGAGATTATGTATGGAGAGCAAACCGTATCAGGCTGTGCTCAGTCATCCAGGTGAGGAAGCCCTAAAAAGTTGATTCTGTTCATCCGGACGTTTTCAGTGAAGCGTTTCATCATCATCAGGTGACTTCTTCAGTCAGCGACAAGTGTGAAAACCTGCGCTCAGAGCCCCTCGCCGACGAGGTGACCGCCTTGGTGAGGAGGAGCAGCGGCCTCCTTGCCCCATCTCTGGGAGAGCCCACCCACCCTTCAGCAAAGGTCATATCCACCGTCTCGCTTCTTCACCTTCAGAGTAACCAGCAATAAATTCAGCCTTAGATTAATCGCGTGTTATCACACATTTCTGTAGCAACGTCAGGGCTGTGACTCCGCCTGGTGACAGGTGGCTGCATAACATGTAGGGCACACTTAGGTTAAAGCGTGCGTGTGGTCCGGACGAGTCGCACGCGTCTGCAGTCACAGTTCACGATTTAACGTGCTGACGACACTCGCACAGGCCGTGATGAAGACGAGCTGTGACGACAGATGAGATGAAGACGACGTCAGTTTATAACGCTGACTCTGAACTAACGAGCAGGTGAAACATGTCAGCGACTGTGTTCGTTTATTCTTTTTAGTCTAACCGAGAAAAAGGAAAAAACAGGAACTGCGTTCAGTTTCATCTTCAGCTGATCGGCACACGTCTGAACTTTATTACCTGTGACGAATCAGCAGCTTTTATCTCACCTGCTGGCGCCCACAGAAGGTACAAAAGTCCACCTGAGCACGCACACAGAGGCACCTTTACCTGGAGCCGGTCTCATAGCACAGGCTACAGATTTCAGCCGCTCCTCACTGACGAGCTGACGTCACAGATCAGATTGTTTAATCCCAGATAACCCGGATGTTTTTGTCCCACAGAAGACGAAACGAATCAGATCTGCAGCCAGGCTCTGATTCAGTTGCTGATGTCACGCGGCATCAGCGACGCACGCCATGTGACGCGTCTGCCGGTCTTGAACGTCTCGATTTCTGCAGCCGGGTCGGAGACACCCGTGTGCAATTGTCTTGGTTTTTCTCATTTTAATTATGCTCCAGGTACGCAAACACTGCGGCTCTTTGTCAGCTCGTGCGTTGATTTCAGGGGGAGGAGCCTGGAAGTCAGAAACAGTCAGCAGCAGGCGCACTGAGCATCCTGGACGAGTTCAGGTGTGTGCAGCCAATCAGCTCGTCAGCGATGATGAGCGTCTCCCATCAGCCAGCCTCAGAGCCGCGTGGCTACAGACACACTTTAAATCTGAGTGATTGTCAGTTAGCAGAGGGGGCGGGGCTGAGGTGGCGATGAAAGCTGCTTTCATTAATCGTTATCAAGACTGAACAATTATCAAAAATACATTTATATTTAACTTATTGATCGATTATCAAAAATGAGAATTTAATCAGTCATTTCTCTGATTAATGTCAGTTATTGATCATCCTGCTGACCCCCACACACACAAAAGCTCACTGATGAATATTGATTATTATTGATTACCTGTCAGTTCTGCTGGAGCTGGTCCAGTTTTTAAATCATTGACTTTCAGTCAGTTTGATAAAATGATGATGCGCAGGGACTTCCTGCTGTAGCGCGATATTTATCTGGCCTCAGCCAAAAGGCTGATTGGGGACTTTCACCGCCGAGCGGGCGGTGGCGCAGACACCCGACTTTGTCATCACGAAGTAAGGTTTTCAAATGAATTCCGTAGCTGCAGCTGTTCTTGTTATGTTTATGAGCGTAAACCAGATTAATGCTGCGAAAGACGACATATTTTCACCTTAACTTCCTGTTATTCCTTCAGAATAAAGCTCCAGGGTGAAGCGTTGTAGCTTTGGCTGACCACCTCTTTGTCTCTCTATCCTCAGCTGATCAGCAGCTCCATGTGACGTCACTGCTTCTTCCAGCAGCGCTTCAACCGAGCTCTTCCTCCTCCTCTGCTACGAGGTGGCATGTCGGCGGCTCAGACCCAGAAGGAGAGCAGCGAGGCGGGCTGGGGCTGCCTGGAGGCTCTGGGTCTCAGTCAGAAGGAGATCGTCCTGGCTGAGGCCCTGCAGATGGAGTACGATGCCCTGTCCAAACTCAGACAGGACAAGAGCGGAACGGGACCCAGCCAGACCGGCTCCAAGACCCCCAATCCCTCCATCGAGCGCCACCAGTCCACACCTTCCCCGCCAGGAGGAAACCTGCTGATGGGCCTTTCCGGGTCCGAATCCTCCCTGAACCAAGCGGGAGGGTCCCAGTCTCCACAGTCCGCCCCAGCCAGGGCCCTCCCCCCTCAGGGCGGCTACGTCAAGGAGTCCCCATACATCCTGGACAGTTCTGAAGTCTGCAAGTTCAGGGACGCTTCTGTGCCCAGCCTTGGGGACTCTCCCGGATCCAGTTCAGGGTTTCTGCCAAAGGGTTTTCCCGCTCTTCCAGATGACACACCCCCCGCCATCCCACCAAGAAACCCCATCCCGCCACTGGCAGTGTCCGAGAACCCCTTCCTGCCCCCCCGACCCTCCACCGTGCCGCGGGACGTGAACCTGTTCATGCCCAACGTGGATCGGCCCAAAGTGACCTCCGGAGACCTGAACTATGACACCATCAACGACTCGCTGTCCCGACTAAATGACAGCTGGCAAGGTCGGAGGGCCAACGGCGACCAATCAGGCAAGCCCGTGGCCCGCAGCAAGACGCTCCCCCCTCAGGTGCCTCCCAGGACGTACGTAGCTGTTCCCAAGAGCAACAAGAACCAGCGTCCGGTCTCTGCAGACCCGGTAAGCCCCTCTGAGGTCGTGCGTCAGCTGTTTGTGTTGAGCTGTACTCTGATTGGCCACTTAAACAATTTCTTTCTGATTGCATTTCTAACACTGTTGAATACTGCAGTGTGTGATTATAAGCAGCATCTCTGTCTCTGAAGAGCTGCTTCTTCTGTAACGAGGGTCCCGCTGCACCCTTGGTGTCACTATGTTTCCACATGAATCAAACTCGAGCTGAACTGAAGCACACAGCCAGTTCAGCTGAGATGAATCCCAATACGTATCTCGAGTTCATCAGAACCGATCAGTTTAATTAACTCGCAGAAAAGTCAACAAAGCCACCAGCAGCTAATAAGTCAGGGGTGGATTCTGATGGGCTTCACCTGGACCTTTGTCACTTGGTTCTTAACACTCTCTGAAGGCCAGGTTAGATTGTGGCTGAGTGTGTCTCTCCTGATGTCAGCAGACCCCACCTGGATCATGTTTGGTCCAGGTGGGGTCCTTAAATTGTTCTGCTTTTGTTGTTGATCTGGTTTTGAAGATGATCTGGTCCTCAGCAGATCGTAGAGTTATTCAGATACAACCTGAGATGATGTGAAACACAGGACATCATTATTTATGCGCAGCTCTCTGAGCTCTGCAGCAGCTCGTTCTGTTGGAGATTTGCTGCCGTGCTCGCCGACCTGTCGACGGCCTGGTTTGGTCCAAGCTTCAGCTGTGATGACCTCAGATTTGAATACAGAGGAGTCACCGGTGCACTCGGGTCTTCCTTCTCTCTGCTGTTTGTTCTGGTGCTTTGTGGGCAGTTTGGGGTGAGTTTGATTGGTTCGCACTCAGGAAGACGTGGCACCGTGCAGACACACCTGATCTGCAAAACCTCGTAGAGCTGCTTGCACTGCTGATCAGTAGATCAATATACGTGATTGTCGGCACCCAGCTGCTGCTCTGAGCTCTGTTAGGTTAGAGCTGCAGACAGACGGCGGCTAAAATGTTGGCGCTGACGGTAGCCAACATGAATCTGAGTGCGACAGCAGAAAACAGGAAGTGTTCGTCTTTGAGGGGCGTTAATCGCCTCCTTCGTGTTTCTGAGAGCAGGAAGCTGAATTTACATCATTGTCGATGTGTTTGTGTTCAGACACGCTGCAGCTGTGCAGCGGCTTCATTTAGAAAAAACACCCCCGCGCTCAGAGTTGTGTCACTTCCTGTCAGAAGTCCTGACAGGAAGTCCAGGTTTTCAGATGGTTTCTGGAGAAGTGCTGCGGTTTGATTCCCAGCCCTTCGCATGGAACCCAGTCAGACCAGTTCCACCAGCTGTAACTTGAAACCAGATTGGCAGGCGGCGTCCTGACACGCTTCCTTCGCCGCGCTTGGACGTGCTCAGACTGACGCTTCAGTTTCAGCATTTTTATTTCCCTCAAAACACGAACTCATCACCACATTCTTCCTCCTCCTCCTCTTCCTCCTTCTTCTTTTTCTGCAGCCTCAATTTCATTTCCTGCCTCAGACGTTTTTTCAATGTTTAAATGAAACGTAAAACAATCCCCACCACGCTTTAATGTCGACCACACACACACACACACACTCTGAACTGTGTGTGTGAGAGTCTCTGATTGGCTGTCTTTGCGTGTCCTGCAGGTGTCGCTGGGCGCTAGGATGAACGGTTTCGGGTACGAGCTCTTCCAGGTGTCGGAGGAGCGTGACGAGGAGGTGGCAGCGTTCTGCCACACGCTGGATGTGTGAGTAGCCTGTTGCCGTGACGATCACATTCAGTCTCTCCCTTGCAGGCGTCTCCACCTGCTGCCCTCTCACCTGTCTTTGCCCTCAGGCTGCGCTCGGCGTACCCGTGCTGTGACCGCTCAAAGAACGCCGGCTTTGTGTGGTCGCCCTCCGTCGGCCACGAAGAGCTCCATCAGGGCCTGGGGGTCAGTGTGAAGGTGACGGTCATCAGTGAGCACTTCAGAGAGCCGCTCACCTTTACCTGTGACAGTAAGACGTCTGGTTTTTCCGTGAGGATAGAAATGTCTGACTGAAAACGTTAGCTTCGTATGAATATGCAATACCCAAACGCGACCGGCGCGCTGGCTGCCATCTTGCTTTTTAAAATTCATCTGGGACACGCCATTATTTCCCCGGAGGGTCAGTCAGGTCAGCTCAGGGGTTAAAGGTCAGGAGAGCAAACAGAACAGCACTGACCCTTCAAAAGTCTGCCAGTGCAGTTTAAAGGAATTCAGTCAGTTTGTCCTCTTAAAGTCAGTTTTATGTCCAAGAAACGCTAAATTATGCTGTGATGTTATTTTACCCTGAAAGGACCTGCTGATGGCATCCAGCTGTGCGTGCGTGTGTAGAGTTATACTTCACCTGTTTATAATACTGCAGCGTGTGTGTGTGTCCGAGGTTCGTCCACCGTGGACCTGCTCATCTACCAGACTCTGTGCTACGCTCAGGACGACCTCGACCATGTGAACGTGGACGACTACCTGCTGAAGGTCTGCGGACATGACGAGTTCCTCCACAAGTAAGAACCTCAGAACCTCGGGGTCTCCGAGCCGTGCCTGAACTCAGCATCTCTGTAGGGGAGCGTCCTCTTCCAGCTGATCTGTGGTCTGTGGTTCAGACATAATAACAGAGAGCAGAGCTGTGGTTGCTGTTACACCAGCAGCAGTAATGACCGCACGCACGCACGCACGCACGCACGCACGCACGCACGCACAGTGCTCCAGCTCTGGGTTCACACACCAACGACGTCCTTGCTGTTTTAGGCGGTGTGTCTGTTTGCCTGTACAAATCCCCACAGCAGGGGGGTGTGTGTGTGTGTGTGTGTGTGTGTGTGTGTGTGTGTGTGTGTGTGTGTGAGAGTGAGAGAGAGATATCCTGGCGGAGCCTGGCTGGACTTCCTGTGGTGGAACAATGAGTGTTTATCACTTGTGAACAGCTGTCGGTCCGCCTGGCGCTCTGCTGGCTGTCGGTGTCTTTACGGCGTCACGTGTCCTGAAGTCTTTGAGACAGCCCGTTCGTCATGTTTCAGTACACTCAACATGCTTCACACAGACGTGTGTTGGTTTATAAGGACTAAGGCTGCAGTGCTGTAACTGACCTCAGGTCAGCAGACTGAGATATGATTGTGGGACAGTTTAAGATGTGCAGCTGATTACCTGAGAGGTGTGCTGGGTTCTTAACAGTGAGAGCTTTGTAATCTGAGCCAATGAAGTGCGTTCAGTACTGGTGTGACGTGCTCATATGTGCATGAAGCTCTGCTGCTGCTGATCTGGAGTGTGCTGTACGGACAGTTCCACATAGCGCAGGGCGATATGGCCAAAAATATTTATCACGATATACGTTTGAAAATTTGCGATAACGATATAACTGACGATATAACTGACACGAGACAAAATACTTTACAACTCCTCAACTTTATTAGTGCAAAAAACCATCAATGTATTTCCACTTCAACAAGCAGCTGTTTTTTATCTGCATTAAAGTTATATAAACATTTAACAGTGCAAATGCAAATTCCTCGCTGACAGTTTAACCAAAAGGCATTTCAGTGGAAACTGGCCGACACATCCTCAGCATAACCATGTATAACATCCACAGAACTTAAAGAGGTTATACACACACAACACGGTAACATTATGCTGAAGCACAACACATATCACTCCGCGAGGCTCCGCCTACGATAGCCGTAACGCTCCGACAATCCATCAAGCGGTGCGGCTTCGTAGCTCAGCAAAGTCGTACTGAAACATCTGACAGATTTTCGAGCGCCGTGCACATAAAATCGTTTCGAGGTCAGTAAACACAACCAGGGTTCATACATAAGGCACACGGGATTATAAGGGGCTCTGTCGACTTTCAGACAAATCAAAGGATGATTTTAAGTGCGCCGTATTTTCCAAACAACACGGTAATAACGGCGGCCCGCTAGCATGCGCTACCAGAAATAGTGCTTTGTTGTGAATCTGACGGACGAAAGCTAAACCAGTTCCACACCAGTGAAGCTGCAGCGTTTTTACAAACCAGTTCAGGTTCATCGTTTCATTCAACGATCCGCTCTCGCTCTTCTCGTTCTGCGTCACCGCCATGATTTGTCCACCATGTGCGTATGAAAACAAAGGCACTGCGCATGTGCGTTTTACCCATATTCTATCGCCATGTTTCATTTTCTTATCGTTGCCCAACATTACACTGTGAACGGTATGATATGGCCCAGTTTCAGATATGAATACGTTTGTCGATGTGATTTTTCAGACCTGAGATCAGAGATATGTTCGAGCAAATATTTCTGTCTCGTCTGTTCAGTTTGGGACATGCACCATTAACACCCGTCGAGCAGCAGTGAGTACAGCTGTGTGTCGTCTGCATAGAATGGTATATCATGGAGCATGCACAGGTGACCCAGCGATGGCCCGAGGGCTGAAACTTCGACCCTCTGGGGCGTTTTCACACCTTCTTCCTGTGGTTTGGTTTGTTGTCACACAGAGAAAAATCCAAGTGAACTTCAAGCAAACCACATCAGTGTTCAGTCCGCTCATTGGCCAGGTGTGTCTGGGGACGGGACCAGCACAAGTAAACACAGGAACAAGGTGTGTGGGAGAAACCTGAGAAGTTGGGTTGTTTCCCGACTTGCTGCTAGCCTGTAATCAAATCAAATCACTTTTATTGTCACATCACATGTGCAGGCACACTGGCACAGCACATGTGAGTGAAATTCTTGTGTGCGAGCCCCACAAGCAACAGAGATGTGCAAACACAACAACACAAACGAGCAAAATACAAGAATGGCCAACCTGAAACTAATAAATATATGTACAATATATAATAGTGTATGCATTTCTGGATGTGTATACTAAATATTTTCCTACGTGTGTGTGTGTGTGTGTGTGTGTGTATATACACATTTTTACAAATTAAATAGTAAAAATAAATAAAATAATAATAATAATAATAATAATAATAATAATAATAAAATATATAAAATATACAGAGTTGAATATGTGCAAAACAGTGGCGTTACTGTACAGTGTGGAGTGCATAATGTTAAAGTTCCAGTAGTGAAGCTGAGGTGTCTATGACATGTTCAGCAGTCTGATGGCCTGGTGGAAGAAGCTGTCTCTCAGTCTGCTGGTACGGGACCGGATGCTGCAGAACCTCCTTCCTGATGGAAGCAGTCTGAACAGTTTATGGCTGGGGTGACTGGAGTCCTTGATGATCCTCCCCGCTTTCCTCAGGCAGCGCTTCCTGTAGATGTCTTGGAGGGAGGGAAGCTCACCTCCAATTATCCAATTATTGTACAGACCTGTGCAGGGTGAGAATACAAAAACACGTGGCTACGGGACCTCTTTTAGCTCCAGCTTGTGACGTGTTCCTGGTAGTTGGTTCAGGTCGGGTCACGTTCGCACCATGAGTGAACCGCTCGTTTTGCTCTGCAGCCGAGTGTGGTTACTGTGTTCATGCCTGCACCGCACCGAGGGGGATCGAACCAGAGCTTGATTTAAACAGACTAAACGCTGCAGGTGTTAAACTCCCTCAGATACGATGAGAGCCAGTCACCTCACCTGTTAAACCGGCTGGGTCTAAAGTCTGTGAAGCTTCAGAAATCCACTTAGTGAGTGGATTTTTCCAGCTGCTTTTATTGTGGAGGGGTTCTTAGAGGAAGCAGTATTGTGCCCTGTGTGTGTCTGACTGTGTGTGTCTTTCTGTGCGTCTCAGCGCGCAGACTCTGGGTGGGCTCGAGTTCGTTCAGCAGTGTCTGAAGTTCGACTGGGATGTCCGGCTGTGCCTCGTCAAGAGATCGTCCATCAGCATCGAGCTGGCCCGCACGGTACACGTAAACACACTCCCTCACACACACAGCATATAAACCAGGGTGTGACCCGGTCACCCATCGTCGTCACGCCACTGCATGATTTGAGTCTTTGTTTTTACAGAAAGATGACGATGAGACGGCGTCCACCATGAACCACAGCATCCTGCTGCAGGAGCGTCCAATCAAACAGACAGTCACCAGGTGAGGGGTGGAGCTCGCAGCTCGCAGAGGCACTCTGATTTCCTCCAACAGCTGATCAATCAATCACCGATTTACTGATAACATCTGTCTGTCGATCAGGGAGGCTCTGACCCTGCTGCTCGACACATTTCACAACGAGGCCGAGTCCTTCCTGCTGTCAGAGGTGACACACACACACACACACACACACTGATGTGTGGCGCTGCGCTCCGTCTTGTGTTCACGTTGATGAGGTTTGAGTTCATGAATGTGAAGGGGCGGAGCTTAAACTGAATCCGGACTATCAGAGATTTCATGAAAACATAAAGTCAGACTCTGAGCTGCTCGCTGAGCCTCCTCCTCTGTCCTGTCGTCTGTGAAGGTGGAGCTGCCTCTGCATGTGGAGCGCCTCGTCCAATCCGTGAAGGCGCTCTGCAGCTCGTTGGCTGCCGTGGAGACGCCCGACGTGACCTCGGCCCTTAACCAGCTCCCAGCGTGCCCTTGTCGCCTGCAGCCCAAAGTCCTGAAGGTAAACGTGTGCTTCAGTGAGGCTCAGAGCAGGTGAGGGTGTGAGTTTGTTCACTGACGGGTTACTCTCATCTGTCCTCCCAGGATGCATCAGTGCTGGCTGTCAGGGAGAACAGAGGTACGTACTAACAGGAAGCTCTGACTGCTGTGAAACGCTGTAAAAGCAGCCTCGGGAACACTAAGAGGATGCACTGGGGGGGCACCAAGCTTTGGAGGGTAATGTAGTGACTAATGTGAGTCTGTTGGCCCCAACCAACCAATCTGGTGACGTCACATCTCCGTACTGACAGAAAATGGCGCCGAACTTGTTTTTTAAACTTGAAGCTCTTGTTTCTTAAATCCAGCCTGACGGAGTTACACCTGTGTCAGTGTCTGAGAGCAGGGCTCAGCGTCAAGTCCTGGACAAACTGACAAAACACTTCAAAGACATGACAGAAACAAAGAAACTAAAAGTTAAAGATGTGCCTTCAGGCAGGTTTTAAAGCTGTCGAGTGTTGCAGAGGTCCGAAAAGCCTGGAGCTGAAGGAAGACCATTTCCTCCAGGACTTTGGACACCAAAGGGAGTTACAGATGAGTCTTTTTTGAGAACTGGCTGCACTGTGGCATGTTTGAAATCAGCTGGAGCTGTTCCTGTTAGAAGGGAGGTGTTAATAATGGATGGCACGCTTGGTGCAAGAGTGTCAACGAGTTCTTTGAAAAGGCGAGTGCGGATAATGTCGAGGTGAGACACGGAGGGCTTAAGACGGGAAACTACTTCAGCCAGAGCGCCCAGAGAAACGGGCTCAAAGTGATTGAACACAGGGGAACAGGAGGATCGTAAGCTGGAAGCATGCGAGTCCTGACAGCAGCAACGGTTTTCAGATAGCTGGAGACTCTGGAAACTGTGTGACGGGTTAATAACTGAATCAATGGTGAAATACGACTCGGGTCTGTGGCTGTTATTAGAGATGATGTCTGATAAATCACACGAGTTTTGTGGGGCAGCAAACATGGATGTTAAAATCCCCAAGAACTTGACCCCAGATAACAAGTCTAGAATAAAACCATTTGTTAAACTGGGGAGAACAATAAACAAGTGCACACAGCACAGGAGAATACAGATCCATCAAAGTAGTGATAACTCAGAACTACCATACATATCAGTGGCTTTAAATTTCACACCAGTGTGTGAATGGGTGGATGACTGGATATGCAAAGCGCTTTGGGGTCCTTAGGGACTAGTAAAGCGCTATATAAATACAGGCCATTTACCATTTACCATTTAAAAATGGATGCAAGACCTCCGCCATGACCAGTTAGCCACAGAGATTTGCAAAAATGACCGAAGCGATGAGTTCTGAAAAAGGGCTTAACTCACCAGAATCAAGGTTCAGTCGAGAATAAAACGCCAAGTCCAGGGAGGAGAAGAACCCACGAGGGAGCTGCTAACCAGCAATCAGGTGTGAGTACGAGGAAACCTAATCAAGACCGGGGACGGGTGGGAAGGGCGGAGATTCCAGGGAACCACCTCTACGGGGGGAGATGCGAAATGCCGTGAAGGTGGTTCATTAGCTGAGAGGAACCCAAATCGACCGGCAAAGATCGTCAGAACAGTTTGGAAAAACACCTTCCTGAAGCTACCAGGAAGCGCTATCCACAGAGCCTGGGATGTAGAGGAGTGTTACACACAACGAAGACACAACTTAGTCGAAGTGAACGTTATCAAAATGAGACAAAAGGCCCGGGACAGACTCCATGCTGTAAATTTATGTTTCATGTCCCCTTTAAACAAAACGTCTGAGAAAAGTCCAGCTTCACCCAAACTACCTGCGCTGCAGACCACAAATCCAGCACGGTTTTCTGTTGCAAAGGCCTGCTCTCTTTAAACGTATGGATAAATAATTCGCATTTTTATGTCACTTCATTGCATTTAATTCATTTCTTTAATACATTTAATTTTTTTACATTTTTGTTGGGGTCACGCGGGCCTTCCCGTCCCAGGCATCTTCCCCAGCTCTCTGAGGTGTTCCAGCTAGACACCTGACCTCTCCTGGGTGTGCCTCGGGGCGGAGCTGGTTGTAGGGGTAGAGCTGTAACTCCGCCCCCACAGTCACGACACTACCAGAGTGACTTCTTTGAACTGATTCTGTTTAATAAGTGACGATCCCGGTTTGTCTTCCTCTGACGCTCTAATGGTTCGCTGGCTTCTTTGTCGCCTCACAGAGAAAGTGGTGGAGAAGCTGACGGCGGCCATCTTGGATCTAGTGGAGCTGTACTGCAGCACATTTAATGCCAACTTCCACACGACGCCGCAGAGCCACTGCTGCACGGCGCCCATCCAAGAGGCTGGCCTCATCACCAACGTCCTCTCCTTCAACATCTACGCCGCCCACCGCATCCCCATCACGTGGGCTGCCAGGTAAGGAGCTCAAAAGGTACCCGCCCACAGGCTGAAGGGGGGGCGTCCTGTGTCAGTGCTGCAGGTTTAGGAGTCGCACAGTGCCGACTCAGTGGTGCTCACAACCAAACAACACACACACACCAAAGGTGAACTAACGGCAAACAAAAGGAGTGCCTCCGGACTCATGCTGCACCTCAGGGGATCCGAGTTACGTGCATAACCTCCAGGTTTTTTTGGGCATGGTGGTGCTCTCTGAGGATTCTGGGATAGATTTATCTGCTCGTGAAGGAGGTGCTGGGGGGGTCTCCTGTGAGTGCAGCGCCACCTGCAGGTGGAAGAAGCTGAGCGCTTCGTGCTTCCTTTCTTCTTCTCTCATTGTCGTTGATAATTGAGCCTCAATCACATGCAGGTACGCGCAGACGCGCACAAACGCGCAGACGCACACAGACACGCACAGCTTGGGTTGGAGGCGTGTTGACTAAATCACACTTCTATGAAAACATCAGAAATGAAGAAGAATAAAGAAACTCAGGTGGTTCTGTGATTGGGGACAGGTGTGAATATGTGCTGCACAAGTAACTCGCCTGTCCTGCTGTCATTGGTCGCAGTTATGAATGCTTCTTCCTGTCCTGCTCTCTGACTCACGGAGGGGCGGAGCTTTGTGCGCCGCAGCACACCAGCAAGCAGTCGGTCAGCAAATACCTGTTCCACCTGGTGGTCTGGGACCAGAGGTACGTACCTGACCCTTACCTGTCAGAGCCGTGACATCACACGCACGCACACCTGACGGCACAGCAGAGTCACTGCATCACTGAAACTATTCCAGCAGACAGAAGCATCAGACACACCTGCACACACCTTACCTGAGTTTAATAAGATGCTAAAAGTAAGAATTTCCTGTTCTGCAAGTGTGTGTGTTTGTGTGCACGATGTCTTTGATTTTGAATGAATAAACTTTAATCTGTTTGTTTGTTGAGAAAAACGCTAAGCCCCCGCCCCCTCGCCATATCCCCTGCAGGGTGTGTTTCCCCGTGCAGATCAATCAGCTGCCCCGAGAGTCTCAGCTAACGGTGGTGCTGTACGCCAGCCCTCTGCCGCCCCCCGGAGGAGCTGAGGAGAAGGGGAAGCAGCGGCGCAGCATCGAGGCGCTGGGCTGGGTCACCATGCCGCTCTTCAACTTCAGACAGTGAGTCACATGACACTCAGACACCATCCATCCACGCAAACCTCAAACAGGCGGATGAAGAAGAAACTGAATAAGTACTGTCGGATGTTATTCAGCTGTATTCAGGCTTTATGTTTGATGTGATACCCAGGAAAATACTACGATACCATTCTGATAGCATTAAAAGTAACGCAGCATGTGGTCCATTTATCTGAGGTCGGTGCTGGTGCTGCGCCACAAAGTGATGGGCGGTGTTTACACTGTAGTGAATGACATGCTGATCTATAACGTGTGAAATGTTTCTATCGGGTCACTCAGAGAGTGAGGGTTACAGTAATGTAAGAGTGTAGGGTAGAACACAGAGCAGGTACAATAACATGCTCAGAGTTAAAGGCTCCGCCCAGGTTAACGGTTGTGTAACGCTGTAGTACTCAGTATTGTTGAAATCCTTCAAAAAGACCTCAGGGTGGCTCTGTGTTGAGCCACTGGTGAGGGGAGGGGCTGCGCTGAGCCGCTGGTGAAGGGAGGGGCTGCGCTGAGCCGCTGACGAGGGGAGGGGCTGCGCTGAGCCGCTGACGAGGGGAGGGGCTGCGCTGAGCCGCTGACGAGGGGAGGGGCTGCGTTCAGCCGCTGGTGAGCATGTCCTGGTCAAAAATGACTCCAAGGTTCCTCACAGCGTTACTGGAGGCCAAGGTAATGCCATCCAGAGTAAGAGTCTGGTTAGATACCATATTTCTAAGCTTTTCAGGGCCGAGTACAATAACCTCAGTTTGATCTGAATTAAGAAGCAGAAAGTTAGCGGCCATCCAGGTCTTTATGTCTTTAAGACATTCCTGCAGTTTAACTAATTGGTGTGTGTTATCTGGCTTCATGGACAGATAGAGCTGGGTGTCATCTGCATAGCAGTGTAAATGTATGCTATGTTAGGGCTGCTCGATTATGGCAAAAATGATAATCACGATTATTTTCACTGAAATTGAGATCACGATTATTTGACGATATTTATTTAACCCTTTAAGACCTACTATGGAACCAAGTCCACCAGAGCTTATATTATTTTTATTTATTTTTTTTACATGCTGTAGTGCCATTTGTGGGAGCATTTCAAGTTGCTATACATCAATACAACTGTTATAGCCCATATTTTAATAATATGTCTGCATTAAGTCCATAGTAATTACATAAATTGCAAAAAAGTGCAATAAACTACAAAAAAAATTGAAAATCGCTTTTGTTTTGTTTACATATATTTCTACTTGGAGAAATTTAAGAGGTTTATCCCTCAAAACTTTAAATACAATAAAGTTGCAAAAAATAGTTTCCCACCACAGGAAATTTATTTTGAGTGTCTTCATAGTTTTATTTTGGAGATACAGTTTTTATATACTGCAGGAAAAACAAAAAACAATCCTATGATGCAAATTTGCAAAGAAAACAGCATGTGCATCATTTCACTGTGGGAAGTGTTACGAACAGCTGATAGGAACAGCAAAGCGTGTTTCTGGAATATTATGTTTTTGTTCCTGCAAGCGCTTTTTATGCAATTTTTGCAAAGCTATATGTGGAACGAAACCGTGACCGAGGACAAGCTGATGGCATCAGACGTAAGTACAACTCCTCCGGTTTCATATGCAAAACAAATTATTGCGCTAGCTTACACGGTTCTGGTTCTACAGGGATTTAAAAATAGTTACGCAAAACGGAGCGTGCTGCTCTGACCGGCTTTAAAGGGTTAACAATGACTTTAAAAAATAATATAACATAGTGTGCAACACCACTGAAGTTTTTTGTTTTTTTTTTTAAACTCTTTTCAACCAAGGGCAGTCACTCTCCAAATAACTTCTGCTTAGCTTTCCGAGCTTCCCTCGGGTCCTCTTAATCAGCGGTCTCCAACCTTTTTTGCGCCACGGACCGGTTTATGCCCGACAATCCGGTTGTTCAGTCTGACGTCACTAGCCGTGTCTGGACCTAAACTCCGCTGCAGGTCCATATATCAAACGATCACTGTGGCATTACTGAGAGTTGAAAAACTGTCTAAAGTCTTTCATCTTTAATAAAATGATCAGCGTTCTGCTCTACCAGGTGTAACAATTGAGTTTAACATCCAGGCATCCATGAAAACGGAATTTATGACATTTAACGGAGTTAGAAGTTAGCAGGGAGTTAGCTCGCTAGCTTCTATCTAAATACAATATAGCATGTCCTGACTGCGGGGTTTTGGAAACAAATTAAAACGTACAGCTCTGTTATCACTTCCAGCATAAATGAAGACAGAAAACTAAACAGCAGTGACGTTTGTAGGGTTACTAAAGTTTGGCTAGCTGGTATATAATGATGTGCTACGTGACAGCTAGCGACACAGCTATGTTAGCATAATATAAACAAGCTAACTTTTTTTCCACTCGATAAAAGTTAACGTGAGTGTTCTCGGAGCTCTGGAACAAATGTAATCGCATGGCAGGATGCTGTAAAAGGACTAAACTTCAGCCAGGAGAACAACTGAGATAATCCATCCACAATACGAGGTTAGTCATTCATATACTGCTGCATGGGCTGGGCTGTAGTTACATCCTAAGGTTTTAAAAACTGAGCTTAAATAAATGATTAGTGGTAATAAAAGCCGAGGGAGGTCAACAGTGATCGCTGACTGTTTTAGGAGCTTTTTGAGATCAAATAGAAGAAAATACAAAACATTAAACATGTTAACAACACAAAAGCCATATTAAACGCAGACTACTTTAGACCCGGAAGTAGGATTCGTCACGTCATCACTGAACAACCGGATATTTTCACGGACCGGCCTTTAAGGTGTCGTGGATAAATGAGGGAGGGGCTAATAATCGGCTCAGTCATTTTTAATGATCGTTGAAAGCCCAGATCGTAATCGTGATTAAAATTCGATTAATTGAGCAGCCCTATGCTATGTCTTCTAATGATGCTGCCTAAGGGAAGCATGTATAATGTAAACAGAATTGGTCCTAGCACTGAACCCTGTGGAACTCCATAATTAACCTCAGTGTGTGAAGAGGACTCTCCATTTACATGCACAAATTGGAGTCTATTAGATAGATATGATACAAACCACTGCAGTGCAGTACCTGTAATACCTACAGCATGTTCTAATCGCTCTAACAGGATATTATGGTCGACAGTATCGAACGCTGCACTGAGGTCTAGCAGGACAAGCACAGAGATGAGTCCACTGTCAGAGGCCATAAGAAGATCATTTGTAACCTTCACTAAAGCTGTTTCTGTGCTGTGATGAGCTCTGAAACCTGACTGAAACTCTTCAAATAAACCTCTGCAGATGATCTGTTAGCTGTTTGACAACTACTCTTTCAAGGATGTTTGATATAAAGGACAAAATGAAAGCTACGCTTTCCCCTGTGGTGTGTCCATCCTGATTTTTTTTTTTTTTTTTTTTTTTTTTTTTTCCCTCTCTTTTCATTTCATGCTCACAGCTGAACAAACAAATGTTTCCTTCAGTCCTGCAGCTTCCTACACAGGCTTTGTGATGTCATTTCCTCCCAGGAGCAGCTCGCTTCCTCACATTTACCTGAAAGTAAAGTGGAAAGAGAATGGAAACAGATTCTTCATCATCATCATCTTTATTGTGTGTGTGTGTGTGTGTAGCGTGCTGACGTGTGGCAGGAAGTTGCTGGGTCTGTGGCCTTCAACCCCGGGGAGGAGCGGAAACGCCCGAACAAGTTCGCCCAACTTCAGCCAGCCGGACAGCGTCATCCTACAGGTGAGCGCTGCCACAGCTGCTAGCACCTGAATAGTCTGTGACATCACAAACCTGTAGCATTTTGAGCAGTTTCATCAGCTGTTCAGGCGACGTTTTCATTGTCACCAGTCACCAGGATGGGTGATGAAACGTGTCTACTTACCTGTGTACTGGATGCAGGTGTGCCCCTTTCTTTATTTATACACTCAGTTCAGCTGAGGTCAGACCTGCAGGTATCTGAGGCCAAGAGACTAGCATGTGTGTGTCCTTGCTTCCTCTCAGGTGGACTTCCCCACATCATCCTTCGAGGTGCGCTTCAGCACGCCGCCTCCTGCAGACTTCTGCCCTCAATACAACTTCTCCAGACTGGACACCATCAGCCAGATACAGCTGCAGGACGTCCTGCACAAGAAGGCCTTCTTCTGGTCAGACACACACACACACACACACACTCTCTCAAGGGCTGTATCCCAATTCAGGGTCTGCAGCCTATAAGGCTGCATTTTAAGGACGATTACGTCACAGCGACGCAACGAAGGCTGTCCCAATTCAAAGGCTGCTCGAAATGCGGCCCTCAAATGCGTCCTTAATTTCTCCGGATTTGAAGGATGGGTCGGTGTAGCCTTCATGGCCCAACATATCCCAGACTTCATAGTGCGGCAGTGGGTGTGGATGATTTTGTCGAAAAAAACAGCGGACAGCTGAAGCGGAGCGGCCGAAGAGTAAACTTTTAAAAGTAAGTACTGAATATGACGTCACTTATTTATGTGCAAATGTTTAATAATGAAGAACATTAAAACATTACTGTTGGCCACATGTCGGCAAAGTTATGTGACATTAGTGACATTTGTACTAACTTGTTTTAAAGCCTTTAAATATGCGCCGTTCAATAGCTGAGCTTAATCTGACAGAGAATCTGATGATTTCATGGATAATTAAAGTCAGTCATATATCCACAAACACAACAAGCTGAAAGTCAGTGATGCTGCTCGGTTTCCTGAACATCACGGCACAAGCAGGATTCACTGCACTGTTAATGTGAGCTGTGTTATATTGCTGCCTCTGTTCGGTGGTGTCGAGCCAAATGCACTTTAACGTGTGTTTGAACGAGCTGACGGTTCACTCGTTAAGCTGAAAGAAAGATGTTTTAATCACAGCAGTCACACATGTGTCCACTGCACCATCTGGAACTCTTCTTGTTTCGTAATAACACAAACACTAAATCCTGCTTCTCTGTGCTGTTGTGTAGCAGTGTGTACACCTGAGACTGTCACCTGTCTGTCTGTCCTGCACTCTCTCTCTGTTTCTTTCTCTCTGATTGTGGAATAAAAGTATGAACATGTGTTTATAAGTTACACTTGTGTTTGAATCCTGCAGCTTATCACACATTTGATTTCCATGTGTGACGACTGCAAGTGTCCAGAGTGAGGACAGACTGAGGGACCCACTGCTGCACATCATCTGTGAGGCTTTGCAGCCCTGATGATCCACCAGGACAAACTCAGCAGTGTGTGAGGAAGAGGAGGAGGAAGAGCCAGCAGCAGCTGACAGATGGAGAGAATAGACAGACTGTTCCCTGTTTGTGAAGGACTGCTAGGAAAGTTTAACATAATTGTCTGTGCTGAATCAGTCTTATTAGGTAATGTTCAAATAATGTGATCATCCCAGTGTTTCCAGTGTGGGAGAAAGTACTCAGAGTACTCAGGGCCTTCAAGTTACACACTATGAAAGGCAGCAACAAGTTTAATGTTCAGAAACCTAAAGTCTGTATCAGCAGCAGAATGGAGCTAAAAATAAATGTTGGTTTCAGTTCTATGAAGCTTTGAGTATTTTGGATCAGTAGCACTGCTGTGTTTGTTGCATCATGTTGCTGTAACTGTTTATATGCTTTATATATTCTGAGCTAAGTTGATCTATAGTGTTACATCATATTCTATAAGGATGTTATGTGTTTGTAGACTTTCTGCCCAGTTTGACCCATTTAGCAGACGTCAGCCTGTTTAAGGCTCTGATATCTATTCTGTGTGACTTACAGCAGTTATGACATGGTCTGATTTACTCACCCAATAAAGGAATATTTCATATATCAGTCTACTCTTCATTTTATCAGAAACAGTTATCACAGCTCGTACATTTGATTTTTACACATGTATGTAAACATTGAGACAAATTTAGTGATGCCAACATATTAAACGAACAATATTTGACTCATATATAACACATCTATATATACACTGTCACAGATACTCGTCTTTGAGTGAAGATTTAAGGTGACAGGAAATATAAATAACTGCAACTTGAATCTTTGACCCAGAGTTCAAGCTCTGCTGTAATAAATCATAATAATCTGACAATACTATAATATTGGCCATGTTATATTTACATTACCACAGTGAGATGACTTTAGTCGCATGAACAACATCGGCTAATTGTTATTTACTAGCTAATCTTAAACGACTGTTCAGCACAGGAATGAAGCCCAACAACCATGTTTTTACTGTGGCCTCAGCCTCAGATACTCAGCTAATCAAAGTGATGTCTTAAACAAAATTAACTTAAAATCTATTTCTCCTTCATTTCTGTCACACAAAGCTGTATGAAACGTTTCTCGCAGTTAGTATCATGGTTGCTAGGCAACCTGGGCAGCGCGACGGAGGCTAGACCGTCCCATTTCACAAGCCTCTCACTTCCGGCCTCAGTGGTCTTTGAGTACGCGGCCCTTATGGACCGGTAAGGCTGCAGACCCTGAATTGGGATACAGCCATGTTCTGACTGGGATTAGTCCATAAGCATTAAGTTCTGAGGGGCGGGCCATAGTGGCGCTGAGGTGTGGTGAGACTGCAGCTGTGTCTGCAGGTTGACGGTGGAGGACAAGCGTCTGCTGTGGGAGAAGAAGGCCTTCTGTCAGGCTGAGAGCGCCGCGCTGCCTCTGGTTCTGGCCAGCGCCCCCTGCTGGGAGTGGGCGTGTCTGCCAGAAATCTACGCCCTGCTGAGACAGTGGGCCTGCCTGGGTCACCTGGACGCCCTGGGCCTCCTCCATGCCTCGTACGTTCTCTGCTCGTTTCTGTCTCTGCTGGCAATAATGTCTGAAACAGGTCGTGGTGGTGATGGTTTGTTATCGCCTCGTTGATGTAGAACACGGGCAGCTCTGTTCTTCAGGTGTGATGATAACAATAATGAAAAAGTTCTCACCAGCTGAGTGTGACATCATCGCGTGTGCTTCAGGTTCCCAGATCAGGAGCTGAGGAGGACGGCGGTCCAGTGGATGGATTCCATCTCCGACCCAGAGCTGCTGGATTTCCTGCCTCAGCTGGTACAGGTAAGAGGTGGAAGTGCAGCAGCTGGGCAGACCAGTGGGCGTTGATGTCTGTAACCTCTCTCTGTGTCTCAGGCTCTGAAGTACGAGTGTTACCTGGACAGCTCTCTGGTTCGTTTCCTCCTGCGGCGAGCCATCGGGGACATTCGCGTCGCTCACTACCTGTTCTGGTGAGTCCGCCCCCGAGTCCACTTCAGTCACATCTAGCGTCTCTGAGCTCAGCTGCTCATGTCTGTCTGTGTGTGCGTCAGGCTGCTGAAGGATAACCTCCAGGACAGTCAGTTCAGTGCTCGCTATCAGCACCTCCTCGCTGCGCTGCTGTGCTGCGTTGGTCGGGGCCTCCGGGAGGAGTTTGACCGGCAGTGCTGGCTCGTCTCCATCCTCGCCAGGGTGGCTCACAAAGTTCGAGAGGCGACGCCGTCCAGCAGACAGGTAATGACGCCGCCGACGGTCCAGATGACTCGTTCACCGGATCAAAACTAAGATCAAGATTCATGCTGTCGTGTTGGGGGGTCCTGCTGTCCTCTGCTCAGTTTGTGTCAGAGGGCAGAAAGCAAACGTCCGGTGAGGCGTGTTCGTTCACCTGTAACACACCTGTAAAACTGAACCATCGCTCCAGTCTTGAAATGATTTGATTATTTTAAAAAATAAGGCTTTTCAGCTGCTCCCTCATTCACAGTGGATACCAGGTCTCCTCTGACTGTGTAACACCTGCTGAGCCGCCATTACTTATGACATCAGCGTTTGAGGTCATCAACAAAGAGTTCATGTAGAGTGCAGATAGTCCAGCAGGGGGCAGCACAGACTACAGGGTTCGTACGGGTGCTTGAAATCCTTGAAAATGCTTGAATTTTAATGTTGTCTTTTCAAGGTTTGAAAAGTGCTTGAATTTCAGATGTGGTGCTTAAAAGTGCTTGAAAGTGTAGCTGTGTTTCATTCACCACAAATAACTGATTGAATCGTTTTCTGATCAGATAGAGAAATAAAATGAGTCGCAAAATGTGAAAGCAAAATTTCCCCGCCTGGCTGCCTTGCGTCTGTTTCACCGTGTGACCCCGCCCCTCCCTCGGACAATCGGGGATGAGTGCGCTAACATACCTGTAGGTCGCTGTTTTAATGGGTGTTTGATGGAAAACAACAATGGCGGAGTTTGCGCTCTCCAGCATGATAGGTGAGTGCTAGTAAATAATTTTCCAGTACGTGTACGTTACACACGCTATTTTAAAATTAGGATTATTATTTTGCTATCAAACTCGCTGGAGAAATGATTGAAACCATAGGTGGAGCCAGACATTTGAAACACCCGGGGCTTAGCCCTAAAGGGAGTATGCATGTGGGATTTTTATTTTATTTTATTTATTTTTTTTTTTTGGGGGGGGGGTGTTAGAAATGACTGAAAGATTAATTGGCTCTGTTTTGAGTTTTGTTCAAAAAAGAATGACTTCATATAGGGGGAAAAAAAAAAAAAAAAAAAAAAAAAATATATATATATATATATATGCGCGCAGGACACCTTAAACTAGTTTTTTAATTAAGCAGAACAAAGTCGGGGCTGTATCAAGACACGAGGACTAAACCCCAATTCAACCAGACCCAGAACTGATCCTGAATTAAAACAGGACTACAACAGTTCAAAATCAGGACTACTGAGGACTTAACCAAGACAGAACCACAATCAGCACTAGATGATAGCAGCACTGAAAATCATCATAGACCTGCACTACACTTATTTTTTTTAATTGTACCAAAGTACACTATTTAGATTGAGAAAAGTTTATATAATTATTTATCCTCGTTGTGTAAACACGCTGCAAAACTTAGTAAATATAGAATTTGAAAAATAACAAACCTAAAAAGAAACACTAGGTACGAGATGCATGAGGACCTGTGATACGGTGATACTTCTGGTAAACAACCATTAAACTAACATGTGTGTCTCACCTTCTCTCTCTCTCTGTTCTGTCCTCGTTCTCTCTCTCTCTCTCTCTGTTCCTCTCTCTCTCTCTGTTCCTCTCTCTCTCTCTGTTCCTCTCTCTCTCTGTTCCTCTCTCTCTCTCTCTCTCTGTTCCTCTCTCTCTCTCTGTTCCTCTCTCTCTCTCTCTGTTCCTCTCTCTCTCTCTCTCTGTTCCTCTCTCTCTCTCTCTGTTCCTCTCTCTCTCTCTCTCTGTTCCTCTCTCTCTCTCTCTCTGTTCCTCTCTCCCCCTCTCTGTTCCTCTCTCTCTCTGTTCCTCTCTCTCTCTCTGTTCCTCTCTCTCTCTCTGTTCCTCTGTTCCTCTCCCCCTCTCTGTTCCTCTCTCTCTCTCTCTCTGTTCCTCTCTCCCCCTCTCTGTTCCTCTCTCTCTCTGTTCCTCTCTCTCTCTGTTCCTCTCTCTCTCTCTCTGTTCCTCTCTGTCTCTCTCTGTTCCTCTCTCTCTCTGTTCCTCTCTCTCTCTGTTCCTCTCCCCCTCTCTGTTCCTCTCTCTCTCTCTCTGTTCCTCTCTCTCTCTCTCTGTTCCTCTCTCTCTCTGTTCCTCTCTCCCCCTCTCTGTTCCTCTCTCTCTCTGTTCCTCTCTCTCTCTCTGTTCCTCTCTCTCTCTCTGTTCCTCTGTTCCTCTCCCCCTCTCTGTTCCTCTCTCTCTCTCTCTCTGTTCCTCTCTCCCCCTCTCTGTTCCTCTCTCTCTCTGTTCCTCTCTCTCTCTGTTCCTCTCTCCCCCTCTCTGTTCCTCTCTCTCTCTCTCTGTTCCTCTCTCCCCCTCTCTGTTCCTCTCTCTCTCTGTTCCTCTCTCCCCCTCTCTGTTCCTCTCTCTCTCTGTTCCTCTCTCTCTCTGTTCCTCCCTCTCCCTCCCTGTTCCTCTCTCCCCCTCTCTGTTCCTCTCTCTCTCTCTCTGTTCCTCTCTCTCTCTCTGTTCCTCTCTCTCTCTCTCTCTCTGTTTCTCTCTCTCTCTCTCTCTGTTTCTCTCTCTCTCTCTCTCTGTTCCTCTCTCTCTCTGTTCCTCTCTCCCTCTCTCTGTTCCTCTCTCCCCCTCTCTGTTCCTCTCTCTCTCTCTCTGTTCCTCTCTCTCTCTCTGTTCCTCTCTCCCTCTCTCTGTTCCTCTCTCTCTCTCTCTGTTCCTCTCTCCCCCTCTCTGTTCCTCTCTCTCTCTCTCTGTTCCTCTCTCTCTCTCTGTTCCTCTCTCTCTCTCTCTCTCTGTTTCTCTCTCTCTCTCTCTCTGTTTCTCTCTCTCTCTCTCTCTGTTCCTCTCTCCCTCTCTCTGTTCCTCTCTCTCTCTCTCTGTTCCTCTCTCCCCCTCTCTGTTCCTCTCTCTCTCTGTTCCTCTCTCCCCCTCTCTGTTCCTCTCTCTCTCTCTGTTCCTCTCTCTCTCTGTTCCTCTCTCTCTCTGTTCCTCTCTCTCTCTCTCTCTCTCTCTGTTTCTCTCTCTCTCTCTCTCTGTTTCTCTCTCTCTCTCTCTCTGTTCCTCTCTCCCCCTCTCTGTTCCTCTCTCTCTCTCTCTGTTCCTCTCTCCCCCTCTCTGTTCCTCTCTCTCTCTGTTCCTCTCTCTCTCTGTTCCTCTCTCCCCCTCTCTGTTCCTCTCTCTCTCTGTTCCTCTCTCTCTCTGTTCCTCCCTCTCCCTCCCTGTTCCTCTCTCCCCCTCTCTGTTCCTCTCTCTCTCTCTCTGTTCCTCTCTCTCTCTCTGTTCCTCTCTCTCTCTCTCTCTCTCTGTTTCTCTCTCTCTCTCTCTCTGTTCCTCTCTCTCTCTCTGTTCCTCTCTCCCTCTCTCTGTTCCTCTCTCTCTCTCTCTGTTTCTCTCTCTCTCTCTCTCTGTTCCTCTCTCTCTCTCTGTTCCTCTCTCCCTCTCTCTGTTCCTCTCTCTCTCTCTCTGTTCCTCTCTCCCCCTCTCTGTTCCTCTCTCTCTCTGTTCCTCTCTCCCCCTCTCTGTTCCTCTCTCTCTCTCTGTTCCTCTCTCTCTCTGTTCCCTCTCTGTTTCTCTCTCTCTCTCTCTCTGTTCCTCTCTCTCTCTCTGTTCCTCTCTCTCTCTGTTCCTCTCTCCCCCTCTCTGTTCCTCTCTCCCTCTCTCTGTTCCTCTCTCTCTCTCTGTTCCTCTCTCTCTCTCTCTGTTCCTCTCTCTCTCTCTGTTCCTCTCTCTCTCTGTTCCTCTCTCTCTCTGTTCCTCTCTCTCTGTTCCTCTCTCTCTCTCTCTCTGTTCCTCTCTCTCTCTGTTCCTCTCTCTCTCTGTTCCTCTCTCTCTGTTCCTCTCTCTCTCTCTCTCTGTTCCTCTCTCTCTCTCTGTTCCTCTCTCTCTCTCTCTGTTCCTCTCTCCCCCTCTCTGTTCCTCTCTCTCTCTCTCTGTTCCTCTCTCTCTCTCTCTGTTCCTCTCTCTCTCTTTCTTTCTCTGTTCCTCTCTCTCTCTCTGTTCCTCTCTCTCTCTCTCTCTCTCTGTTCCTCTCTCTCTCTGTTCCTCTCTCTCTCTCTGTTCCTCTCTCTCTCTCTGTTCCTCTCTCTCTCTCTCTGTTCCTCTCTCTCTCTCTCTGTTCCTCTCTCTCTCTCTCTGTTCCTCTCTCTCTCTCTCTCTCTGTTCCTCTCTCTCTCTGTTCCTCTCTCCCTCTCTCTGTTCCTCTCTCTCTCTCTGTTCCTCTCTCTCTCTGTTCCTCTCTCTCTCTGTTCCTCTCTCTCTCTCTCTGTTCCTCTCTCTCTCTGTTCCTCTCTCCCTCTCTCTGTTCCTCTCTCTCTCTCTGTTCCTCTCTCTCTCTGTTCCTCTCTCTCTCTGTTCCTCTCTCTCTCTCTGTTCCTCTCTCCCCCTCTCTGTTCCTCTCTCTCTCTCTCTGTTCCTCTCTCTCTCTCTGTTCCTCTCTCTCTCTCTGTTCCTCTCTCCCCCTCTCTGTTCCTCTCCCCCTCTCTGTTCCTCTCTCTCTCTCTGTTCCTCTCTCCCCCTCTCTGTTCCTCTCTCCCTCTCTCTGTTCCTCTCTCTCTCTCTGTTCCCCTCTCCCCCTCTCTGTTCCTCTCTCCCCCTCTCTGTTCCTCTCTCTCTCTCTGTTCCTCTCTCCCTCTCTCTGTTCCTCTCTCTCTCTCTGTTCCTCTCTCCCCCTCTCTGTTCCTCTCTCTCTCTCTCTCTGTTCCTCTCTCCCCCTCTCTGTTCCTCTCTCTCTCTCTGTTCCTCTCTCCCCCTCTCTGTTCCTCTCTCCCCCTCTCTGTTCCTCTCTCCCCCTCTCTGTTCCTCTCTCTCTCTCTGTTCCTCTCTCCCCCTCTCTGTTCCTCTCTCCCCCTCTCTGTTCCTCTCTCTCTCTTTCTGTTCCTCTCTCTCTCTCTGTTCCTCTCCCCCTTTCTCTGTTCCTCTCTCTCTCTGTTCCTCTCTCTCTCTCTGTTCCTCTCTCCCCCTCTCTGTTCCTCTCTCTCTCTCTGTTCCTCTCTCCCCCTCTCTGTTCCTCTCTCTCTCTCTGTTCCTCTCCCCCTTTCTCTGTTCCTCTCTCTCTCTCTGTTCCTCTCTCTCTCTCTGTTCCTCTCCCCCTCTCTGTTCCTCTCCCCCTCTCTGTTCCTCTCTCTCTCTCTGTTCCTCTCTCCCCCTCTCTGTTCCTCTCTCTCTCTGTTCCTCTCTCTCTCTCTGTTCCTCTCCCCCTCTCTGTTCCTCTCCCCCTCTCTGTTCCTCTCTCTCTCTCTGTTCCTCTCTCCCCCTCTCTGTTCCTCTCTCTCTCTGTTCCTCTCTCCCCCTCTCTGTTCCTCTCTCTCTCTCTCTCTGTTCCTCTCTCCCCCTCTCTGTTCCTCTCTCCCCCTCTCTGTTCCTCTCCCCCTCTCTGTTCCTCTCCCCCTCTCTGTTCCTCTCTCTCTCTCTGTTCCTCTCTCCCCCTCTCTGTTCCTCTCTCTCTCTGTTCCTCTCTCCCCCTCTCTGTTCCTCTCTCTCTCTCTCTCTGTTCCTCTCCCCCTCTCTCTGTTCCTCTCTCTCTCTCTGTTCCTCTCTCCCCCTCTCTGTTCCTCTCTCTCCCTCTGTGCTCTGACAATCATCAGATATACAGTTGAAACCAGATATTTACTCTTCAGATAAAAACACTTTTTTAATTGTAACATCAAATCAGACTAAATGTTTATTTTTTAGATAAATATAAAAACACATTTGTTAACTTTAAGAGTAAAGAGAGAAACTGTCTGTGTTTCTTAATTGCAAATGGCACCAAATTGTATTCAAACTGAGCCACACTTATGGAGCTCCACAGCTCTGTTCCTGGTGTTTTGTTGACATCTCTTGATGTTCCCATGTCACAGAAACAGGCTCTGTGTTTTGCTCTCCTGCATTTGATGAAAGTGATAAAAATAGAAGCTCTGTCTCTCTTTATTCTGACATTTAGCTAATTCAAAAGATTTTAAATATTTATTTATCCAAAACAAAACAAGTTTACTCTAAAATGATGTTGTACAGTAAAAAATGTTCTTGTGTTTTCCATAAAGTGTAAATATCTGGTTTCAACTGTGAATATACTGCTGTGTATAGAAGTTCCTCTTGTTTTGCATAGAAATATACTGAACAACATACAAAGCATAATATATAAAATAACATCTACCAGAGTTTTTCCTTTGAAAGAAGCTCCTTATGTCCATTCTTGTATATCAGTGCATTACTGAAACAGATTTATTTAGCCGTGGAGGGAAACAACTGAAAATATAAAATAAACACACATGTAAGCTGAGACTCTCAGAAACAGCATTGTTGTTGTTCGGCTTTTCATTTCACCATTTGCTGATTCACTTGAAGAACGAGTAACGTAAACGTATCAGTTTGATATCAGTCTTTCGTGATACACCGTCATATTTACATTATTTGTACAGCTTTGGTACCTGATCGAACTTCAGTTCTCTGCCTGGCTGTCTTGTTTTTTTGGATTTGACCCTGAAACAGGCGTCTGAACCCTCAGACTCATACTGTGTGTGTGTGTGTCTGTGTGTGTGTGTGTCTGTGTGTGTGTGTGTCTGTGTGTGTGTGTGTTCAGTGTGTCCTCAGAGACAGTCTGGAGGAGATGAAGCAGTTCTTCTCGGTGAACAGCAGCTGCAGGCTTCCTCTGAATCCAGCACTGCTCGTCACCAGCATCAACATCCAGGTACGCACACACCTTAAAGACAGGAGACACGCCCCCAGCTGGTGTTTGTACCTGATTGGACAAAGTTAATCTTCCTCTTCTGTGGTTTCCAGTCCTGCTCGTTCTTCAACTCCAACGCTGTCCCTCTGAAGTTGTCCTTCCAGAACCGGGACCCACTGGGAGACAACATCAGTGTCATCTTCAAGGTGACGCCCCTTACTAGTGATCCCAGACACAGCGACCTCTGCGAGCTGACCTTTGACCCCGGCTGTTCTCTTTGTGTGCAGTCAGGAGACGACCTGAGGCAGGACATGCTGACTCTGCAGATGATCCGCATCATGAACAAGATCTGGATCCAGGAGGGGTTGGACATGAGGATGGTCCTCTTTAAGTGCTTCTCCACGGGGAGGGGCCGAGGTGAGCACGGACACACCTGTCCTCAGGTGTGTCAGAAAGGAGTGCGTCCTGTCCTCAGTAGGGCCGGGTATTCTCACTGATTTCTAGAATCGATTCGATCCACAATTTGATTCGATTCAATTTGAATCGGGGAAATTTTGCCTCAGACAGTCAGAAATATTATAATTCTGATCACTTATCAGCACATTTCCATATTTTATATCTATAAAAAGAAAGCTGACACTGTGAGACTTTATCACAGGAGTGAGCGTCGCAGCAGAGGCCTTTGTGTCAAAGTAGCTGAGGATGAAACAGAAACAGGTGAAGGAGGTTTTCCTGGTCTGGGATTTTATAGCAGATGACCCTGAAAATATTGTGCAGTCAAAAACGAAGTGAAGCAGAGTTACAGAGGTTTGATTACAGACAGCGTTTTGCAGTTTGGCTTCATTTTAAAAAGTTTAAATATGTTCAGCATTGAACAGCAGAAATGAGGCTTGTCAGAAGTAAAACAAAACAAAAAGCAGCGGCCGACACCGTGGACTGTTGGGTAATAAGCAGGGGTGGGTTTGGATTATCGATTTAGAGAGAGGGAGAGAGAGAGCTCTACATGAAGTGTGATTTTTATCGTGGTGGAAGCAGTCAGAGGGATTCATGACGATGTTTATGTGAAGCTAAATATGAAGCGTAGTTTGGATCGTCTGTGGCTGCTGGTTCAGTCGATGTTGTTAGCAGATATAAAACCTGCAGCTTCAGAATCAGCGAGCTGTCGGCTTTCAGCCCCGACCGTGTCCATGCCGTCGGGGGCGACAGCTCGCCGATCCGTCGGCGGGTCGAGCTTTGTGTTTACGTCTTTGTGCAGAATCGTGTTCCTGCTCTCATTCACTGTTTCAGCTGTTTGGTGGTTGTTGGAATTTGTGAGGTTTAACCTGAGATTCTGGCGTTTCGGGCAAAATAAATTTATATTAAAAAAACGCTTCAGGATTTTAATGAATCGATATCACGTAATCCAAGATCGATTTAATCGATAAATCGATCATCAAAACCCGCCCCTAGTCCTCAGGTGTGATTGACAGGTGTGTGTGTGTGTGTGTGTGTGTGTGTGTGTGTGTGTGTGTGTGTGTGTCCGTCCTCAGGTGTGATTGACAGGTGTGTGTGTGTGTGTGTGTGTGTGTGTGTGTGTGTGTGTGTCCGTCCTCAGGTGTGATTGACAGGTGTGTGTGTGTGTGTGTGTGTGTGTGTGTCCCCTCAGGTGTGATTGACAGGTATGTGTGTGTGTGTGTCCTCAGGTGTGATTGCCGTGTGTGTGTGTGTGTGTGTGTGTGTGTCCTCAGGTGTGATTGACAGGTATGTGTGTGTGTGTGTCCTCAGGTGTGATTGCCGTGTGTGTGTGTGTGTGTGTGTGTGTCCTCAGGTGTGATTGACAGGTGTGTGTGTGTGTGTGTGTGTGTGTGTGTGTGTGTGTGTGTGTGTGTCCGTCCTCAGGTGTGATTGACAGGTGTGTGTGTGTGTGTGTGTGTGTGTGTGTGTCCGTCCTCAGGTGTGATTGACAGGTGTGTGTGTGTGTGTGTGTGTGTGTGTGTGTGTGTGTGTCCGTCCTCAGGTGTGATTGACAGGTGTGTGTGTGTGTGTGTGTGTGTGTGTGTGTGTGTGTGTGTCCGTCCTCAGGTGTGATTGACAGGTGTGTGTGTGTGTGTGTGTGTGTGTGTGTGTGTGTGTGTGTCCGTCCTCAGGTGTGATTGACAGGTGTGTGTGTGTGTGTGTGTGTGTGTCCCCTCAGGTGTGATTGACAGGTATGTGTGTGTGTGTGTCCTCAGGTGTGATTGCCGTGTGTGTGTGTGTGTGTGTGTGTGTGTGTCCTCAGGTGTGATTGACAGGTATGTGTGTGTGTGTGTCCTCAGGTGTGATTGCCGTGTGTGTGTGTGTGTGTGTGTGTGTCCTCAGGTGTGATTGACAGGTGTGTGTGTGTCCTCAGGTGTAATTGACAGGTGTGTGTGTGTGTGTGTCCTCAGGTATGGTGGAGATGATTCCTCACGCTGATACTCTGAGGAAGATCCAGGTGGAACACGGTGTCACGGGATCGTTCAAAGACCGCACTCTGGCCGACTGGCTGCAGAAACACAACCCCACTGACGAGCAGTACGATAAGGTAACGTACGCGGACACTTTTACACACCTGTACACACCTGTCGGTGTGAGACACTCCTCCATCTGCTCTTTCAGGCCGTGGAGAACTTCATCTACTCGTGCGCCGGTTGCTGCGTGGCCACCTATATCCTGGGAATCTGCGACCGCCACAACGACAACATCATGCTGAAGACGAGCGGGCACATGTTCCACATCGACTTCGGGAAGTTCCTGGGACACGCCCAGATGTTCGGGAACATCAAACGGTAAGAGAGAAGCAGATGTTCACCTGTCCTGTCCTCGGTTCACCTTTATAGCTGACTACCTGCTGTACCCCGTGCAGGGACCGCGCCCCCTTCGTCTTCACCTCTGATATGGCTTATGTCATCAATGGCGGCGACAAGCCGTCCAGCCGCTTCCACGACTTTGTGGATCTGTGCTGCGAAGCATACAACCTGATCCGGAAACACACTCACCTGTTCCTCAACCTGCTGGGCCTGGTGTGTCTAACTCGCACAAGCACACACAAACACACACTCTCACACAGACACACACTCACACACAGACACACACAAACACACACTCACATAATGGAGTAAATACAACATCTGCTAAAGGAACCAACCAGGAAGTTAAACGTGTCTGTGTGTGTGTGTGTGTGTGTCTGTGTGTGTGTCCAGATGTTGTCCTGTGGGATCCCGGAGCTCTCCGACCTCGATGACCTGAAGTATGTCTATGATGCACTGAGACCTCACGAGTCTGAGGCTGACGCCACCATGTACTTCACCAGGTAGGCGCGGGCTCACCTGCACAGATGCCTCCGACCTTCAGGGCAGAGACACGAGTCATCACGACCTGCGCTGCAGACGGTCTCTGGCAGCGTCCAGGCTACACCTGCCGCCTTTGTTAACGACCCCTCTGACCCCGGCAGGTTGATCGAGTCCAGTCTGGGCAGCGTTGCCACCAAACTGAACTTCTTCATCCACAATCTGGCCCAGATGAAGTTCACCTCGTCGGAGGAGCGCCCCACGCTGTCGTTCGCCCCCAGGTTCCACTCGGCAAAGAGCGACGGCATCATCAAGAACCTGTACATCTGCAGACACATCCGGACCGGCGGAAAGGGATATGTGAGTCCAGACGTGCCAGTGGGAAGCACACGGGAAGCACATGGGAAGCAGAAACTAACCAGCTGTGTGTGTCTGTGTGTGTCAGGCTTTTGTGGTGAAGGTGGAGCGTGAAGGTCAGCAGGAGGTGCAGCTGGTTCAGAGGACATTTGAAGAGTTTCAGGAACTCCACAGCAAACTGAGGCTCATCTTCCCCTCATCCAAACTGCCCAGGTACACAGACACACACACTGACATGCACACATGTGTGCCCACAGACACACACTCCTAGGTGCACAAAGGAGCTTTGCAGAAGGTCCTTCCTCCTGTCCTCTTATCCCCTCCCACAGTTTCCCCAGTCGCTTTGTGATTGGCCGTTCCCGCAGCGAGGCGATGGCTGACAGGAGGAAGGACGAGCTGAACGGTTACGTGTGGCACTTGATCCACGCCGCTCCGGAGGTCGCTCAGGTCAGTGGCTTTCTGGGTCGGTTCTCACATGAGTGGTAGCTCAGGGGTGGCTGTAGCTCAGGTGGCAGAGCAGGTCGGCCGCTAACCAGAAGGTCGGTGGTTCGATGCCCGTCTGCTCCAGTCTGCATGCCAAATATCCTTGGGCAAGATACTAACCCCATGTGTGTGAATGTTAGTTCGAGCACCTAAGAGCTTAGAAGAAGTGCTTGAATTAGTTGCACTCTGAGTGCTCTGACAGAGTAGAACATATAAGAAACAGTCCATGTACATGATGGTAAGCCGTGACATTAATATTATACAATATACAATAATATTCAGATTGTTAGGCCACCCTCCACACATAAATGGAGGGCCATGATCGGGGCCACAGCACCTTCCAGGGTGCAGTGAGTGTCATGTTGTTGTTCTCAACCAGCATAAAAGCTTCTCCACAGTTAAAGTGTGTGTGGCAGCTGTGATAGCTGCCTGGGTTTTGGTGCTGAGCAGCACCTGCTGGTCTGCCGTGTTTCGAAAGGGGCTCGCAGGCTGTCTCCAGGCTTCTTGTGCCCCTTTGAGGTTTAGCCGTGGTGTTCGAGGGGCTTTGTGGCAGTTTTGGATGACATAACAACAAGATGCAGCCACCCTGAGTGCGGACTTCAAACTGTACACCAGATTTTTTTTTAAATTGTGCTGACAGGCCACATAAAAACCAGAGTTAGGGTAAAAAATATGCACAATGTTTTTTTCTGAATCGTTGGTCGTTGTGTCCTTGGGCGAGACACTTCACCCGTTGCCTACTGGTGGTGGTCAGAGGGCCCGGTGGCACCAGTGTCCGGCAGCCTCGCCTCTGTCAGTGCGCCCCAGGGTGGCTGTGGCTACAATGTAGCTGCCATCACCAGTGTGTGAATGGGTGGATGTTCAACCAAGATGGCGCCGCGTATGGTCACCCTGGTGCTTCAGTGCGTTACTTTTGTCTTGTTTTTGTGCATTTCTTCTGTGTCTGGGCACTCCTCTGGATACTTGTACACCAGAGAAGAGCTCCTTAACTACAGGACTACAACGCCTGTGGATTTATTTCCAATATTTGTCGCATCTGCGGCAGATTTACTGCAGACTCTGACCAGGAAAGCGAGATGCCGAAAGAGAGGGAAGCGAGCCGGCGCACTCGTGCGTTTGAGGAGACGCGGACTGCGAACTGCTCTTCCTGGGATCTTCCTTTCTAATGTACGCTCACTCGGGAATAAGATAGACGAACTGGCCCTGATGAGAAGCATGAACAGAGACTTTGCCTCCTCCTGTGTCTTATGTTTTACGGAGTCGTGGCTCAGTGAGGACATCCCGGACTGCGCGCTCAAGCTGGAGGGCTTTCATCTGCTGCGCGCGGACCGGCAGGCCTCTCTCTCCGGTAAAACCAAAGGTGGAGGTCTCTGCTTCTACATCAATAGTGGCTGGTGCACAGATGTAACAGTGATTTCTCAGCACTGCTCTTCCTCTCTGGAATATCTTTTTATCCACTGCAAACCGTTTTATTTTCCGCGGGAGTTTGCTTCATTCATCTTGGCCGCTGTTTACATCCCGCCAGGCGCGGATGTGCAGGCAGCTCAGTGCGCACTCGCGGAGCAGATACTGCACATGGAGCGGACATTCCCGGACTCTCTCATCATTGCTCTTGGGGACTTTAACAAAGCCAATCTGAGCCATGAGCTTCCAAAATATAAGCAGTATATTAAATGCCCGACCAGAGAGGAGAGGACATTAGACCACTGTTACAGCACGATCAGCGGGGCCTATCGCGCGGTGCCCCGCGCTTCACTCGGACTTTCTGATCACGTCATGATCCACCTAATCCCCGCGTACAGACAGAGGCTGAAGCTCTCCAAACCTGTCGTGAGGACTAAAAAACTGTGGAGCAACGAGGCTGTGGAGGAGCTTCGCACGTGTTTGCAGACCACAGACTGGGACACAATGAAGGCTGCTTCTAACAGCTTGGACGAGTTTACGGACACTGTCACCTCCTATATCCACTTCTGTGAGGACAGCATTGTGCCATCACGCACCAGGGTGAGTTATAACAATGACAAACCCTGGTTTACTCCTAAACTCAAAAAGCTGTGGCTGGAAAAGAGAAAGGCGTTCAGAAGCGGAGACAGGGACTGCTACAGAGAGGCCAAGTACAGGTTCACTAAGGAAGTGGACATTGCTAAACATCAGCACTCTGAGAAGATGCAGCAGCAGATCTCAGAGAATGACTCGGCCTCTGTGTGGAAAGGTTTTAGGAATATCACAAACTACAAGCCTAAAACCCCCCACTCCACTGACGACTTGCTCTTAGCCAACACCCTTAACGACTTCTACTGCCGTTTAGACGAGCCATCAGGCAGCCTTCACACCTCCAACGGCCCCAACAATAGAGACACTTTGGACACTCATTCCCCCACCTCTCCCCCCTCCATAGAGCCATCACCACCTTCAAACACTTCACCTACAACACCTCCCTCCTCACCCCACACAAAAGAGGATTTCACACCACCTCCTCCCACCACAACTCTTCATATTCATGAAGCAGATGTGAGGAAGCAGTTTAAGAGTCTGAATGCTCGGAAAGCTCCCGGCCCAGACGGTGTGTCTCCTGCCACCCTCAGACACTGTGCAAACGAGCTGGCCCCAGTGTTTTCTGGCATTTTCAACTCCTCACTGCAGGCATGTCATGTGCCTGCCTGCTTCAAGTCCTCTACCATAATCCCTGTCCCCAAGAAACCTAGGATCACTGGACTAAATGACTACAGACCCGTGGCTCTGACGTCTGTGGTCATGAAGTCATTTGAGCGCCTAGTTCTCTCCCATCTCAAGACCCTCACGGCCCCCCTCCTGGACCCCCTGCAGTTTGCATATAGAGCCAACAGGTCTGTAGACGACGCCATCAACATGGCCCTACACTTCATCCTGCAGCATCTGGACTCCCCAGGAACCTACGCCAGGATCCTGTTTGTGGACTTCAGCTCTGCCTTCAACACCATCCTTCCAGACCATCTCCGAGACAAGCTTTCCCAGATGAATGTGCCTGATCCCATCTGCCGGTGGATCACTGACTTCCTGACGGACAGGAAGCAGCACGTGAGGCTGGGAAAGAATGTCTCGGACTCCCGGACCATCAGCACCGGCTCCCCTCAGGGCTGTGTTCTTTCTCCTCTGCTCTTCTCCCTGTACACCAACTGCTGCACCTCCACCCACCAGTCTGTCAAGCTAATCAAGTTTGCAGATGACACCACCGTTATTGGACTCATCTCGGACGGGGACGAGTCTGCCTACAGGAGGGAGGTTGAACGTCTGGTGTCCTGGTGCAGCCACAACAACCTGGTGCTGAATGCCCAGAAGACAGTGGAGATTATTGTGGACTTCAGGAAGCACACAGCCCCACTCCCCACCATCATCCTGACTGACACCCCCATCACCTCTGTGGACTCGTTCCGCTTCCTGGGTACCACCATCACCCAGGACCTGAAGTGGGAGCCCACCATCACCTCCGTCATCAAGAAAGCCCAGCAGAGGATGTACTTCCTGAGGCAGCTGAAGAAATTCAACCTGCCAACACGGACGATGATGCAGTTCTACACCGCAATCATCGAGTCCATCCTCACCTCCTCCATCACCGTGTGGTACGCTGGAGCCACTATCAGGGACAAACAGAGACTGCAGCGTGTTGTGCGCTCTGCTGAGAAGGTGATTGGCTGCAGACTCCCATCTCTGCAGGACCTGTACACCTCCAGGACACTGCGGCGTGCAGCTCGGATCTCAGCTGACCCTTCTCACCCTGGACACAGTCTGTTTGACCTGCTCCCCTCAGGCAGGAGGCTCCGGTCCATTCGCACCAGAACCTCTCGCCACAAGAACAGTTTCTTCCCCTCTGCTGTTGGACACATGAACAATAACCATATGACTGTTCCCACCACTAACACATGACCCTACGCTGTGTCACTGCATCATTTCATGTCTGGCACTGATCACCACCTGCACTCATGTATATATCTTTCAACGTAGCACTCATAATTCTTATTCTCATGTATATATCTCATGTATATCTCATGCACATATCTTTCTACGTAGCACTTTTAATTCTTATCCCTACTTTTATTTTTTCATGTCTATTTAAGTGCTATTTATGACAGCATGTTTGCACTGAAGCACCGCAGCAATTTCCTAATGTTGTAAACCTGCTCAACATTTGGCAATAAACCCCTTTCTGATTCTGATTCTGATGACTGGATGTGTAAAGCGCTTTGGGGTCCTCAGGGACGAGTAAATAGGCCATTTACCATTGTGTTTATACAAAATGTCAAAATGAAAAATTAACAGTAAATTCAAACATGTGAGGTTGTTCAAAGAAATCGGTCCTTCTTTAAAAAGGCGGCGTCATCCTGACTCTGTGTGGACAGATTTGTATTAAAAGACCAACTGAAAGATTTTGAGAACATCTTGCAGCCTTCAGTCTCTCACCTCGCAAAAAACAACTAAATCAGTCAGTAGCAATGCACTCCTGGGGAGGGAGGTGTGTGTACTCAGGTACATATGTAACCTTATTATGTCCTGTGTCATCCTTTTTTATCCTTCCTTTCAGTCTTTACTGGCTTGTATTTATTTATAGAAGCATGTAAATGCCTGAATGAAACGTTGAAAGGAACGAGACGTAAACAGTTTTCAAAGAGCTAAAATCTGCAGTAGTGAAAACGGCCAGTGGTACCCTCGAGCCCAGACAGGTGAAGGAAGGTGTGCTTGAACCTCTCAGCTGCAGACAAACACAAAGTACAACATGGCCGAACATGAGAGTGCCGCCATCACCTCACCAGCTCGCTTTTAGTCTGAGTCGCTTCTCAGGACGAAACCCACACACACACACTGAGTGGGTGTGGCGCTGCTGTTCTATCAGCTCGCTGCAGTCCTCGGGGCTCCGCCCTCTTCAAGGTTATCTCTCCCTGACTGTGGAAGCTCTGCCTGCAGGCAGACAGGTTCAGAGGCAGGTGTGTGATCGTGTCGCTGTGATGAAGGTTCTCTGCCCTGCAGAAAGATGCATTTCCTGTTTCTTACATAAGATAAGGATGGTGAGCTGACCCCTCACTTCCTGGAAGTTCCAGGAAGTTCTTAGAAGTGCTCTGTCCTGAGCTGAACGTCCACAGCACCGATGCAGGGATGTTCTCTGAGCTGTGTCAGGTCCACTCGTCTTTATTCTGATTACACTGACCTTTGTCCCGTTTACCTCAGTGAGCTAATCACAGGCTGATCACCCCGTGTGTGTGTCTGCACAGTGTGACCTGGTGTACACCTTCTTCCACCCGCTGCCCAAAGACGAGCGATCAGGAACGACGGCGAGCAAACCAGCAGGTACGTGATTTTGGACCCACACGCTGTTTAATGTGTAAAGCTCAAGAACTGGAAATAAACTGGGAAGACTTTTTGTTTGCTCAGTGGGACAGTGCACGGATTTTAGGAAGCCACAGTGGGCGGGTCCTCACGCTGATTAGACAGGGGCGTTACCCAATGAGGAGTACTCATATCAAATATGAGCTTATCTGAGGTCAGACTGCACCAAAGAGGTTTCGCTCTGTTAAACTTTAACTCACACAAACACAAAGGTCAAAGGTCAGTGCTCTGTGACTCAGCATGTAACAGCAGATCTGTGGCATGTTTTCATACAGAATCACTGCTGATTGGTTAAAGGTTACAGCCAGTAAAAAGATTGTTCTCATAATTATACATCATCACAGCGTGATGCCTTCTCCTTCAGATCAACATATGAAGCATCGTAGCGGTTTTATTATCAGAGGTCGCCTTCACCAACTGGAAGGAAAGAGCGCTATCGCATCTTAAAACACCATCCTCGTTACCTCGACCCTCATCTCCTGAGCTCAAGTCGGGGCTTGAACACACCAAAGCACAACCATGCTCATTTGTTACTCATGTTGTCTTAATTATTTATTGTCCACAGGTTAGACATGTGACCCTTGACAGCGTGTTCGTTGATCCACCTTGAGGAGTTTGAGCATCTATGTGGGGAGAAGCTGCTTGTTTTGCAGCAATCATATGACCCCCTATGAGCAAGCACTTTGGCGACAGCAGGAAGGAAAAACTCCCTTTTAACAGGAAGAAAGATAGTGTCTGTCTCCTGAATCCAAACTGGAAGCTGGTTCCACAGAAGAGAGGCCTGAAAACTGAAGGCTCTGCCTCCCATTCTACTTTTAAATACTCTAGGAACAACAAGTAGGCCTGCAGAGCGAGAGCGAAGTGCTCTAATAGGGTGATATGGTACTACAAGGTCATTAAGATAAGATGGGGCCTGATTATTTAAGACCTTGTATGTGAGGAGCAGGATTTTGAATTCTGGATTTAACAGGAAGCCAAAACAGGAGAAATCTGCTCTCTCTTTCTAGTCCCTGTCAGGACTCTTGCTGCAGCATTTTGGATCAGCTGAAGGCTTTTCAGGGAGTTTTTAGGACTTCCTGATAATAATGAATTACAGTCGTCCAGCCTGGAAGTAATAAATGCATGAACTAGTTTTTCAGCGTCACTCTGAGACAGGATGTTTCTAACTTTAGAGATGTTGCACAAATGGAAGAAAGCAGTCTTACATATTTGTTTAATATGTGCTTTGAAGGACATGTCCTGGTCAAAAATGACTCCAAGGTTCCTCACAGTGTTACTGGAGGCCAAGGTAATGCCATCCAGAGTAAGAATCTGGTTAGATACCATATTTCTAAGATTTTCAGGGCCGAGTACAATAACCTCAGTTTGATCTGAATTAAGAAGCAGAAAGTTAGCGGCCATCCAGGTCTTTATGTCTTTAAGACATTCCTGCAGTTTAACTCATTGGTGTGTGTTATCTGGCTTCATGGACAGATAGAGCTGGGTGTCATCTGCATAGCAGTGAAAATGTATGCTATGTCTTCTAATGATGCTGCCTAAGGGAAGCATGTATAATGTAAACAGAATTGGTCCTAGCACTGAACCCTGTGGAACTCCATAATTAACCTCAGTGTGTGAAGAGGACTCTCCATTTACATGCACAAACTGGAGTCTATTAGATAGATATGATACAAACCACTGCAGTGCAGTACCTGTAATACCTACAGCATGTTCTAATCGCTCTAATAGGATATTATGGTCGACAGTATTGAACGCTGCACTGAGGTCTAGCAGGACAAGCACAGAGATGAGTCCACTGTCAGAGGCCATAAGAAGATCATTTGTAACCTTCACTAAAGCTGTTTCTGTGCTGTGATGAGCTCTGAAACCTGACTGAAACTCTTCAAATAAACCTCTGCAGATGATCTGTTAGCTGTTTGACAACTACTCTTTCAAGGATGTTTGATATAAAGGAAGGTTGGAGATTGGCCTATAATTAGCTAAGACTGCTGGGTCTAGAGATGCTTTTTGAGTAAAGGTTTAACTACAGCCAGCTTGAGAGGCTAGCAGAGGCTAACAGCAGAGTTACTGATAGGAAAGTTCAGCATATCCTCAACAGCTCACCTCAGTAAGGCGTTCATCAAAGTTTTACAGCCTCCTCCACAGTAAATAAAGATGCTTCTCACCCGGCTTTGACAGCTGAGGTAAACAGCAGTCTGTTCCTTTAATACTCAGACGCTGCAGTTCCTCTGATGTCCAGCAGAGGTTATGAAATAAATCTGTAATATTCAAACTTAAGTCAGAAGATGAAATATCTTTGTTTATCAGAATTAAGTACTTCTTAAACTCAGCCTGCGACTGAAAGTGTTAGAAACAGCCAAATATCAGACATGTTCATTGAAGACTAACATTGAAAGTGTGCGTGTGTTCGCAGAGATCTCGTGGTCTCCAGGTTCAGGAAAAGAGCTCGGCGAGGTCAAACTGTCCATCTCCTACAAGAATGAAAAACTCTTCATCATGGTGATACACATCCGAGGCCTGGTCAGTGTGTCGTGTTATTATTAGATTCATTTATAGCTTTATTTCTATTTGTTTTTATTACGTTTTTGTATATATTTCTTTATTATTATGATTACTCTAGTTTCTGTTGTGTATATACTTTTTTTTAAATTATGTATTCTTGGGGGAGCAGCGGCTCTACTCTGAGCCCCTCCCGGATGGCTGAAATCTCACCCTATCTCTAAGGGAGAGGCCAGCCACCCTTCGGAGGAAGCCCATTTCCGCCGCTTGTATTCGCGATCTCGTTCTTTCGGTCACTACCCACAGCTCGTGACCATAGGTGAGGGGAGGGGCGTAGATCGACCAGTAAAATGAGAGCTTCGCTTTTACACTCAGCTCTCTCTTCACCACAACAGACCGGTGCAGCGTCCGCACCACTCCGTCTGTCGATCTCCCGCTGCCTTCTCCCATCACTTGTGAACAAGACCCCGAGATACTTGAACTCCTCCACTTGGGGCAGGAACTCGTCCCCGACCCGGAGTGGGCACTCCACCCTTTTCCGGCTGAGAACCATGGCCTCAGATTTGGAGGTGCTGATCTCATTCCCGCTGCTTCACACTCGGCTGTGAACTGCTCCAGTGCGAGCTGGAGGCTGTTACCTGATGAAGACTCCCCATACTCCCAAAGCCCAACCCACAGAATACTCAGATGGACATGGCCGTCTGAGTATTCACCTCCGGTGTCCACTTGCTGGTTTGGGGGTTACACCTAGGGCTGCTCAATTAATCGAATTTTAATCACGATTACGATCTGGGCTTTCAACGATCATTAAAAATGACTGAGCCGATTATTAGCCCCTCCCTCATTTATCCGCGACACCTTAAAGGCCGGTCCGTGAAAATATTGTCGGGCATAAACCGTCCGTGGCGCAAAAAAGGTTGGAGACCGCTGATTAAGAGGACCCGAGGGAAGCTCGGAAAGCTAAGCAGAAGTTATTTGGAGAGTGACTGCCGTTGGTTGAAAAGAGTTTAAAAAAAAAACAAAAAACTTCAGTGGTGTTGCACACTATGTTATATTATTTTTTTAAAGTCATTGTTAACCCTTTAAAGCCGGTCAGAGCAGCACGCTCCGTTTTGTGTAACTATTTTTAAATCCCTGTAGAACCTGAACCGTGTAAGCTAGCGCAATAATTTGTTTTGCATATGAAACCGGAGGAGTTGTACTTACATCTGATGCCATCAGCTTGTCCTCGGTCACGGTTTCCTTCCACATATAGCTTTGCAAAAACTGCATAAAAAGCGCTTGCAGGAACAAAAACATAATATTCCAGAAACACGCTTTGCTGTTCCTATCAGCTGTTCGTAACACTTCCCACAGTGAAATGATGCACCTGCTGTTTTCTTTGCAAATTTGCATCATAGGATTGTTTTTTGTTTTTCCTGCAGTATATAAAAATTGCTGTATCTCCAAAATAAAACTATGAAGACACTCAAAATAAATTTCCTGTGGTGGGAAACTATTTTTTGCAACTTTATTGTATTTAAAGTTTTGAGGGATAAACCTCTTAAACTTCTCCAAGTAGAAATATATGTAAACAAAACAAAAGCGATTTTCAATTTTTTTTGTAGTTTATTGCACTTTTTTGCAATTTATGTAATTACTATGGACTTAATGCAGACATATTATTAAAATATGGGCTATAACAGTTGTATTGATGTATAGCAACTTGAAATGCTCCCACAAATGGCACTACAGCATGTAAAAAAAATAAATAAAAATAATATAAGCTCTGGTGGACTTGGTTCTATAGTAGGTCTTAAAGGGTTAAATAAATATCTGCAAATAATCGTGATCTCAATTTCAGTGAAAATAATCGTGATTATCATTTTTGCCATAATCGAGCAGCCCTAGTTACACCCATGAACGGCCGCCTCAGCAATGGAGGTGCTGACTATGGTCCAGTCGGTCTCAATGTCCCCAGGGTTCCTCGGAATAAACACTTTTTATTTATTTATGATCATTGTTAATATTTTAATAAATGTATTTATATAATTTTAAGGAGTTTTTTTTCATGTTTTTTAATTAATATTTTTATATTGATCAGTGGGTCTAAGTCCTGTCCTGGTATTTGGGGCTTCTGATTGTTTTTGTTTTTTCTCTGTGGGACTGACACTGATGCCTGTGGGTGTGTAGCAGCCCCTGCAGGATGGGACTGACCCCGACCCCTACGTGAAGCTCTATCTCCTCCCCGACCCTCAGAAGATGAGCAAGAGGAAAACGAAGGCGGCGCGACGCACGTGCAACCCGACCTACAATGAGATGGTACGATCCGCTCACAGCGTCTGGAAGTGCTGTGAGATACTGCTATCGATGTGCTAAGTAAATACTGGCCCAGCTGTGCAGATAGTAATGATAATGCAGCAGTGAGCTGCATGCTGGAGGATAGAAACAGTGTCGCTCTGATAGCAGTGTTGGTGTTAACCTGTCGGTATTTGGATTGTTCTGCATCTCTGGTGTAAAGAATCGCGGATGTCACTGTGGTTCAACTCTTAGATGTTGATATGACTAACTTTGCTGTTTCCATAGCAACATCACTTTTGCCTCCCTTTGTGTCCCCAGCTGGTGTACGAGCGGATCCCACGGGGGGACCTGGACCAGAGGGTGATCCACCTTCGGGTCCTGGGAGACGGCGCCTTCTGGGAGAACACGCTGCTGGGAGAGACCTTCATCCCCCTGAAGAGGCTGGTCCCAGGTCAGCACTGGGTGGGCTGGCACAAACTGGGCCCCCCTGGCTCAGACTTCGCCCACTGATGGACAGGAAACGGGAGGCAGCGGACTTAAAAGAAAGAAGAAGAACTGCAGGCGTTCCTGCTGAGGGGGAACGGTGAAACAAAAAAAGGGAGATCCTTTCAAAGTAAAAGCCTTGTGGCTGCTCTGCGGGTGTCGTGCCACGCTCGTTAGTTTATAAGAGACTGAGTTTTACTTCAGTGAACGAGTTCCACTAACGAGCTCGCCCTGACCTTTGACCTGAGAGCGACTGAAGGAGTGGATTCCTTTTTTAACAGACCTACAGGAGCTCAGACGTGCTCGAGCTGTTTCTTCTTCTTCTCCTCGGACCGCAGCAGGAAGTTGAACTGTGAAAAAGGAAACGAGGACAGAGGCGCGGTGAAGAAGACGAAGCAGGTTGAAGAGCGTGGGCAGCGCCGCTGAGAAGACTTTAGGTTATTTTTTATAGCGGGTTTGATTTATTTTTAAAGTGCGACTGACTGCCGGCTGCTTGCGTCCCTATGTTTCATTCCTGGTTTCTGAACCATGTCATTTCCTGTTTTTAGCTCAATGACGGCGGGCGTTTTGTGATCAGCTGATTTTTGTGTTTGCGCTGTAAATGAATGCGAGGTTTTCACAATGACTGCTTCACACGTTTAAAGACGAGAGAAATCTGAAGAATTTCAAAATTCTGAAACACTGAAATTTAATTTTTATTGTTGGATTGTTTTTGATCATGTGACTCTGTGACGTCATCACGCTGCTCATTCAATCAGCTATCACTTCTCTCCCTGAGGGCACTTTCCCCTGATTGGCCAGCATGCAGAAGCCTGCTGAGGGGCAGCCTGTGAGCTGTTAGAGCCCCCTGCCTGTGGACATGTCATTCCACAGGCAGGGGGCGCTCTCGGGGCAAATTTCATCCTGTTTTTGATGGAAGAGTTCGACAGTTTCTACTGCAGTGAAGTCGCTGAGGACATCACAGCACCACGAGCCGCTTTACAGCACCCTGCGTTTTGATTTGGGGTGTGAAGCCAGCTCCTGCTTCTGCTGCTAACGTGTGCTGGAGGTTTGGAAACAGGCGCCGTCAAGGGAGGACGTCCTGTCCTGAACTCTAACCGACCAAACAGCAGGCAGCAGTAGCGTGCTGGTGTTTCATGGGTAAAATCAGGTCCGCACGAACAGTTCAAGTGTTTGTATTTGTTCTGCATCATGTGACTGAGGTCCTGACCAATCAGATGAGGTTGCTGTGGGTGAAGAAGCATGATGACGCGCAGAAGCAGGCTTTGTTTGGATGCAGCTTCACTGATGACGACCTGTACAGACGAATGATTCTGAACCTTTTCTATTGTTTGCACTACACAATAAACTTGAAATGAAAACAGCTGAAGGTGGTCTGTCCTCCTCTTCCTCCCTCCTCCTAGGGTCTACACCTGCCTCGTTTCCTGTGTCCGTGCTGCGAGGGATAAAGGTCGGCCTGGTTTTAGAAGCTTGGCTTGGTCTATCAGATGTCTGGGGCTAAAGAGGGTGGAGCTCAGGTGAGCACAGTGTGGTCTGTAACAGCAGGTCTGCAGTCGAGGCTGAGATTTCATTAAAATCCAAGAATGCCAGAAATCTCTTTAAAATGTAGAATAGAAAACAATAGAGTCCAGGTGAACCACTCAGGTCTGCTGATTGGCTGTCGGCTCTCGGGCAGGTACTCCTGCAGTGGCGGCACAGAAAACACCCCACGGACGTCTTTGTTACTACAGTTTTTAATAATATTTTATATTTGCGGGTGGCTGTAGCTCAGGAGGTAGAGCAGGTCACCTGCTGATCGCAAGGTTGGAGGTTCGATCCCTGGCTCCTCCAGTCTGCATGTCAAGTATCCTTGGGCAAGATACTAACCCCAAGCTGCTCTCCGATGCGTCCATCGGAGTGTGAATGTGTGTGGATGTAGTTAGAAAGCACTACGTATAGATAAAGTGCTTGTGAGAATGGGTGTGACTGGGTGAATGAGGCATGCTGTATAGAGCGCTCTGAGTACTCTGGGAGAGTAGAAAAGCGCTCTATAAGAATCAGTCCATTTACCATATTTACGTAGGGCAGATTTTTACAAGTAATGTGTGGATCAGATATCAAGCATCTCAATCCCAATGTTGATATTGGTATCAGATCGATACTAGTGTGACTGGACCGATACTTGGTCTATCCTCTGAACTGTTAAATAATTTCTAACAAATAAATATCCCAGAAACCTCTCTGAACCTTTCTGTGGTGCCAGGTTTATTCATAGCCACATTTAAACTATAGGAGCTGAGCCGACCGCTGTAGACACGGCACATTTACAAGCAGCTCTTCAAAATAAAAGCTGAAATGTGTGAGAAGGCAGGACACACTGGTCTCCCCTACATCAGCTGCCTTTAAAGGGTGTCTGTGTCAGCAGTACTGGTCCTGTATTTACTTGGTATCAGAACGCTAAACTTTTTTACTGCAGGCTGGCTCGTTTTGGTTCACTTTTTATCTGTTTCTGTAATTATTGTGAAACTGCAGATTTGACAGATCCAGTTGTAGGCACAGTTTGGATGTCTTTGGTTTTTACATTAATCCTGATCTGTTTCCTGTGACGCTGACGGGACAGCAGGACCTTTGACCCTTGCCGCGTCCTCACACAAAAGCAGGTGATCCTCCACAGCATCATCCAGCACCTAGCTTACACACACACACCTGCATACAGTATTTATGGAGTTTAGTTTACTGTCAGATTTTGATCAATGATTTCTGATCCTGGACTTGACACCTGATCCCAGTGTCAGCCTTTTGGTATCGATCCGATATCAAGTAAATGCAGAGCCAGTGCGATACCAATACTGATACTTTCAGCTTATGTGAGAGAGCCGTGTGTCTCGTTGTCCCCGCAGCCACATGTCCCTGAGCCTGGTTCTGCTGGAGGTTTTCTGCTTGGAAAAATCACATTTTTCCTTCCTACTGTTGCCAAGTCGTAGGCTCGTAGGCGTTCGTCTGATTATTGTAGGGTTTTTATCTTACAATATAAAGTGCCTTTGGTTGACTGCTGTGATTTAACGTTATATGAATAAAACTGAATAGAATGGGGAGCAGTGTGTCCTGATTCATGAGATGAACCATCATCTATCGGCAAATTCTGAACACATGAATGAAAGGCTTTATTAGCCACATGCAGGTTGCATGGTGATATGAGATCTTCTGTTGTTGCCTGTTAAGAGTCGCGCTGCACAGTCTGAAGATGATCTAAAGCTAATTGGTTAAGACACGTAAAAAGACAGGAAGAAATAGAAGCATGCATAATCATCTCCAGTTCAGCCTTTTTCACCATTAGTCTGAGTTTTGAAATGTTCCTTAGATGATGACTGACTTTTACTTTCCACAGTTGGCACAATAAAACACAGCTTTCATCTTTTATTTTGGAGAGCTGAATGTGAACGTGCCTGTCTAATGTGGCTGTAAATAAAACAGGCACCACAGAAAGGTTCAGACATGTTTCACAGCATGTTTGACGCATTTGTTCATTAAAACACTCAGTGCGCTACATACTGAACTCGGGGGATTATGCACTCCACACTGTATATAAATGCCACTTGTTTTGCACATATTCAACTCTGTATATTTTATATATTATTATTATTATTATTATTTTATTTTATTTTTTTACTATTTAATTTGTAAAAATGTGTATACACACACACACACACACACACACACACACACACACACACACGTAGGAAAATATTTAGTATACACATCCAGAAATGCATACACTATTATATATTGTACATATATTTATTAGTTTCAGGTTGGCCATTCTTGTATTTTGCTCGTTTGTGTTGTTGTGTTTGCACATCTCTGTTGCTTGTGGGGCTCGCACACAAGAATTTCACTCGCATGTGCTGTGCCAGTGTGCCTGCACATGTGATGTGACAATAAAAGTGATTTGATTTGATTTGATTTGAAACAAAGTATCGATTTAATACCAATATGGGCATCGGTTACTATGGGCTACTATCCATACTGGGTCCTTTCACCATCTCCAGTGTCTGAGCCGCTTCTATAAATTGACCGTGGGAGCTTCACGCTGATAAACACGTGGCACAGTCGAGCCCAAGTTTCGTTTATGTAACGGAGACGCAGGAGCGAACAGCACCTCCTCCTGCACTCCCTGCCCGCGGCCTCCCGGAAATAGAGATTCGCGTCATAGGCGACGGTCCCCGGGCTGTCTGATGAAATCTCTCAGCGGACGGACGGAGCGAAGCGGCCGTGGAAACTGCTCTGTATTCGGAGACCGCACCAGTATTAACGCCAGGAGGAGTCCGGAGAGCACCGCAGACTGATTATAACCCGGTGAAGTGCTGCTTTGGTTCGAGTATTTGAATCCGTCTCCGCCTCCGGGGAACTAACCGTCAGGCTAACTAGCTGCTAGCGCTGAGCTAACGTGCTAAGCTAACTGGAGCCCCGCCGCAGACAGAATGGCCCGTTGCTGGTCTCCACACCCGGTACTCTTCGTGTCTCAGCACTTGGGTTTCTCCACCTCCGTCCGCACAGAGTTCTCCACAAGAAAGAAGCACCACTGTCAGCAGAGCACCACGGCCCGCGCCGGGCTCTCGGCCCTCGGATCCTCCCGCAGCTGTAGCCGGTGTGTGTGGTGTGCGGAGTAGGCGCGATGAGCTGTTGGATTAGCAGCTAACGTGCTAACAGCCTGTTCGTATTGAAGTTGTTCGCACATTAAACTGAGGACATGTTCAGAAATATGAGTGAAGAAGGACGTTTAATGGGCGGGAGGCGCCCCCCCTCATCTTCCTCCTCCATGCCCGGACTGGACAGCCAGGAAAGTTCGTGGATCGGCTTGCTGTCCAGGCCCGCGATGGCACTGGTGGAGAAAATCCGGAACCGAACTCTGAAAAGCAGCTTGGTTACCGAGGAGAGCGAATTTCTTAGCCCGCTGGAGGACGTGCAGCTCGGGCCTCCTCACCTGTCCTACCTGCAGTGTGAGCCCCGAGGCGTGGGGGCTCTGCCATGGCTCTCCGCGGACTCGCTACGGGAAATCGGGCTCCAGAATGGGGCAGAGGTGGACCTGAGCCTCTGCCAGCAGACCCAATTCAGATACCTGTCTTCGTTCCGGGCTGTTCTGGGCCACATGCTACTCAGTTCTCAGGAAGTAAAACCCCCGGGAGGGCAGAGCTGGTCCAGCAGGCCATGGTGGGACAGCTTCTGGGGGGGCAAGGAGTGCTCGGAGAGGGAGCAGCTGTCCCGCGGGATGCTGGGAGAAAATGCTGGAGCCAGCGACCACAAAGAGCAGCTGGTGAACAATGGAAGCCCCCCCACAGTCCAGAACGCTGTGGCAGACCGCCAGCTCAGCATCAGAGATCCACAGAACTGCTCAGGAGCCACCATCGCCGCAGCCTTACCTGTGACCCCCGAGCAGGACCATGGGTACTCCAGCCTGGAGGAGGAGCACCTGTCCGGCGTGACGTCCGCCAGAGCAGAGCCGTCGCCACCACAGGAGACTGAGGGGATGGAGGAGGTGGTGCTCGCCGTCCCTCAGTGCCAGAACAAAACTATCAACTTCATCATGGGTGGCCCTTGCAGCGAGGATGAGGACAGCCAATCAGAGGAGTCATCCTCTGATGATGATGATGATGATGATGATGGCTTTGACAGCGAGGGCTCCTCTGAGATGTCTGATGACACTAATGATGATGATGAGGATGATGACAGTGAGGCGGAATCAGAGGTGGAGCGTTTGTGGCGCTCTCTGTGCCACAGCGAGGACCCCTATGACCCCCGAAACTTCACTGCCCGCCTGCACACGGGTGTCACTGCACCTCGTGCCATCCCTGTCTCCACGCCACCATCCTCTGCTCAGTCTTCCCCCTCCTCCTCTCCTCCCTCCAGCCCTGACACATGGGACGACTCGCCGTCTGCGAGCGAGGCTGATGAGGAGAGCCTCCGCCTGTGGGACTCCTTCAGCTCCTCCTCAGACCCCTTCAACCCACTCAACTTCCAGGCTCCCATCAGGACCCGTGAGTCTGCCACGGCGAGGGCCAGGGAGAACTCCGCCTACCGCCGCCTCCGCCAAGAGTCTCCACCCGAGTACAGGAAGGAGGAGGCAGAGGACCGGATGGACAGCGGTTTCTGTGACGCCTCCGCCCGGAACTGCAGCTCCACGAAAAAGGTGCGTTGGGAGACAGTGCTGCTGGGGCGGGTCAGGTGGTTAAAACACTGATTAAGGTACAGGTGAGGCTCACCTGAGGGACAGTCAAAGGGTCTTTGTTAGTCACACCTGAACACACCTGCAGACACACCTGCCCTGTGGGGTTTTGGGAACAGTCAGAGTGAAAGTGAAGCTTCAGTCTGTTCTTGGTTCAGGTTACTGCGGCTCGCTCTGCGTCAGGAGCTCATGAACAGGTGAGACAGAGAAGGTGTGGAAAATAAAGTTTATTCAAAGTGAGCTGAAAGTTTCCAGCAGAAGAAATCAAATCTTCACGCTGCATACTGATCTCTCGACACACCTGTAGCTTTTCCATGTTCATTACAGCAGATGCTGTTCAACCTGCTGACTTTCAGTGTTTATTCTCAGGTTATGTGACATATTTAATTATTTAATCTAAAATATTTAATAAATCTCTTAATTTAGGATTTAAAAACTATTTTTAAAAAGTTATTCATTGTGTGGCTCTGCTGAATGTTTCTTCCTGTTAAAAGGGAGTTTTTCCTTCCCACTGTTGCAGAGTGCTTGCACCGAGGCAGTTGTCTGATACTTGGGCTTTGCGTGTTCTTGTGGGTATTTACCTTCCAGGTAAAGCACACTGAGTTGACTGCTGTCACCGACTTTGGGGTAAACATGCTGATTTGAACATGGGAGTCTGTGGCACCGACTCACTGCTGGAGCCTCTGCTGGCCGTCAGAGGAACTGCAGCTGAGGAGTGTTTGACAGTAAACATGAGTCGAAGCTCCGCCTCCTGTGGGTTTGTTTGCTTCCTGGAGAGACGTGAGGAGAAACTGGATCGGTGAGCTGTAATTAGCTCGGAGCTTTATTTACTCTGTAAACACGGCCAGTTTATTAGTAACTCCCAGTTCAGCCTTTACCCAGAGTTCCCACCAGGTTGTCCGGACAGCTGTGATGGTGAGCCCACATCTGGGCCATGAACTCAGAGACGCTCTTTTCGCCCCTGAAAGCCAAAAACACAGCGCCATGATGGTTGAACGACTTATCCTTAATGAAGGACGTCTAATGTCATAACGTTTCCCATCAGATTTCAGCTTCAGTCAGATCCTCCAAATGTCCTTCAAACTCACTTTGATTTGGACCCAAAGATTTAACCAAACCCGACGATCCTGCTGCTTCAACTTATCCCCAATACAGATGTAAGGATGTAGGGAGTGAAACAGTCGAGTCTGTCACTACCCGATCCGTACCGGAAACCCGATCGGTACCCCGCATGCGCGAAAGGTTTCTACTTCCGGTCGTAGCGTTTTACGATAGTTATGGGTCAGAGTATCTGTTAAAATGTTAAGAATAACAAGTATATCTTAAAATGTTTGCAATAATGAAGCATTTCAGTACAATGTAGACAAAAACGAAAAATAAAAAGAAAGTTACGGATCAGGACTCACCGATCCTTACTGCGCATGTGTAAAGTCTGACCGTACAAATCGGGTCTACCCGATCCGTACCGCGCATGTGCAGATGTTTTCTTCTTCTTCTGTTCGTTTAATGGCAGTTTACTCCCCAGTGTACGAGGATACCGCCACCTGCTGACCGAGCGAATAAACCCTATTATAAACTGAATTATCGTCATTACAAACGTGTGTTAAATCTGATTTAGTGATAGTCGAGTGTGTTTATGCTTGTCTGTGAGGAGAGGATTGTTGGAATAGTGATGATGATGTGCACTATCACTGTCAATTGTCAGTAAACACTTCATCTGGCTGATGAATCTACACGTGAGATATTACAAAGTCTGCATTATTAACTCTGCAATTAGGCGCCATTCTTCTTATTTTACGGCGCTGTTGCTCAATCGGGGGACGCTCTCTGTTGAGGAGAAAAGCATGAATTTCTTTGTATACGGATTATCCATTGTTTAAATGTCCCGGGCAGTCGAAAAGGAGTCAGAGCTGTTGAGAAATGCTAGGAGCTAACTGGGCGCTAACCGTACCATTCAAATATATTGAATGTCGCAATGTTGGCAAAGAGAGGAAGTGACGTAAGATTTGCGCATGCGGGGTACCGATCGGGTTTCCGGTACAGATCGGGTAGTGACAGAGTCGTTTGAAAGCTGATTTGTTCCTGGAAGTTTCAGTGACCTGATGACCTTTGACCTTTCTTTGTATTACCGAGCTGATGTCGTTTTCTCCCTCTCTTTTCCATCAGGTTCGTTTCTGTGACGATGTGGAGGAATTCTTTGCCAGCTGTGGGGAGGAGGAGGACCGGCGGGGCCCGTGGGAGGAACTTGCCCGAGATCGCTGCCGCTTCCTGCGGCGCTGCCAGGAGGTGGAAGAGAGCATCGCTTACTGCCTTCAGCCGCAGCACCGCCGGCGCGTGTACGAACAGCTTGCCGCGATTAGGCATGCTCCTCAGGGTGTTTTTCTGGCGGCGGGCCCGAGGCAGAGTCCAGCTCCACTGTGAGGAAGAACGCCGCTGGGTTCTTCAGTGTTTCTGAGCTCCGAGCCTCATCAGCTTCCTGCTTCCTACCACAAACCCATGAGCACCACAAAAGAAGAAGAGAGGTCCAGACGCTCCACGTCTGGAAACGCTGTCAGTGTTAATGTGCAGAGCTGTGAGGGTGAGGATGATGAAGGCTCCCGCCTCTGATTAACCAATAAAAAGTCCCCGTCTGCAGCAGCTGGGCATCCAGCTGTTTCCAGTGTTTTCACTCTGAAACCAAAGAAGAAGAGTTTGTGTGTGTTTGTGTGTGAGCGAGTTCACCTGTCGCATGGGCAAACCTCCCCCAGACTCACTGATAATCAATGCTGAGTTTTCCTGATCACTGTGTATTAACCCTGCGTGTCCAGCCGGAGGCGCTCTTGCTCCCTCTCCTTGTAATTCAGACTGGACAGAAACAGCTGACACGTCAGAGCCGAGGCCCCGCCCTTCAGAGCGTTCAGCGGTCAGAAAGATTGACGCTGTGGCAGATGTTCCAGATGTTTCTGTGACTGACAATGAGGAAGAGCGCTGCCTGAACTGTTTGGCGTCATTTTAGCGAGAGAAGCGTTTTATTTTTCTAACTGCGTGTTTGCCAAGGACTCGTGCCCATTGATCGTCTCACAGACTAAATATCAATCTAAATAAATCCAATATTTAATGATCGCACACGGCCTCCTGTCATTCTCCTCACACCTGCACACACCTGCCCAGCTGTCAGCTGCGGTACCACTGGCAGCCTCCAGGTGGTGGTAACAACAAGCTTCCTGATTTGTGTTCAGGGTGGATTCTGTTAGAAAATGTCACACAGGTCTACGGACCAATCAGCTCCCAGGTGTCTTCCTCACACCAATCGCAGGCAATGGAAACCATTTAAACTTAGTTGTGTGGTTGCTGGGTGTCGTGATCTGTCTGTAGGCCTGTGCGGCTGACCTTTAAATCACCCTCAGGGACAGGTCGCAGGTATTTATTAGTGATACTGAGACATTGGTCTGATACAGAGTACACAGCATCAGTATTACAGACACCTGTACAGATACTGTTGTGTTGGGGAGAGCAGAGTGTCCTGATTCATGATAAGAATCGTAATCAAAGTGCAAATTCTGAACACATTTTACTGACCATTAAATCACTGTGACGTTTACTTTCCACAATAATGACTGAACACAATAAAACACACCTCTCAGCTTTTATTTTGAAGAGCTGAATGTAGACTTATGTCTAATGTGCTACAGGCTGCAAATAGAACAGGCACCACAGAAATGTTCATTGAAACATAATCAACACTCAGTGGGCTACATACTGGACTCAACAGGATAGAAACCTGTTGCACTAGTTATGATGATAACAGCGTTGGCATTGATGCTGTCGACGTTCGGTTCGATCTGCCCACCTGTAGCGTCAATCACTGATTTCTGGGTCAGTCATTAAAAATAATCAGCACAAGCAGCGTCTGCAGGGTCATAGGTGGAGCAGGAAGTCCCACACCGTGCTCGCTGAACTGCCCGAGGTAATAAACGTGTCAGTAAAGGGTTGAATCATTGTCGGGAAATTCAAAGAGACACACACTTCACTTCTTACACACTGCAGATTTTATTGGTCCGAGTTGAAAGCAAAGAGAGAATGCTTACAGCTTCAGGTGAGAGCTCAGCATGTATGCAGGTGATGCAGCCAGACACACGCAGGTACTCGACAGCTTTCATCATTTCTCATCTAATGTTCTAAAATGTTCTTAATTCAGATCAAACTGAGGTTATTGTACTTGGCCCTGAAAATCTTAGAAATATGGTATGTGTCACTACCCGATCCATACCGGAAACCCGATCGGTACCCCACATGCGCAAATCTTACGTCACTTCCTCTCTTTGCCAACATTGCGACAGTAAATGTATTTGAATGACACGGTTAGAATAGAATAGAATAATCCTTTAATTGTCCCACAAGGGGAAATTTGGTTGTAACAGCAGCCAAAAAGATTAGCACCCAGTTAGCTCCTAGCATTTCTCCACAGCTCTGCCTCCTTTTCGACTGCCCGGACATTTAAACAATGGATAATCCGTTTACAAACAAATTCATGCTTTTCTCCCCAACAGAGAGCGTCCCCCGATTGAACAACAGCGCCGTAAAATAAGAAGAATGGCGCCGAATTACAGACTTAATAATACTGACTTAGTAATGTGTCACGTAAAGATTCATCAGCCAGATGAAGTGTTTACTGACAACTGACAGTGACAACAATCCTCTCCACACAGACAAGCATAAACACATGACTATCAATCAAATTAAACACGCGTTTCAGTCCGTCTGGGTTTAAGTACTTAGGGATTAACGTGACTCGCTCTCTAGCTGGCCTTAAATCAGCAAATTTGTCTCCTCTTATATCTAGGGTCACATCTGATATTCAAAGATGGGGTAATCTCCCCCTTTCTTTAATCGGTAAGATTAACGTTGTTAAAATGAACATCTTACCAAAATTTTTATTTTTATTTCAGTCAATTCCCTTATTTTTGCCGAAACATTTTTTTGTTTCACTGGACAAGATTATTGGTTCTTTCATTTGGGGAGGGAAGCCACCTAGGGTCTCTAAAACTTTGCTGCAGCGATGCAGATTTAGTGGAGGACTTGCATTACCTAATTTTTTAGTCTATTACTGGGCCGCTCACATCCATAAACTTTGCTACTGGCTAAAATCTTCTGGTTCCTCGTGGTGTAAATTGGAGCTATCATCATGTAAGGGCTCTTCTTTACCGGCTTTGCTCTATTCCTCTTTACCCGTGAGACCCTCTCTGTACACTGATAATCAGGTGGTTCTTAACACACTCAAAATCTGGTTTCAGTTTAGACGGCACTTTAATTTTGTAATGCCGTCTTCCTCGGGTCCTCTAAGCGACAACCATTTGTTTCCCCCTTCACTTTTGGACTCGACATTTTCAGTGTGGTGTGACAAGAGTATAAAACAGTTCAAACATTTATATGTGGATGGTGTTTTCGATAGTTTTCCCAACTTGTCTTCTCGTTACAATCTCCCTGTTACCCATTTGTTTCGCTATTTTCAAATTCGAAATTTTGTTGCTAAGTGTTTCCCAAATTTCCCCTCTTTGCCTCCAGAACAGCAGTGGGAAACTACGTTATCATTTGTTCCTCATCACAGAGGAACCATTTCGAAACTCTATGATGCTATTCTGTCTTTTAGTAACCACTCTAATGTTAAGCTTAAGTGTACATGGGAAGGAGAACTGGGAATTCGAATACATGAGGAGTCTTGGGAACAGGCTATAGCGAGGGTACGATCTTCCACCTCCTGTGCTCGTCTTGGACTTATTCAATTTAAGGTCATACACAGGGCGCATTTCTCTAAGTCTAGACTTTCTGAATTGTATCCAGAAGTGGAAAATAAATGTGATAAATGCCATGGTTCTCCTTGTCACCTTAGCCACATGTTTTTTCTGTGTCCTGAGCTACAAGGTTTCTGGACAGGGTATTTTGCTATTATGTCAACTGTTCTTGGGGTAACTCTTCATCCTTGTCCTCTGATTGCTGTATTTGGGATTCCTGCTCGCTCACTTACACTTGATTCCACACAAAGGGATATTATAGCCTTCACATCCCTATTAGCGAGACGTCTAATATTGTTGCATTGGAAGTCTGTTAAGTATCCTACTATTTCCCGGTGGCTTAAAGATGTCATGTTTTTTTTAAAACTTGAAAAAATTAAATATACGTTGAGAGGTTGCACAGCCAAATTTTTTCACAAGTGGCAACCCTTTATCTCTTATTTTGCTAGTCTAGAGGTATTGCCTGTTTAAATCTACTTTTGTTACTGTTATATTCCTCTAATATGTTTGATGGTTGTGTTGATCTGTGTGGGACTGGGGGGGGCGTTGTGTTTTGTTTTTTTTGTTTTTTTTGTTTTTTTTTTCATGTGTATATATATATATATATATATATATATATATATGTATATATATATATATATATATATGTATATATATATATATATATATGTTAATTAGGAAAATTAAGAAAGGTTGATTGTATTTCGGTAACTGCAAGTACTGTTTTCTTTTTTCAATAAAAATATTTTCAAAAAAAAAAAAATTAAACACGCGTTTGTAATGACGCTACTTCAGTTTACCATAGGGTTCATTCGTTCAGTCAGCAGGTGGCGGTGTCCTCGTACACTGGGGAGTAAACTGCCATTAAACGAACAGAAGAAGAAGAAAACCCCTGCACATGCGCGGTATGGATCGGGGAGTCCTGATCCGTACCTATCTTTTTATTTTTCGTTTTTGTCTTCATTATATTGAATTGCTTCATTATTGGAAACATTTTAAGAGATACTTGTTATTCTTAACGTCTTAACAGATACTCTGACCTGTAACTATCGTAAAATGCTTCGACTGAAAGTAGACACCGTTCGCGCATGCGGGGTACTGATCGGGTTTCCGGTACGGATCGGGTAGTGACAGTATGTATGGTTGCATGTCTTTATCCTGTTTTCCTTCTCTCACCCCAACCAATCACAGCAGATGGCCCCGCCCCTCCCTGAGCCTGGTTCTGCTGGAGTTTTCTTCCTGTTAAAAGGGAGTTTTTCCTTCCCACTGTCGCCAAAGTGCTTGCTCATAGGGGGTCATATGATTGTTGGGTCTTTACCTTACAATATAAAGCACTGAGCATGCTGCTGATCATTGAGGCAAATGTTGTTGAGATTTAGTGCTATATAAATAACACTGAATTGAAAAATGTAATTATTATTAATTAATAATAATGAAATAATATTTAATTATTCTTATTGTGTTTTAACAAATTCTGTTTTATTCATTTTAAAGTTTGATTTTATTGTGCAAATGTATAAGGTTTAGTTTTACTTTGGTTATATGTTTGAGAATATTCTGCCAGATTGTTTCCCTACCCAACACTGGCTGATTGACTTAACTGAGTAACCCAACAGCAGGCATGAGACCCAGTCTGCATCTGGAGGTTGGTTGCAGAAGGCCAGTCAGCAGCCATGATGTGGTGCACCAGATGTAATAATTAAGGAGATTTGGAGACCTCGAGAGAAGAGAGCACTGGAGTAGACAAACTCGAGTTGGCGATGTCAGGGTACTAAGATTAAGCCGGCCCCGTAAGTCTTCCTTTGGCGTGATGTCGGGCAGTGACTGTACACGCCTGTGTCCTTCAGAGTACTGCCACCATTGTGCCATTAGAGCCACTGACAGAGCAGACCTGGGAGCGTCATCAGGAGAGAGCTGCTATGATCAGGGAAGCACTGCTGCTCAGCTGAGGACTCGCTGCTCCCAAACAGTCGCTGAATCTCAGCCTTCAATGAATCTTGGATTCAGGGTAACTAACCACTGCGCCTGCGCTGTTGCTTTCGTCCTTTTTTAAACTTTTCTCTGCGCATTTATTGTTTGGAAATTCCTCTCAGTGATACTGTTTTTGGAATAATGTTAACTTGCCATTTTTAGATCTTGTGTTTTATTATCTCTACTAGTAGAGGTAACTTTAGTACCTTTGCTCTGTTTTATGGGCTTTTACTAATGTTGTCCATCCCACGGACTAACCTCAAATCCCGTGGTGATAGATCCTTCTCTGTGGCAGGTCCCAGACTTTGAAATAGTCTCCCCTTAAATATTAGATCTGCACAAACACTTGAGCAATTTAAATCTTTACTAAAGACACATTTCTATGCCCTGGCTTTTAACACGCTATGACCCAAGCATTTTGGTCTTATTTGAATTAGTTTAGTTATTGTTTTAATTCTTTTACTGTCCTTTTATTGTTTTTTACTGTTATTATTGTTTTACATTGTTGCTTTTTAATACCATTTTTATATTGTTAAGCACTTTGTGCAGCATCGGCTGTTTGAAATGTGCTATATAAATAAATTTGACCTTGACCTTTTATTGAGGGGGGATAAAAACTGTTTTATAAGTAGTCAAAGGAGCTTGCAAAGAAAAGCGTCTGGACTTCTTTAAGTTGCTTGAAGACGTTTCACCTCTCATCCGAGAAGCTTCTTCAGTTCTAAGGTCAAATGGTGGAGAGTCCCAGATATAAACCTAGTGGGAGTTTCCCCCCACAGAGGGACAAAAGGACCCCCTGATGATCCTCTAATCGCCTGAGCCAAGGTGGGAAACTGGGTGTGGGTCCCAATCAGCCAGAGTTTCGGGTGAGTTCATTGTGAAACCTGGCCCCACCTTATCATGCGAATTCCTGAGGTCAGATGGCCCAGGATGTGAGTGGGCGTTAAGGCGTCTGGGAAGGATCTCAAAACTGGATTATAGATGGCAGAGAGTTGGTGTCGTAAACCCCGCCTCTGTTCAAAGATGGTCGCTCACAGTGGACATAGATGCTTCTTTCACTCCTCTTTCAAACCATCTGTCCTCTCTGTCCAAAATGTGAACATTGGCATCCTCGAAAGAGTGACCTTTGACCTTTAGATGCAGATGGACTGCTGAGTCTTGTCCTGTGGAGGTGGCTCTTCTGTGTTGTGCCATGCGCTTGTGAAGTGGCTGTTTGGTCTCTCCGATGTAGAGGTCTGAGCATTCCTCGCTGCACTGTACAGCAAACACCACATTGTTAAGTTTGTGTTTTGGCGTTTTGTCTTTCGGGTGAACCAGTTTGTGTCTGAGCGTGTTGCTGGGTCTGAAATACACTGGGATGTCGTGCTCGGAGAAAACTCTCCTGAGGACTCTCCACCATTTGACCTTAGAACTGAAGAAGCTTCTCGGATGAGAGGTGAAACGTCTTCAAGCAACTTAAAGAAGTCCAGACACTTTTCTTTGCAAGCTCCTTTGACTACGATGACCTGGATGACTAAGAAGCTTCACAGACATATTTTATAAGTAATTATCTGTTACGTCCTGTCCCCGGCTGTAACACTGCTCTCCCCTATGTAACCTAAATTATTCAAATAAAATCAGTTCCTAGGTTCATCTAAGCCTAGGCGACATTGTCAGAGTTAACCAGTAATCAGTCATTACCATGTTTTGACACATTCTTGGACTTTCTTTATTCACAATATGAGAAGCTGGGACAGGCAGGCCACAACATCCTGAACTGGTTCAGAGGAAGAAGGCTGGATGGTAAACCGTTCAGATGATGCTTTTTTAAATGCCACAGATTCTTCCTTTAACCAGAGGTGGCAGTAGTCCACACATTTGTCACTACAGAGAAGAAGAAATGCTATGGTTCATGTACTCTACTAAACTAAAGTGGAAGAAGTACAGGCTCTGAAAACAACATTCTTACGCAAGAGTACAAAGTTTACTTCAGCTCTAATTCTAATGACGCTCAGCTTGAACCTTCGTTACGTGGAACACAAACAGCGAAGAAGAAAGACTTTAAAACTCGGCCTGTTTGTGTTTCCCTGCCACCACAGCTGAACACAGGTACAGTCAAGGGTTCAACTGGGATTGATCAGGTGGGGAAGGTCAGGTGTAGCGGCTCAGCGTGGGTAAAAGGGGACCAGGATTTCTGTTCAGGCTGTGATCAGCTGACCTGCTGCTGCTGCTCTTCATGGACTTGCTGGACTTTTCTTCCTGTTCAAAGGGACGTTTTCCCTTCCCACTTTCGCCAAGTGCTTGGTCATAGGTGGTCATGCGATTGTTGGGCTTTCTCTGTATTAGGGTCTTTACCTTACGATATAAAGGAGCTTGTGGAGACCGCTGTTGTGATTTACATGACTCAGGTCAACAACATGTGAGCTGATGAGCCGTCACAGCTGACTCCAACCCTGCACACGTGCACTTCAGCTAGTCAGTATGTGCTGCCCTCGATGTCACCTCACACCCCAGCACAGTGACGTTTTGCTGATGTATATGACGGCAGACACAGGTGTTACACACTATGCAGCTTGTGTTTGATTACTATGTTGCTTAGAGCCGCTTTGCCTACACCTCTCTCCCGGTAGCACACACAGAGGGAACCAGTAGCGTTAATGGAGCTCTCATCGACAAAATGTCAGTGCGACGTTGATTATCAGCGCTTCATTGGAGGTTTCCTCTTTGACTAGCGATGCATCAGATAGCAGGAGTATAGTTTTCCTATTGAAATGTCTTGACCAAAGCTTAACAATAGCCTCAGGCAGACCTTGTTAATCGAGGCAACATCTAAGCCAGTCTGCAGTTGTTTCTCGCTCATATTGCAAGAAACAACTCCCAAGCCAGGTTTGAATCATGTATATTTTAAGGTATGCTTGGGTGCCTAGCTGGAACCTCCCCCATGCTAACCAATCCTATCTCGCATTGTGCATGCCATGAGTCCATCTTAAACCCAGAGGTATCGACAAAAAAACAGAAGAGTTGCCAGTCGCTATCCAGTTACACTACTCGCCTCAAATGATCAAGTGCGCCTCAAATGATCTCCAAGCTACTCAGAGCTTCCCGTGTGCGTCACAGAGCGAGAAAAAGCGTTGGAGAAGCAGAGGTAAATGACGTTGTCCTAATCTCTTGCCAACAAGCATGCTACATCAGCACTACCAAACCCCTCTCTGTGTGGGTCGTGCAGAGAGCGGTAGAACGTAGGCAAAGCATACCTAAGCGATGGAGGAATTACCTCTTCATAGTGAGCAAACATATGCCTCTGCTATGTAGGAGCTACCACCACTGATACAGTGCATAGAGGCTAAGTCGGCAATACCTCACTACACTGTGTTGGATGGGACGGAGACGGAGGGTGCTATCTGTGACTGACCATGAACCTCACAGCTGCTCTGCACCCGTCCTTACTTCTATCTAACCCAGGGCTGGGGAACCTGCAGGTTTTAGATCTCACCCTGGGTCAACACACCTGAAACAATTGATGAGTTCATTCCCAGGCCTCTGGAGAACTTCGAGACATGTTGAGGAGGTCATTTAACCATTTAAATCAGCTGTGTTGGATCAAGGACACATCTAAAACCTGCAGGACACCGGCCCTCGAGACCCGGAGTTCCCCACCCCTGATCTAACCGCTCTTCTTCTCCTTTCCTCTTTCTTACATTTTTCTTCATTTGTGAGTGAACTTCTCTCTCATGATGGGAAATACAGCGTCTGGACCTTTAGCTAGCAGACTCACTGTGTGACAAGCTGCACACAAAGAGTTTGTGTGTTTGCTGAACTCTTAGAAATGCTGCATGTGAAATTACCAGACACTTGAAAAACATTACTGCCTTTATGCTCGCTGCTCTTCTGTAGTAGTTGAAGTCTGCACCATAAACACTCTTGTGGATCATTCTGGCCCACTTTAACTTCTGAGTTTAGCGATATAATTGATGCATATACGATACACCAAAAGGGTTGTCTTTAAGCGCTATTGTTTCGGAATCTGGAAGAATCTGGAAGAATAAACTTCCTCCAGATGTCTTTAACTGAACGTAACAATCCTGTTTGACAGATTAACCAATAAAAAGTTCAGATATTTCTGCTAAAACGTGGGGAGTAAAAGTAAAAAGTTGTCAGAAAAATAAATATTCAAAGTAGAGATACCTGAAAATTGTATTCCTGCTGCACCTTGAAGTACTGTAATGTAGTACTTATACTTTGTTACGATGTTCCTCCTGTAAATCTACACTTTGCTTTTTATCCACGTCAGAAAAATGAAGTTGTTTTAAACTCTGATTAAACAGTGCATGATGTTTCCAAGGTCATCTGCATCCACATCTCTGTTACCATAAAGTTCTCACCCATCCACAATACAGTGAAATGATGCCGGCTCAAATCCTTTCCCTCCATGCTCAAACTGGGACCCATGTGACCCTTAGCAAGTCACGTGACGATGGGGCGGGTCAACAACGCTCATGACCATAAGGCGTTCAGTGGATGAACATCTTCACAAAGAAGACTTCCTGCTGCCTTCGTTCAGAACACGGATGGATGCCAGACTCCGTTTTGGTAACGATGTGGATAACGTGTGCGGGATACTCAAGGGAGAAACGAATCGTGCTCCTCGTGTTCTGGTGGTGATGGACGGATTGTGGTGACCACGTTCCTGCTTCTGCTGCACCTTCAAACAAAAGGGTTGTTGATAAACGCGATGCCAGGTTCAGACTGCACGGCATCCACCTGACTGATGGAGGCCTCTGTAACGCTGTGTGACTCCCACTCTCCTCCTGGCTCCTCCTTCTTGATGTCGTCACACAGGTGAAGAACAGCGGCATGTAATCTGTCTCTTCAATCAGCTGATGCGAGAAGCGTCCTGCAGTCTGAACCCGGCAGTGGAAAGAGTACTTCAGTGTGACCTTATGGTGGTTGTTTAGCAGGTGAAGGTCTCCGTCTCAGCGCTGCAGTCTAGGCCCAGAGACGAGGTGCTGGGCGATACCCCTCCACTGTGCCTGGTGTCCTCCAGCTCCACTAGGCCCTGCAGATATTTGATGTACCTAATGGCGGCCCGCAGCGTCTCCACCTTGCTTAGGCGCTTGTCGGCACTCTGACCTGGCAGGTGGTCTCTCAGCTTGGCGTAACCCTGGTTGACACACTTCACCCTCTGACGCTCCCGCTCATTTCGTTTCTGGATGAATGCCGGCTCAAATGGACACTCGTAGACGCTGAAGTGTCCGTGGTGGTGAAAGGGGGTCAGATAGGGCAGGATCCCAGGGCCAGGGCCCCTCAGAGGACCTCTGTAGAGGCCAAGGCCGGTAGGGTCCATGCTGGACGGGTAGAGGAGGAAGGGGACGGAGTTGGAGAGAGAGTCTGAGTGCTGCGAGATGCTGTGATCCTCAGAGAGTCCAGCAGGCGGAGACACGCCGAAGCTCAGGTTCGAAGATCGTTGTTCGATGAACGAAGGAGAGAAGGCAGAGCTCATCGTGCAACCTGGCTGAGCAGTACCTGATCCGAACTCCCAGCTGGATCAACAACAGTCTTCAAAGACCACCTCAAAGACAGTCGATCACCAGCACGCAGAGATCTGGGGAGACGCATAAAGACAAATTCAGCTTTAATCCTGAATCTTCCAACCTGAAAAGCCACACAGGTGAGTTATCTTCCTGCTGACTGACACTGCAGTTCCTCTACCATCCAGCAGAGGGTCCAGCAGTGAGTCAATCCCCATAGACTTGCATTTTAAAATGTCCAACGTTATAGCAGAAACAAACATGTTTGCAGCCTGAAACAAAAACCGTTTTGGTCTTGATGGATAATTTCATGCCGTATTAAACTTTTGTTACAGAATAAAAATAAGAGGAAGAGTTCACTATATGTTAATGACACCGTTTTATATCCTGGAGACGACTTTAACGATTCCTCTGGAGTTAATATCACGAGTCAAAGGAAAATAATACAAGTGTATGGGGAAGAATGGTTTTCTAACATACCTGGAATATGGCTTAAAATTTGCATTATTAGGGGTGTGGCCTCTTTGACTCACCTGTGTGGGTCGAACTGTGATTGGTCAAAATTAATAATGAGAAATTTGAACCTGATATTTTGAACAATATATAGGAAGTCTTGGGAAAAAAAGGATGAAAATCACATGTTCTGATTTCTGAGGACTTCTCAGATCTCAGAGGCTGAAAGGAAAAATATTTCTGACGTTCTGGATCATCAGGATTAAATTAGATATGATATGAGGAGGAGTTTGGACATAAAAACACCACGTGTGCAGTTTATCGATCTTTCAGATGTGCTCATTCATAACTTTTAGACTAAATCATGAACCTGGAGATACTTAGATACTCAAATCTGTGTTCTGCTCTGTGGGAAGAACATCTAAATCTAACACAAATCTGTTGTGTGTTGACCTTGTTTTATGATGGACTTCATGGTCACGTTGAACTTGAGCTGATGATCAAAGCCTGAGTATAAGGTATTTGTATGACTGCACATCTGGAGCAACAGCAGCTTTGTTCTTTGTGTAATTTTTGTCCTGAAATGAGGTGTTAAACACATGAGACGATCTGATGGATCAGAATCATTGAACTTCAGGTAAACTCAGGAAGGTTTTTCAGTCTTACTTAAAAAATAATTCTTCTTGCTTTTTGCTTGGTTTGGTTTTTCAAAGCCTGCTTTGGATCTAAAATAATCAAAGTCTGGAGACCACGCCCGACGGAGCCGGTCTAATCCAGAGCTGAACTCCAGCACGGAGACAGCTACTTGTTATGTTTAAAATAGTTTCCAGAGCAAGTTTACCTGTTTAAGATTTTCTTTGTAGTTTGAATTAATGTCACAGTTAAACTGGGCATCTTTAAAAGTTCAGAGCAGGTTTAAACTCTGCATCCAGGGGAACAAAAGCACCAAAACCTTCACGAAGAGTCTGCGTACGTGAACAAAGTGATGAAAAACAGGTTTTCTCCGTATTTTAAATACGTAAATTAACTTGAAGGTTTTTTTTAGTCTACATGTTGTACAAAATATTTTTTACATTCATCTTTAGTTTTAGTTTTTATTCTGACAGCAACACGAAGAACCGCTGCGCCCACGTTTAGTCCCAGTCAGTGAACGCAGCACCAGATCAGCTCACACACACACTCACTGGTTTCCAGTAACACTCTGACACCCTTTCTGGGAGGAAATGTGAGAACTTTCCTCTTAAAACTGAGATTTCTTCCAAAAAATAAAAAGTGAAAGACAATTAAAAACAAAACAGTGGAGACTACAGCTGCACACATTACAAACAGCATCATTTAAACTGCACAGTGTGTGTGTGTGTGTGTGTGTGTGTGTGTGTGTGTGTGTGTGTGAATGCATGATGTGATTAGTCGTGTCTTCATCTCACCTTCAGGTGCAGCTGCGCTCCTTCCTCCTCGAGCTTCACAGGAACACTGAGTGCACGATGAAAAGCTGATGCTTTACCTGCTTCTGCCTACTGAAGCCCCGCCCCCTACAGGTGTGTACAGGGTCATCAGGTAAGAGAAACTGTAGAAAACCAGCGAGCTGCGTCTAGCTTCACCTTGAGCCGATTAACTCGCAGCTCTGAGGTCGGATTAAGGTGAAACCGAACGTCGCACACTTCCTGTGTGGAAAATGTTGAATTTATCATCTTTCTCTTTTTTGGGGGGGGGATTCACTCAGGTGACGCAGGTTAAATCTGCTCGCCGCCGTCTCTTCTTTCTCTCTGGCTGAGAAACATCAAAGACAGAAATGAGTGTTTGCAGTTTCCTCTTCCTAAATCCTGCACTTCCAGATGAAAGGCGTCAGCGACACACGCCCTTCCTGTCATCACACATCTCATCACACAGCACACGCTGATGACTGTTTACACGCACACACACACACCTGTAACCTGAGCTGCTGTCTGAGAGTTTCCTGAGCCTGTGTTCACCTTCACATGAACGTCTCTGATTGTTCATCACACAGAGACCTGTTACCTGTGAGCCGTCAGACTCACCTGAGACGTCTGTGTTCGTCCGAGTTTGGCCACGACTGGAGAGCAGAAGTTTCTGACTCGATGATCTGACGGTTCCAGATCTGAAGGATCTGCGAGCACAATCAGCTCGATAAGTTCTCTGGTGAAGAAAGCAACTGTCTGAGGAGACACTGAGCGTCCTGTGTGAAAGCAGAGAAGACAACAGTGTCCCACGAATGAAGAAGCCATGAACGTGACCGACAGGTCTGAACCTTAAACTACAGCTGAGGCAGAAATCTCTCAGAATAACGATCATGAGCTTTACTAAAATACAGTTTTATTTACAAGGCACCAAAAAGACTGACCGGGAGAGTCTGTGCCAGGGTGCTGGAAAGACGAGTTTGTCTTTTAGCCAAACCTCGGATACCGAAGGAACAATGCGGTTTTCGTCGCGGTCGTAGAACACTGGATCAGCTCTTTAACCTCTCGAGGAGTTTGCCCAAGCAATCTACATGTGTTCTGTGGACTTGGAGAAGGCATTCGACCGCATCCCTCTGAGTGTCCTGTGGGAGGCGCTCTGGCAGTATGGGGTGTTTGGCCCATTGCTACGGGCCATTTGATCCTCATACAACCGTTGCAAGAGCTCGGTCTGCAGAGCCGGCAGTTCAATTCAATTCCACCACTTAGCATCAGCTTTCACCAGGGTGGGGAATCTCATCTCTGCTTTTTGCAGATGATGTGGTTCTTTTGGCTTCGTGAGGTGATGCTGGAACGGTTCGCAGCCGAGTGTTCGCAGCTAAGTCACAAATAAAACAGGTGTGTGTCACATCAACGATGAAAAATTAAAGCTGCTGCACATGCAGAGACGTGATGAAGATTTCACCAGACCTCTATCAGCTGCTCTATTATTACGGCGTGCACACACACACACACACACACACACACACACACATCCCCTCTGATGAGCACTCCGGTTGAACTGAAGCCACTAAGCAAACACGAGTCCAGAAAACAGAGGATATTTCAAAAGTCCCTCCCATCTCCTTTTCCTACAGCGAGCTGGGATCCAAACAAGCGTACACTGTCTCCTCGTAGTGTGACCTCAGGTATCCGCTGTGCTGGAACTACAACGTGCATAAGGTGAACAGCAAAATGAAACACATTTTGTAGTTGAACAGCTGCTGTGACATACTATAAACGTATCAGCTGAGGTGGCAACGTACAGAGATTCTGTAAGTACACATTCTGATATTTGTTGTAAATGAGCCACGACAGACCAGACGACCTTTTTATGCTTTTCAGCATAATTTTCACTTTTATTTACGGTTCACATGTTCGGCTGCAGCTCTACAGACCAACACATGCACCGCAACAACAACAACAACAATCAGGACCTTTTATGTCGGCGAGGCGTGATCGCAGATGCCGTGCAGGTGCATCTGCCTCCCCTGCACCAGCACCGCAGACCACGCCCGCCACGCTTGTGTTAAAAAACACTGCAGTAAAAACTGATTCAACTGTTTTAGTCAACTAAAAGTGAAAAAGCAAATTTACTCTGAAATGTACTCAAAGTAAGAAAGTAAAAAGTATCTCCTTGAAGAGTCCACCCTCATTTACATGCACGGGTAAAAAGACCTTCTGCTATGTTAATATAACACAAAAGTAATATTAGTGTGGATCTGTTATTTCACACACAAACTAACCTGTTTTCATGCAACATTTGAACAACACAACGTTAGTATACTTGTGCGTTTTGCAGGACGTTTCACAATACAAAAATACAGAATTTATCAAAATCCATCACCAACAGATGCAGTATGTCATTACAAATTATGACACTGCATGTAATCTTTAATCTGCAGTTCATCTTTTCTTACACCTTTCTCCATCTCTGAGTGAAATAAGCAGCTGGACCTTTATCAGTAACACACTGTGACACAAACTGCACATAAGCAGTTTGTGTGTTTGCTGAAGCTTCGCCTCGTCCACCCCAGCTGTGAAACTCAGAAACCAGTCTTGTTATCATCTATCGTCCACCTGGGCCTTACACAGAGTTTCTGTCTGATTTCTCAGACCTTTTATCTGATTTAGTTCTGAGCTCAGATAAAATAATTATTGTGGGTGATTTTAACATCCATGTAGATGCTAAAAATGACAGCCTCAACATGGCATTTAATCTGTTATTAGACTCAATTGGCTTCTCTCAAATCCATGGTGGTGTTATGGCCGGGAGGCCGGACCAGGAGAATGAACTAAATGCAGACACAGATGGAGGCACTGGTTATACATGAGAGGTTTTTTTACAGACTGTGATATATTTAGAATATCAACCATGGACTGTGAACTGGAGCATAAACGGAGAGCTATGAGGCAGTTTTAAAGTACCAGGTATATGTAATTATTTTGCTATTAGAGACCTGAAGTGTTCGTTCCCAACCATGTGGCTCAAGTTTTAGCTCCGTTGTGGTCTCTAATGAACTATTGTAGTATTTCCCTCACTCTCTGGGCTGCTATCCTTTCCCCAGGCTGCGGTTCATCCCAATAGCAGACGAAGCTGCGCGCTATTCAATGTTCCCCACTGCCATGTCCACAGAAAAGCCACATTTCTGCAGCTCGAGTAAAGGCCTGAGGACAGAAGCGATTCACGGTTAAGGAGGTTTGAAATATATTATAAGAAAGAGTTGTCTTCCTTTCTCTCTACAGACCGAATATTAGAATGTTGTTTCCTGTTGAGTGGGACTCCAGGTCCATCAGCTTTGACCGTAGAACTTCATGCTGCTCCAGGCAAGTAGTTAATGCCTCAATAGCCTCTGCCGACAATTCCTCCATTCACCCTAATCGTTTCCACTTCAGCTACATGGTCAGACAAGCTCAGCATGTCTCTCACAAGCGTATCGAGTTTGGAGTTGATCTTGTGACCCAGGTGGTGAATTTCTTATCTTAATCGGTCATTCTCCTTTTTCGGATCTGTTTATAATTCATTACTGGCCTCGTTATATCTGTTGACTTACTGGTTCCTCCAGTGCTCTGTTGCTCTGTACTTTGTCATTGTCACGGTCCGGTGTGTGGGAATGGAAAGAGAGGACCAAAACAAAGGATGAATGGGGCGGAGTCTGAAACAAGTGTTCAGGAGGGCAGCCACGTGGTCAGCAGCATCACTACAGCTTATCTGGGAGGCCAGCAGCAGTGCCAGCGACGATCCACTGTAGACCAGTTGAGGTTGCCGGTGGTGCAGCTTGGCGCAGACCTCTGGCTTAGACAGAGCAGGACCAGCAGGTGCAGAAACCTACGCTGGGCTGTGCATGGATCACAGCAGGCTCAGGTGGCTCTAGCTGGGGGTGCGCGTAGCTTGCAGCAAGCACTGGATGCTGCAGATGGAGCTCAGGTTGAGGACTGGGTCTTCCGTCCCTTGAAACCATTACAGGTGGAGGAACTGGCCGAACCTGAAGGTACAGGTGCAGGGACGTGTTGGGTCCTGGCCGCTCTCAACCTAGGAGCAGGGACAGGCGAAGGAGCTAGCTGGACACCAGCTATCGCCACCCGAGGAACAGGTATGGGTGCAGGAGTGGACCAGGTCTCAGCTGCCCTGGGAGCAGGCACAGGAGCAGGTGACAGCTGGATACTAGCTGCCCCAATGACAGAGCTAGACTGAAAACACACACGAGAAGTCGATGATGACGAGCCAAGGAACTGTGGGAAACTGAGGGTTTAATAGACTGGATAATGATGATGAATGGAAACAGGTGGGAACACAGCTGAACTAGATCTGACTAATGACACAGGAAGTAGAACTAAACACAACACATACAGACAGATGACTAACACAATAAAACAGGAAACATACATGGGAACTAAACAGTGACAAAGTCCAACTGAAAAGCTTTGAAGCCAGATAACACACACCAGTGAGTTAAACTGCAGGAATGTCTTAAAGACATAAAGACCTGGATGGCCGCTAACTTTCTGCTTCTTAATTCAGATCAAACTGAGGTTATTGTACTCGGCCCTGAAAAGCTTAGAAATATGGTATCTAACCAGATTCTTTTTTTTTTTTTTTTTTTTTTTTTAAATGACATCAGAAACAGCAGTATGCGACATTACGTGATGGCAGAGCTTCAGTTCATCCTTTGTCATTTTTTTTTTTTTTTTTTTTTTTTTTTTTTTTTTTTTAATAAATAGGACAGGGGGAATGAATGAGAGAGAGAGGGGGAGAGAAAGAAAGAAAACCAAAGGGGAGAAGAGACGGTGAGAAGGGGGGGGAAGAGAGACAAAAAAAAAAAAAAGAACTCCTGGGTCACCTGTATGGAGAAAAAACACAAACAAACAAACAAAAACAAACAGAGGAGACAGCAAACAACAAAGAGCAACATAATAATAGAGAAAACAAAGCACCATCACAATAAACTAGCTAGCCATAGATATCAGTATTTACTAAGTAATAAACAATATTGTGCAGCACGCAAGATAGACAGCGCACAGTGTGCTTTGAGGCAGCAGCCAAGAAAGCTTTAGTCCGCGTCTGTGAATACCCATGTGTGCATACCTGTGTGGATCAGCATGCTTGCATTCCAAAGGTTTCTCCATGTAATGATCTGCTAGGGAGTGTGGGGGGGCCACAGCCCCGTCCTCCAGGGTGTGAAGCGGGTATGGAGGAGATCAAAACTCCAGACATCCAGAGGCCCCCAGAACACAAGAGACCATGGAAGACCAACAGAGGGGCAGCCGCGCCACTGTCCCAGTAAGAGCTGAGGAGAGTCCCAGATGAGGGCTCGCCCAGCAGCCGCGGAGCAGAAGTCAGGGGGAGTTGCAGTGACGCGCCCGTGAGCTCCGCCGGCCCCCAGCTGCGCCTGAGTGACCGAGCCCTAGGCCGAGGGGCCGGGGGCACCCCACCTCCAAAGGGGCCCGAGCGAGCCCCAGGCCCCAGGCCCCGACAAGCGGCCTGGGGCCTTGTCGGGGCTTATCTAACCAGATTCTTACTCTGGATGGCATTACCTTGGCCTCCAGTAACACTGTGAGGAACCTTGGAGTCATTTTTGACCAGGACATGTCCTTCAATGCACATATTGAAGGACATGAAAAGGACATATTGAAGGACAAGGAAATTTCAATGCAGATAAGTATATTAATGACGTAAAAGAAATTCACTGGACTGACATCTGCCTCGAGAATGACCCTGATAGGGCATTATCTATGTTTATTGAAAACTTTTGCTACCTGGCTGATAAACATGCCCCCTTAAAAAGATTTACTGTTAAAAAGAACTATGCACCTTGGTTAGATAACGAACTTAAGGTTGCAATGTCAGAGAGGGATATAGCAAAAGCAAAAGCACATAAGTCTATCAGTCCACAAGAGTGGGCAAGATATCGCGAGTTAAGAAATCAAGTAACTAAATTTAATAGGCGTAAAAAGAAAGAATATTATCAACTTAAGCTCAAAGAGGCCAATAAGGACAGCAAAAAGGTGTGGAAAGTTTTAAATAATATAATGGGTCGAGATCTTGCTCCGGTGATGCCTCACATCCACACGGGTGGTACGTTTATAAGTAAAGCCAAGGATATTGCCAATTATTTTGTGAATTATTACAGCAATAAAATAACAAATTTAAAATCTAATATGAGCAAAGGCGATCCCACCTTATCATGTCGTCTTATACAGGATGTTATCATGAATAATAAACTATGCCAATTTAAGTTTGAGGCAGTGAACGTGCAGATGGTAGAGCGCTTATTGACATCACTTCCTGACGATACATCCTCCGGTTCTGATAACATAGACAGTAAACTGCTCAAAGTTGCAGCCAAGTTTGTGTCCCTTCCTATATGTCACATATTTAATAAATCTCTGGCATGCAGCTTATTTCCATCGCAGTGGAAAGAATCGAAAATAATTCCGATTCCTAAAAACAAGAATGACATTTTTAATGGTGTCAACAGCAGACCTATCAGTCTGCTACCCATTTTAAGTAAAATTATGGAGAGGATTGTCTACGAACAAATTCAACATTATCTAATAGAAAATCAGTTACTCACTCAGTTTCAACATGCCTACAAACCTGGTTATTCCACCAGTTCAGCTCTCATTCACATGACAGATAACTGGTACAAATACCTAGATAAAGGGAATTTGGCCGGGGTGGTATTTCTGGATTTTAGTGCTGCATTTGATTTAATAAATCATGATCTACTGATAGATAAACTAAAATGTTATGGATTTTCACCAGCTGCTTTGTGCTGGATGGAAAGTTATCTGTCTGGAAGAAGGCAAAAGGTTTATTATAATGGTTATTTCTCGGAGGGCCGCGAAATGAACTGTGGTCTACCCCAAGGCAGCTGCCTCGGTCCACTTCTCTACTCAGTTTTTACAAATGATTTGCCGTATGTCCTGGATAAATCTCATCTTGTAATGTACGCTGATGACTCCACCATGTTTTATTCAGCCAGTAGCCACTCTGAATTGACAAGCGTATTACAACTAGATTTGCTGAACGTGTTTGATTGGATAAGTAAAAACAACATGATTATAAATGTGACTAAATCCAAATCCATGTTAATAGGAAGTAGAGCACGTTTAATCAACAGTCCACGACTAAACCTTTCCATAGCTGGATCGGCACCCAGATTAAATTACTTGGTGTTACCATAAACCACCACCTTTCATGGTCTCAGCACATCAATTCTGTTATTAAGAAAATGGGACAGGGCATAGCTATAGCTAGGAAATGCTCCTTTTATATTACTTCTTCAGTTATGAAAGATGTCATTAACGCATTAGTATTATCTCATCTAGAGTACTGCTCAATCATCTGGTCTGCAGCTAATAAGACAGATCTGAATAGACTTCAGTTAGTCCAAAATAGGGCGGCCAGATTAGTGTTAAGGTGTTCATACTATACAAGTATTGACAAAATGCATGATAAACTTTCTTGGCTTTCTGTACAAGCTAAATTATACTATGGCTTACTTGTATTTTTAAAGAAAACAATACTGTTAAACACACCACACTTTTTTTGTGCTCAGTTGCAGTATCCAGATGAAATTCATAATCATGCCACACGATTCTCAACCAACCACAATTTAGTAATTCCTCGTGTTAAAAGTAACGTTTTGAAAAACTCTGTTATATTCAGAGCATCGTTTCAGTGGAATAAGTTGCCTGAGGCAATAAGAGAATTGGCTTCAATTCATAATTTTAAAAATTACTTAAAAGCCTATTTAGGCAGTTTTTAATGTATTTGTAAAAATTGTAGAGGGTAATATCACTTGTAATGGAAATTGTGTATTTTGTTTGAGTGTTTTGTTTTGGTTTTCTGCTTTTATATAATTTTTAATATTCACATGTTTACATTTCAGTATTGTAAAACTTTACTGTAGATCTAATTGTTGTAACATTTTATTTGGAGATATTTGATGGCTTGGGCCCCAGGAATACTAGCAACCACTGTTGTGGAAGCTAATGGGGTTCCTTATAAATAAACAAATAAACAAATATTAAACAAATATGTAAGACTGCTTTCTTCCATTTGTGCAACATCTCTAAAGTTAGAAATATCCTGTCTCAGAGTGACGCTGAAAAACTAGTTCATGCATTTATTACTTCCAGGCTGGACGACTGTAATTCATTATTATCAGGAAGTCCTAAAAACTCCCTGAAAAGCCTTCAGCTAATCCAAAATGCTGCAGCAAGAGTCCTGACAGGGACTAGAAAGAGAGAGCAGATTTCTTTTTTTTTTCCCTTCCCTTCATTGGCTTCCAACCAATCACAGCAGATGGCCCCGCCCCTCCCTGAGCCTGGTTCTGCCAGAGGTTTCTTCCTGTTAAAAGGGAGTTCTTCCTTACCACCTTTGCCAAAGTACTCATAGGGAGTCATATGATTGAATAATACATACTTTCTGTATGTATTATTTTAGGGTCTACCTTACAATATAAAGCTTCTTGAGGCGACTGGTGTTGTGATTTGGCGCTGTATAAATAAAATTCAATTGAGTTGAATCGAACTGGAAAGTGATCTTGAGCAAGTCTGTTCACTTCAACAACAAAGCCAGAAACCCCAAACAGAGTTTTGATTCATTTTAAAGCCTGACGCTGAGCCTTGTTCACTCCAGCTATTGTCCACCTGGGCCTCACAGGTTCTTTACCTAATAACCTTTTAACTTGATCGTTTTTAAATTACCTCCACCAAGGTGGTTTTGTTTTTGGTGGTGTTTGCATGTCATTCTCTCTACACACAATAGCCAGAAAAGTTTAAAATAAACAGTGATAAAACTGTAGGGCTGTTTTCAAGGTTTCAGTTAAACTCCAAATACAGGACTCGGGAAGTAACTTAAAAGCAGCTTTATTGCTGAAACTCAAGTAATTACAACAGGAAAACATGTAAAATTAGGAATAACAGAAAAACGTAATGGCATGAGCAATACACCAAGGAGACACACAGCTCTCTATTTACAACTGTTCTTTGTAGGTGTGTAAACCTTCCTGTAGGCTCCCAAAAATATCATTCTGTTCATCTGGACCTGACATTTTCAGTGGGAGAAGCGTTTCATCATCATCATCATCATCATCATCATCATCATCATCAAGTGACTTCTTCAGTCTCAGCTGACTGCAGGTTTCCAACCTTATAAACAGGACATTTGCATGATAACTGAAACCATCAGAATCAGAATCAGAAACTTTATTGTCATTGTCATGAGAACAACGAAATTAAGAATGGTCCCCGATCATTGCATCATCCCTAGCAATATCAAAATATAAATAAAACAATAAAATTCAATAAATAAAATAGATAGAATACTTAAAATACTAATAAGATATAACAGTAAAACATTCACATACATTCCCACACACATGCTTCAGACCGTGCATAGATTAACACAAGAGTGGCGTGATGGACATTTTTTTGTAGTATTCAGATGTGTTATTGCAGTTGGATAACAGCTGTGTTTGAGTCTATTAGTCCTTGCTCTGATTGCCCTGTACCGTCTGCCTGAGGGCAACAGTTCGAACAGGGAGTGGCCAGGATGTGAGGTGTCTTTTATGATGTTTTGGGCCTTTTCAAAACAGTGGGCATTGTGTAGAACTTCCAGTGTGGGGAGAGGGCAGCCAGTGATCTTTTGGGCGGTGTTAATGATCCCTTGGAGTGCTTTCCTCTGAGCCCCTGTGCAGCTAGTGTACCAAATACATATGCAGTAAGTTAGAACACTCTCAATGGTGGCTCTGTAGAAGGACACCAGCAGTCTCTGTGTGATGTTATTCCTCCTGAGAATTCTCAGGAAGTACAGTCTCTGTTGGGCCTTTTTCAGCAGCTCGGAGGTGTTCGCACTCCAGGAAAGGTTCTCCTCTATATTGACTCCCAGGAAGCGGAAGCTTGCCACCCTTTCTACACAGTCCCCATTTATGAATAGTGGTTGGATCTCTGCCTTTTTCCTTCTGAAGTCTATTATGAGTTCTTTGGTTTTTGAAGTGTTGAGGAGGAGGTTATTGGCCTTACACCATGACGTCAGCTGCTCCACCTCGTCTCTGTACGTAGACTCGTCTCCCTTGGAAATGAGCCCCGCCACTGTGGTGTCATCTGCAAATTTCACAAAGATGTTGCTGTGGTGGCGAGGAGTGCAGTCGTGTGTGTAGAGAGAGTAGAGCAGTGGACTGAGCACACAGCCCTGGGGTGAGCCAGTGCTGAGACTCAGGGCTGAGGATGTGTGATGGCCAACTCTGACTCTCTGTCTACGGCCCGAGAGGAAGCTATTGATCCACATGCAGGTGCTGTATGGAAGCCCCAGGTCTTGTAGCTTGGCCACCAGTTTGTGTGGAAGGATGGTGTTAAAAGCTGAGCAGTAATCCACGAAGAGCATCCGCACATAGCTACCATGCTCTTCCAGGTGAGTTAATGCAGCATGGAGTGCTGTGGCTACAGCGTCTTCCGTGGATCGGTTTGCTCTGTAGGCAAACTGGTGTGGATCCAGGCTGCGGGGCAGGGCTGCTGTGATGTGTCTGCGGACCAGCTTCTCAAAGCATTTCATTACCACTGGGGTGAGTGCCACCGGTCTGTAGTCATTCAGGCCGGTGATGTGGGGCTTCTTAGGCAAGGGGACTATGGTGGAGGACTTCAGGCAGAGTGGGACAGTCGCCTGTGCGAGGGATTTGTTGAAAATCCTGGTGAAGATCCCAGCCAGCTGTCCTGCACAATCCCTCATGGGCCGTGAGGTCAGTTTTCATGATCATTAACATGCAAATGTGCATGTTAATGATCATGAAATATGCAAACTTTGCAAATATGCAAAATCTGTAGGGATGGGTATCGTTTAGGTTTTATCTGATACTGGTGCCAAACCGGTACTTTTGAAACTGTGCCGGTGCTTAAAGAATGGAGAACACAAAATTGGTCCAAAAACCTCTCATGTTCAGCTGTTTTTTGTAAAAAGATAACAATGTTAGCCTTTTCTGCAGCTATGGGGCATATATGGTATCACTCTTGACTGGAAGCAGTGCTTAAACAATGGAAAAAACACCAACTTTGTCCAAAAACCTCTCATGTTCAGCTGTTTTCCACTTTTTCTTTGGTCATTTTAGCCTTTTTGGCCAGGGTGAAGGGAGCATCTGCCATCAAACAAGAAGACAGCCGCATGTAGCTATGATGATGTTTGCTAGTTCACCTTACATGCATTAATGTAATAACGTGGTTAGCCTACTCAACGTAAATTACACACGAACAACATGAAGCTACTCACGCAGAGAAGAACGGCTGCTGCTGCATCATCATCCTCATCATTCCTGCTACACTGGCAGGGCTAGGGGCCAGGACTCTCCTCTTCGGGTTTTTGGGGGATGTTGCTAACTCCGGGTCCGATAACAGGCACCACACCCGCAGTAGATGTGCTCGGTGTGAGGTCTCGCAGCAAGCTATCAAATACGGCGCATTTCTCGGCTTTAAAAAAACGCTATGCGTCGCCAGGTGTTTCATCGGATTTGAGGTGTTACCTCCTTTGACAGTATCACAGTATCAGCTTAAAGCACTTGTTGCTGCTGAGTTTGCATCTTTTGCTGTGAAGTACAGCCAGACTTTGACCGCTTAGCCTTGGACATTTTTAATCTGTAGCTCTGCTCTAAAAGAACGTACGTACCTGGCCCCGCCTACTATCCTCGGAAACGTAAAACGATTGGCTAGAATCTAAAGTGTATCACAGCTCAGGAAAATAAAGCACCGAAATAAAGCACCGAAATGAGCGCTGCTTTTCAGTCTGGTTACTAATGTTTATGTCAGAACCGGCACCGGTACCCATCCCTAAAAATCAGTTTATCAAATAAAATCAGCTGTTGATCAGCTCAGTGTGACTGACAGATGATCAGAGGTGCAGAGCAGCCAGTAAAAGAGTAGATAAGCGCTGCAGCATCTACATCACAAAAGGAGACCAGACCCTCCTCACAAACACCCCCACCTTCTCAGGACCGGGCTGAAGAGAGAGAGGGACTGGAGGGCTAGCATTGGCTTCATACTTAATTCCATTTCTCAGCCACACAGTCCAGAAACCGTGTCGAGGACTCACTGTGAGTTGACCCTTCCTGTTGATCGACTCTGTGGCCACTCCTAAGTCCCAGTCAGTCTTTCCTTTAACCTGAACCTCAAAGTAAAATCTGCCTGAAGAGAAACTCTGCTCTCCTTAAACATTAAACACTGAGAAAATCTCTCTGGGTTGTCTGGAAGATTTTTCTTCACATTACTGTGATACACTTGTTTTCCATCATCAGACAGGATGAGTTTAGGATGAGCTGTATCAGGATCCAGAGTCACATCCACCTCATGCTGCTGGACCCTCTTCAGCTCTGCAGCCTCAACCAGCTTCTTCTTCATGAGTTTCCTGAGTGTCTCCTCCAGCTGAGCCACAGCTCTCCCCACAGTCCCCTCATATGATGGTGGACGGACTCTGACCTCTGTCCAGTCCTTGGTGGGTGGAGCAGCTTTCAGGGACGAAAAGCTTTGGAGGAGGTGGAGGTGGTCTTCAGAGTGTGAGAGCTGCTCCACCTCAGAGCTTCTCTTCATCAGCTCAGAGATTTCCTGTTCCAGATCTTTGATGAGACCTTCAGCCTGTTTCTCTGTAGTTTCCTGTTTGTCTTCGATCTCCTTCATGAGCTCCTTCAGGCGTCTCTCAGACTCCTTCAGAGCCCTGAGGACCTGAACACCTTCTGCTTTCTGTCTGTCTGCAGCATCTTTACTCATCTTCACTGACTATTTGATCTCCATAATCTTCAGTCATCTCTTCTGGATCATCTGCTGAATCTCAGCCTCTGTCTTCTCCAGCTCTGCCTTCTTTCCTTCATATTCTTCTCTCAGAGGAACAAACTCGTGGTTCTTGTGGTCTAAAACAGAGCAGAGCACACAGACACGTGTCTGGTCGGTCTAACCCTAACCCAGGTCAGACACACCAGGCAGGACTTCGGCGCCTTCAGTCTGGGTCCAGTGCAGACGTCACAGGGTCTTCTCCTGGTTTGGCAGCTTGTTGCTCTGAGCTGCTGCTGCTGGCTTTCTGCTGAGCTTCACGTCTGAACTGAGCAACCATCTCAGAGATTAATGTGTTGACCCTTAACCGAGGTCTAGTGCAGAAAGTCTCTTTACTCATGGGACACTGACACCTCTGACTCATGTCCCAGTGCTGAGTGATGCAGTTTTTGCAGACGTTGTGTCCACATGGTGTAGAGACTGGATCAGTGAACACATCCAGACAGATGGAGCACAGAAACTGATCGCAGATAGCTGACAGCAGGCGTGTCTGCACTCTGAGGGAGAAAAAAATAAATTTTTTATTACATTAAAAAAAAAAAAAGTTTTACATTACATTTAGATTACATTTTTAAAAAGACAGAAAAAGGTGTCAGTTTTGAACTCTTTACATGTGTTTCTCAGTAGTAGATATTACTACACTTTCTGGGTAGTGTAATAGAAAATTTCCATTATTCTCATTTGAAGTATTTAAGTGCTTATGCATATGCTTGGTTGTGACACTGTAATAGACTGTTCAGTGAACGTTTCTAAAAGTAGATGAACTTATTTCAGGCTCAGCAGTTGGAGAAGACGACTCCCTTTGCAGGTGCTGATAATGCCAAGGGCACAAAACAGCATACCCACTGTTCTGTTAGGTTTCCTAGCGAGGCGCGTGATGTGTGGTGATCAGTTTGTAAATTCCTCCCTCTTCCTTGGAATGCATAAAGGACTGGGAGCACCACTCCTGTTTCAGAGCTCGCATGACTGAACTGTGATGTTTGATGCCTGGGAGCTTGAGGGTCCTGCGCAGTATCTTAGCTGTTCCCAGGACTGCGCTCTTCTGGACAGAGATGTTATTCCCGGGATCTGCTGGAGCCACTCGCCTAGCTTGGGAGTCACCGCACCTAGTGCTCCGATTACCACGGGGACCACCGTTACCTTCACCCTCCACATCCTCTCGAGCTCTTCTCTGAGCCCTTGGTATTTCTCCAGCTTCTCGTGTTCCTTCTTCCTGATATTGCTGTCATTCGGAACCGCTACATCGATCACTACGGCCGTCTTCTTCTGTTTGTCTACCACCACTATGTCCGGTTGGTTAGCCACCACCATTTTGTCCGTCTGTATCTGGAAGTCCCACAGGATCTTAGCTCGGTCATTCTCCACCACCCTTGGGGGCATCTCCCATTTTGACCTCGGGACTTCCAGGTTATACTCGGCACAGATGTTCCTGTACACTATGCCGGCCACTTGGTTATGGTCTATTTGGTAAAGTAAATTGAAGTAAATCTGTTGGGCATCTTTCTTCGCCTTTAGACAATAATTCTGATGCAAAAGAGCCGAACGGGACAGGCAAAAAAACAAACAAAAAACAAAAACCAAAGATAGCGGAGGGCGTTACACAGCAGCTGTTTTGTTTGACAGCCCTATTAAAGATTAACATCAGTCTGCACAGGATGATCTGATATCCTCGTGTCGGTGTTGTTCCCACATCATCATGCAAATGTTGTTCCAGGATCAACATTGCAACTGACCAATCACATTGTTGTGACGTTATTCTTTTGCACGCCAAGCCATTCGTGCATTTATGAAATTCCAATGTTGCAAGGACAATATCAGTTCTGCTTACTGTTTGTTAAAGGGTCAGGGTCCGTTGATTGGCGGATAGAGGCGGTTTTTCCCGAAGTCGCAAAAGTATGACGTCACAACATTCTGATTGGTCACTTGCAATGTTGATCCTGGAACAACATTTAGTATGATGATGTGGGAACAACACCAGCACGAGGATATCAGATCGTGCGTCTGCACGCGCTCCAGAGAGCTTTTCTTCACATTCTTTAATTCTCACTCGCTTTTGCAACTTTGTACTTTTGTGTTACTCGCAGCAACGACTCCACTTCATTGTTAGTCCATTTGAAAAACTCGCTGCTTTTCCTGCGACGTTTCAAAGAGCAGGAAAGTAAATAAGCGGCAGACAGAAATGAGGCAGGCGCATGCGCAGCACTGGAACGTCAGCGTTTGCAGCTGTTTCAGTGTGGACGCACAACTCTGTGAAAATGACTGAAAACGCTTGTGTGGACGCGGAGCCGCGGACGTAGCTATGGCTAAGCTCTCCTGCCTGTGCTCTGGGTTTCTGCACTTGGGTTCGGTTCTGGTACTGAATACTAGAACTAGCACTGTTAACAGAAGAGTTATTAAGGGCAAACCTTTCCTGGGTGTCTTAGCTAGTGATCAGCTCCAGATAAACACCATGGAGGAACCATATGAGAACATGTCATATTACTTTATGCTGTATGTCTAAAATGTGAGGATATTATCCAGTAATATTACAATCATGTAAAATATAATTGTAGTATTGGCGTTACAACAGACGGACGACGTGTCCAGGATGTGCCCTGGCTCTCACCCAGCATCTTCTGGGACCCTGAATCTAAACAGCATTGAAGAAAACTGATGATGAAGATTGCACCACCCTTTATTTAACTCAAACTTAACTTCCTGTTTTTAAGTTCATGATAAAAATCAAAAGTCTGAGAAACACTGATCCTTAAAGAAGAACAGCTCTGCTAACAAAACTCTGGCCATTAAGCGACAAATACATCACAAATCTTCGTACTGCATCACAATAAAGGCCTCGAGTTCTATTGTTGTTATTGTGAAAGACTGGATAATCATCAGTGTTCAAATTCTGAGCACTAAATCACTGTGACTTTTACCTTCCACAATAATGATTCAACACAATAAAACACAGCTCAGCTTTTATTTTGAAGCTGGGTTTTGGAGAGCTGGATGTAAATGTGTCTCCAAAGCTCTCAGCTTAGCTTCTGTAGTTTAAATGTGGCTGTAAATAAAATGCAAACATCAGCCATGACGGAAACGCCACTGTGAGCTATACGATGGTTCTCTGTGTGAAAGGACTGACAGTCTCTGATTCACGGGTCTGTCTTTGAGTCTGTTGCTGCTCCGTAACGCTCTCTGTGACAAAGCTTCCTCTCTTTGTGCTCTTCCATGTCTTTATATATGTTGGTGCCACAGTGGAGAATGTTCTTCTAACATGCACGATGTTTACAGCGTTTTCATTTACAGCTGTAAAGTAACACAACACTCACTGCAGCCTGAACGTCACATGACCACCGGGCAAGTAAGCAGAGTAGGGAGGAAGGGCGTGCATGAGAGGTGTCTGCACAGACATGTCTACTTTCTGATGAACGGGGCCATGCACTACACCAGCAGGAGACAAACCGGTCATGCTGGTATCGATCCAGTACCAGTGGATTCAATATTTGGATTGATCAGGTCACTCCTGATCAGTGCCGCAGTGAGACAGTTTCAAACAGCAGATGTTTCTACAGCGGATCTGTGGCTAAATGAGCCCATTTGTATTGAACCAATGTGACTGTGACGAGTCAGCATGAAGTCATCTGAGTCATCAGAAACAGGAAGTGTGATGCACTCAGCACTGCTGCTGAGAGAAACCTGATGGACTCTGGTGAATCCTCTCTTAGACCCTAACAGGACTCGACTGCAGCTCTGCTGCTGCGCTCTCACTTTCACTTTCTTTAGTAACATGACCTCTGACTTCACATTTTTCAGGCGTTGCTCCGCCTCTACCTGCAGCTGTTTGTCTGGTTTTGCTGCCTCTTCCTTTGCAGCAATCAGCTGGTTTATACACACAGTAATGACGGCCTCAGGTGAGAAACTCACCTGGATTTCCAGCAGACTGAAAGTTTCTGGTGGCCACTGATGGAGGTCACAGGTCTGAGCTGAAATGATGCTTTAAATCAGCGGTCCCCAACCCCCGGGCCTCGGACCAGTACCGGTCCGTGAGTCGTTTGGTACCGGGCCGCGAGAGTTGAGGCTCAGGTGTGAAATGTCTGGTTTTCAGGGTTTTTATCGGTTTTCAGCGTTATTTTGTTATCGTTTTTATCGTTAACTCGGTTTTCCTGGGTCTTTTCACGTGTGTTATGAATACATTTTGCTTTTTTTCTGTACCAGTACTAGTTTTATTTTGTTGTATTTATCCGCGACACCTTAAAGGCCGGTCTGTGAAAATATTGTCGGGCATAAACCGGTCCGTAGCGCAAAAAGGTTGGAGACCGCTGCTTTAAATAAAATATGTTAGAAATGAATTCTTTAAAGCTCTGAGTTTTTGTCCTTCCAGCCTGTTCGACCTCTTTAGTTTGCTGTAAACCACAGACTTCACTACGTTTGTGGGAAACCATCACAGCACTGAATGGTTGCCAACTGTTTGACCATCAAATAAGGCCACCTCTGGCATGCCGAAGCACAACGCACAGCCAGCTGGACATAGTTTAAACATGTGCTGTATGTTCATTTCTTTTAACAAAAATGCAGTAAAATTTTGGTATTAATTTCAATCAATACCTCATCTAAAACAAAGACCAGGACAAAATCACAGTAAAATTAGATTTTGGGGCCATCTGTTGGTCAGAAAGTGGCATTGCAACATACGGGACATTTTGCTCGGTATGATGGATGTCGCGGCTCGAACAGGACAGAAACGTAACGTAAAATAATGAAATTGACCTCCTACATGTGTAAAAATATGTACTTAATAATATGATCAGTAATGTTATTGTTCGATTAATCGGGCTTACAATAGTAGAAAACTACTATTACTTGGGTTAATTATGTAATTGTATATAACGGTTCTTGTACATTTAAGCCATAATATATTTAATCAAATTGATATAAAACACGTCCAAGTGTGTAACTGATTATTTGGTTTATAATAAACTCCCATCTGCTGTTCATCTTTGACTACATTAAATGTAATGTTGATTTATGTCTTTCAAAACATCCATAAAATGTTGTTGTAATTATTCTGTTAATTGCAGATCTTGTCAAGTACAAAGAGACTGATAAGAAACGAGTCCACAAACAAATCACGTGTTCTTGGATGCAAACACTGAGAAGTCCACGTACTTTGTAAAGTGCTGTAAAAGAGGAGCACAACATTTTTATTTGGCATATTTGTCCTTGAAAACATTTTTAGACATTAAAAAAATCTAATGTTGCTATAAGACCACCTCAAGATTTCATGTCAGTTTTTACTTGAAATGATAAATAAATATTTGGCCTCACTGTAAATCTCACTGTGCAGCTGTTCTTCTCACTTGCAGACCCCTTCGTGTGATCATGTGCGTGGCTTTGTCACGTCGGTGCTACTGGTTGCTGCGCAGCGCCATCTACCATCCCATCATGATCTCTGTCCTGGAAGTGCTCGTATAATAGCAGAAGTCTCCGATGCAGCATTGCAGTATTTCTGGCTGCAAGCAGCCTCCTATCAGGTAATTCTCACCGTCAGCAAAGCCAATCCAGTGCCATGCAGTTACAAGAGCTTGTTTCAGATTTACATCTACAAGCCTTTACCTTCCCTCTGTGAGCGCAACAGCAACAGACCTTAAATACTGATCTGCATGCGTAGCTTTACATCAGCTTTTAGGCGTTCCCATCACTGATGGAAACCTGACGTCTAACCTGCCACTTTTCATATCCTCCCTGATGAACTTGATGTGTTGCAGGTATATAGATGTGTGTGCATACTGTTGAAGTGAGACTGAGCAAACACAAGGAGCATAACAGACCAAATGTTTCCATTATTTATTGTTGAAAAGTAACCATCAGAGTTTCTAAGGCAGGCACGTTCTGAAAACACAGCTCTGAGTCAAAGAAACGGACGCGAGTCGAGTCCAGACCGGCAGGGACGGACATCTGTGCTGGAGCCCGATGACGAGTCAGTGTGGGCTCTGCTGCAGGTGACGCTCACTGGCTGTGTCCCATTTAGGGTCTGCACGCTAGAAGTACGCGCACTACGTACGGTGCGCACTACGTACGGTGCGCACTACAAGTACGAGAAGTGTGGAAGCGAGAGGCTTGTGAAATGGGACGGTATACGCTTCGTCGCGCTGTTCAGGTTGCCTAGCAACCATGATACTAACCGCGAGACACCTTACACACAGCTTTGCGTACTTCAAGCGTGCAGTCTCTTAATTGGGACACAGCCACTGTCTGCGCTCTCAAACAGGAAGTTATTTCTACGTCACACAGGAAATGAGGTCACACAGAAATGGAAAAAACTCTAAAACAGGAAACGGACGCAGATCTCTGAGACTTCGACTAGAGTTTTAAATCACGAACTCTAAACCAATGATAACTCTTAACAGGACAGATACCGACTGATTAATGAACCGATCATCTCAGCTGAGGCCTGAGCCGCACACCTGAACCTGCCGTGCTCACAGGACCTCACTGATGACTCTACCATGATTGATTAGAAAAGCAGCCGTGTTAGGATGAAGACACGTTCAGTGCAGCGAGACGAGGAGGTGATCGGGCCGCGCGTGGTCTCAGCGGACGGACGGACTCCTCCTCAGCCCATGTAGGGGTACTTCCACTCTGTGAGGGGGACGTGCGTCCGCTTCACGGTCTGCGGAGACGTCCACCTGAGGACGTAGTGAGGACCTCCAGGTTTGTCGTTTGTACCTGCCACACAAAGCAAACAGCACTAAACTTATGGTCACACGTCGTCTGGTCCTCGCTTACGTTTTGCTCGGAGTCGTTGTTTGGCGTTCCCGACAGGTAAAGTGCCCTCTGGTGGACAAACTACGTAACACGTGTAACAGGCGTTGACAAATATTTCAGACATATCTGCGATATTCTGATCAGACATAAGAAACCGTCGGCAAAACAGGAAGTACTCGAGTAAATGTACTCTGTTATGCTCCAGCTGAGGTCAGAGCAGCGGCGACGCTAACCTGAAGCTCTGGCGCCCCCGAACGGCTGCTGAGCCACGATGGAGCCGGTGGATTTGTCGTTGATGTAGTAGTTTCCCGCGGCGTTCCTCAGCACGCTGGAGGCTTCGTCGATCACCTTCCTGTGACGGAAACAACCAGAACACACAGAGTTCAAACTTCCTCTGAATCCATTGCTGTTAGAGCTCCGCCTCTTTCTCACTGTAACCCACTGACAGTCAAACAGGAAGTGGCTGAGGGCGAGCCTTACTCGTCCTTGGCGAACACGGCTCCGGTCAGCGCGTACGGCGACGTGGCGTCGATCAGCCGCAGAACCTCTCTGTAGTCCTTCTCAGGATAAACGTAAACGGCGAGGACGGGCCCGAAGATCTCCTGCAGAACACGCGTGTTCATTTAAACACGCAGAAACACGGGATCAGGAAGGCGGACACACGCAGATGCCGTGAACATGACAACATGCCATCGCAAGGAAAGCAGCTGAGGTAATAATGATGCGTGACACTCGCGGTGGGGTTTTAAAAACAACATGGACGCTCACGCAGCATCACTTCATACTTGTGCTCGCTGTCAAACATTGTGTCGCTAACAGACCTGAGACAAGCTCGTCGACACGCCTGTGCGCGCTCGCCAAGCTACATACATGAAACTGTAAACAAGGACTCATGAAGGATGCACACAGGAAGCAGGGAGACGGTTACTGCGGCCCGTACCTCGTTCATGATGGCGTCCTGCGGGTCTCTGGTCTCGATGATGGTCGGCTCCACGAAGTAGCCCTTCTTGTCGTCGCAGTTTCCTCCGGCGATGACTTTCAGGTTTGGGGAAGACTTGGCGCGTTCGAGCCACTTCTTTATCCGCCCAAACGACTGCAGGAGGTGACGAGCAAACGGGGCTCATGACGTACACCCACCGACATACTAACACTGAGACTTTTGTTGTTTCCGAGCAACGGGATGTTTACCTTGTCGTCGATCACGGCTGATAAGAAGGTGCTGAAGTCCTCGACAGGCTGACAAAACAGAGGAAATCAGTGAGACTCAAACATCACGCACTTCTTGCACTTAAAACCTGCTCAGAGCGAAACTTTAGGACCGCCCCCACGTCCTGTTTGTGGCCCACGGCTGACTGAGTCACCTGCTGCAAATCATTAACGCTCAAATAATGCAGGACGTGAGAGTGAACATGACTGCATGCTTCTGCACGTCAGGCTGAATCACCTGGATGTTCTGCTGGAGGTTTCTTCCTGTTCAAAGGGAGTTTTTCCTTCCCACTGTTGCCAAAGTGCTGCTCATAGGGGGTCACATGATTGTTGGCTTTTTCTCTCTGTGTTATTGTAGGGTCGACCTTACAGTATAAAGCTCCCTGTTGTAATTTGGCACAACTGAAAACTGAATTAATGAACATCTAACCTGAATAAATCCTGATCACTTATGAACAGCTCAGACTTTTCAAACCGCTTCTGTGTGCACGTCTGAAACGACGCTAACATCTGCAACTCGCCCACAAAACCTCAAACACGCACGGACGAATCGGCTGATACGCACAGGACACGCCACATCCACACGCGGTCAAAAGACACAGATTAATGCTGCCCGCTTCGCACAGATGTAAGCTGCGTTCAAGTCCTGGTGTAAAGCTGGGACAGCGGGCGTTTCTTTTTCCAAACACACAGAACAGCTGGTCTCCCCACCACCACAGGAGCCTGCTGGGAGAAGTCAGGGAGCAGCATGTTTGTCACTGTGTGTCAGCCAACTCATCCCTCTGCATTTGAATAGAGAAATAATCCAGGTGATGTTAGCTTAACCACTAATCCTGAAGGCTGCTGTGTCATTTAAGAATTTAATGGGTAAATCTCTTTGTGGCAGAGCTGCTCTGTGTATTTACAACGCCTGCTTTACTTAAAAACAAACAACAGAGGAGTAGAGGAGGATAGAGGATGCCCATTTGTCCCAGTTTTACACTGGGACTTGAACTCAGCTTACATTAGTGGGTCTGTGTGAAGCCGGCACCACGACACTTGTCTCAACATGCGGGCGATTCGTCCACACGTGTCTAAGGTTTGTCAGCGAGCGATGTTAGATCCGAGTCGTCCTTCACAAAGAGGTTTTCAATGACCCGTTCTGATTCTCGGCTGACGTTATTAAAAAAGCCCAAACAGATAAAAACCAAACTGAACGTGTTACATGAAATCTGAAGCGAGCAAAGCCGCTCCTGACCACGCAGCAGCTCTCTGTACTCACGTCGCCCACTCGGATGTCCTTGTGGATGGCGAGCAGCTGCTCTTTGATCTGCGGCCACAGGCTGTCCGGTACGTACATCCTCGAGCAGGCCGAGCACTTCTGACCTCCGTACTCGAACGCCGAGCGAATGGTTCCCGTCACAACGCTCTGGACCTCCGCTGACGTGTGGATGAAGTGGAAATTCTTCCCCCCGCACTCTGAAAGCACAAAGAAGTGATGGACACGAGCTGCTTTTAAAGACAGTAGTGAGAGCAGACAGCGAGGAGCGCTCCTGACCTCCTGCCAGTCGAGGGAAAGTCCTGTAGATGTCCAGGTTCTGCGCGACCTGCTTCCAAAGACGCTTAAACGTCCTACGAACACAGAACCGTTTGTAAGAGACGTACAGCCGGAGGACGAAAGACGTTTCACTCATCAACTCTGACAAAGCTGAAAGAACCGGACACGCTGACAAATCAAGCTGAAACTGCAGTTCCATGGACATCCAGCAGAGGCGCCGGCAGCGAGTCAGCATGTTAACATTTATAACAACTGTTATAACGGCTGAATGAAAGAAGGACGAGCGTCACAGTTTTATATGCTGCTCAGTCCTTTAACAGGAGTCAGAGACAAGCTGACACCTGTGGGAGGGGACAATGTTTTTACATCTCACCTGTTTAAACTGCTTGTTATTATTAGGGGCGTGGCCTTTTTGGTTGACACAGCTTCACCTGAACTGAACCTGTGGACTGTGTTTGTGCTGCTGGAGTCTTCTGGAGTATTTTAATGATCTGATCAATAACTGCTGTGAGGTCACTGTACTAACAGAGCGTCCAAGAAGGCGGAGCTCCAGTTTTGGTGCACAGCGAGATTCAGAGATTGAATGTTTAGACTCTGCAGGACATTCTTGTGTGGAAACAGTCGTAAACATCCTTACGGCATGCTGCCGGTGAAGTTGATGCCTGCCAGGTGCTCCGAGGCGGTGACGGCGTCTCCGAACACGGGGCCGTCAGCGGGCAAGAACTGGATGATGTTTGGCGGCATGCCGCACTCCCTGAGGATTTTATACACAGAGTAGCTGGCAGACATGGCGGTGTCACTCGGCTTCCAGAGGACGACGTTACCCTGGAAGACATGAAAACAGTCCACAGATCAGGGAGAGATCCTCCATCAGCCACAGCTGAAACAGGACAACTTTATTAAAAAGCGAATTAATAAATACAGCTGCTTCTATTAAGAGCAGTGTCATGCTGGTCTATTATAAACAAATCAATCACGCAGCATGGATGCACTTCTCCCCAGAAGGAGCGTGGCAGTCAGGTCCGTGAGCGGCGGCACTACGGGGAAATCGTCCGGCATCTTGGAGCTTTGGGAACCTTAAACCTGAATCTGACCTGTGCACTGCACTGTCTGTTCATTAAAGTCAGAAGAGAACGTGGAGCCACCAGTGGGCTGCACACAGTGTGAGTTAAATTCACAGTCGAACATCAGACACTGAATCTCAGCTGGTTGGTGAAGTTGCAGAGCTGCAGAAACAGCTGACGTCGCGGGACGCTCGGCCGCGTCGCTCATAACGACCCCTCGCGCCGAGTCACGCCGAGTGGAGCCAAGTGCGCGGCGGTGAAAGAGGCTTTTGTGAGTCAGCTGACACGACCACACTCACCATCAGAGCCGGGGTGCCCGCCAGGTTTCCACCAATGGCAGTGAAGTTAAACGGAGCCACAGCAGCTACAAACCCCTGAAAGAAACAAAGACATGAGAGCGGTCAGCTGCAGCCGAGCTGAGGACGAAGCACCGCCTCACAGGTCCACCTGGTTACGTGTGACACGGGAGGCGTTCCACATGTCACGTGCCCCAGAGCGCCGTTTCCTTCCACTCACGGGTTCACAGAAAAAAAAAAAGCACACGCAACAAGAAAACCATCATAATCATCGCCGTGACCAGCGCTTCACAGCAGGTCCAGCGCTGGACTACACAAAATCATCGCGCTTCCACTTATGGCGACAGCAGGAAGTGATGTCATGTTGTGCAGAGTAAAATGTGTTTCTGTTGTTGCTACAGCTAACTCTCAGCCTCCTTCATACACACGGCGCTTCTTCTCGAGTCATACTGAACACGTGGCTCGCTTTAACGAGCAGGTTGTTCCAAACCAACGCCACCACAGCGTGAGCATGTGACTCCGAGTTCACGGTCAAACAGAAACAGCTGACGGTCGAGCTGTGAATTCATCAATCGTCTGCTGACGTCAGCGTTGGGACATCCCGCGTCGGGTGGCCGGGTCTCCTACGCGAGGAAGTCACGATGTAACCTGATTTTTACCTCCAGGCCTCGGTACAGCAGCGTGTTGGTGCTTCCCTCTGCGTCCAGCGGCTGCTGCCGCTGCAGCTCGATGGCGTGTTTGGCATTAAACCTGAAGAAGTCGATGAGCTCCGCGGCGGCGTCGATCTCCGCCTGCACCACCGTCTTCCCCTGAACGCCCACAAACGAGACAACAAGGGAAACAACTGTAAGGACACGCCCCTCGTTAATCCGTCACCGCCCCCCGGCTCGCACCTACCGTACCTGTCCGATCATGGTCTTGGCCAGGATCTCGGCTCTCCTGGGTCCGCTGATGACGTCGGCGGCTTTGAAGATGATCTGAGCTCGGTCCTCGACGGGCTTCAGGTCCCACTCCTTCCTCGCCGCCACAGACGCCGCGATGGCTTTGTTGATGAGCTCCTGCACGGGACACAGAGGACATGACCAAAACATACTGACAACCAGGGTTTCTGCCCCGAGAGCACGGACGCGTCACGATTAGAGGGCAGGAGTCCCGTCACGCTGCACCTCCGTCACTCAGACCTGCGATGAGCTCACCTTGTCAGCGTAGCAGAACTTCGCCACCTTGTGTGAGTGATTGAAGGGCTGCAAGAGGAAAGGAGAGAGAGCGGTGACCCCTCAGCGTGCGCTAAAGGTAAACGTGACCAGACTGAGCGACCAGCGTTTCCTCACAGAGAGCTGGTATCTGATGTCTTTGGTCCACACGTGCTCGTCTCCCACCACACACGGGATCTCCTCCGTCCTCCCCTTCAGGCTCGCCAAGGCCTGCAGACACACAGCAGGGAGTAAGGAGTGAGAGGGGTGAGGGAGGGGCGAAGGAGTGAGAAGAAGGAGAGGGTGAGGAGGAGCAGAGTGAGCTCAGACCTTCAGCAGCTCCACCCTCTCATGGCTGCCCTCTTTGAAGCTCAGGATCGGCTCATTCTTCACCTCCACAGCTGCACAGGGGAACGTCTTAAACCTGCAAACAGACACACACACACACAGACACACACACACACACACAGACACACACACACACACACATCAGGGTACATAAAACCAGCCTGGAGCAGCTGGATTTGAGCTGATCAAACTGGTCCCACTGGGAGGATGCTGGACTCCTGAACTGTGCAGCTAATCAGTAACCAAAGACACACACACACACACACTCCTCGTACCTATGGTACGACAACTTTTTGCCGTGCCCCTGGTACACCGCTCAGTAGCACTTTGCCACACAAACTCTCCTTGTGCCTATGGTACGACAACTTTTCTCCGTGCCCCTGGTACACTGCGCAGAAAAACCTTGCCACACACACACACACACACACACACACACACACACACACACACACACACACACACAGACAGACAGACAGACAGACAGACAGACAGACAGACACACACACACACACACACACACACACACACACACACACACTCTCCTCTCTGCAGCTTTTCTGCTGTCACAGGGATGAGCTGACTGAAGGGAAGCCGTCTGTCAGGACCTCCATGTCTTCACGTCACAGCTTCTTCTTCTTCTCTGCGACCCCCTAATGTGTCGCCCCCCCCCACATGTCAATCACACGCATCCTTCCTCCTATTGGTGGTTGCATCAGTTGCCGCGGTTTCCCGAGCGTCTCAGAGCACTGACATTACAGACTTACATGTTTCTCTGCTGGGTCTGTTGTTTATCTGTGCAGGTGTGCGTGAGAGGAAGATGAACCGAGGCCGTTGTAGAGCCGCGCTGTTTGCTGATGTTTCTCACGACCTGGTTATTCCAGCTGGATCCAGCTGAGCCGGATCGCTGCAGCGCCTCCTTCATCTATGATTAACCCGTCTGAACTCTGAGCAGAAGGTCGGCCAGCTGCTGTTTGCATTGGAGGAGGAGGCGGCGACACGCCGGCTGGCGGCATGTCGGGCATTCACACACACCCATGTGGCTCTGCGGCCCAAACGATGACAGCAAAATGAATCTGAGCCCGTTCAGTGAAAATCATGCGAAACGCAGTGGATGACCTTAACGAGCAGGTAATCCCGTGTAGCAGTACCTTAACGTTAACAAGCAGCTCTTCTGATTTTGATTAACACACGTGGCGTTCGTGTGGTACGTATGTCAGGTTGAACTTCAGAACTGACCTTAATGTAAAGACTCAGGATTGCCACATACAGAGGTTACCCAGGCGAGGCTACAGATTCACCTGGAGCTCAAATATCATCATTTCACTCAGACAGGACAACAAAACCATCCATAATTCAGAATCCTCATCGCTCCTATTTTGAAAGCTCTGTTGCTACTTAATTGCACTGTAAACCCAGAGTCATCGACACCCCTGAAACTCCCCGTTTTAACGGCCCACATAAGGCCGGTGTGATCTGAAGAGAGCCCGCGGTGCCACGTGTGCTTTTAATGTAAATGACTGACTGTACAGGTGAACGTGTCATTACACGTGCACTGCAGGCCACGCCATAAAACCAGGCGGTGAAGGCAGCATGACATCGATACTCCAAAGCTTCCAAGGTGCATTTTCCTTGAACCACTGCTTCAGTGTGGAAAATCACATGTGACCAATGAGGTCCCCTGAATAAATCACATGATTGGTCGAAACCGTCGATAACGCTTTGTATCGCCTCAGTGCCGTGTGAATGTGCGTTTTTGAAAGCTGGAGACATTTTCAACAAGAAAAGAAACAAAAACAGTGGAAAATGATTGTTTGTCATTAAAATCTCGATCCCATGGAAACAACCACACCATCCCTCACATCCTCCGTTTCCCCGGCACGCCTTCTTCAAACTACTACATAACAGCAGTTTACAGAATCCACAGACCATCCATCTTTGCAAAATTGTGTTTCATCGTCCACGCAGACCTTCATTACACTCAGCACCATTAGTTCAACATTGTTACGCTGTCTCCTTTTTCACCACTAGATGTCACTGAAACGACGCTTTGCATGAATGAACCGATTTTCAGTACAGTTGGTGAAATGGTTCATTGCTGGTTCATTGCTTTATTTGCGCAGCACTACACGGCTGAAGGGTTTCTTCCTGTTCCCACTGCCACCAAGTGCTTGCTCATGTTATTCACCTCACGTTATAAAGCTCCTTGAGATGACTGTTGCTGTGATTACTGTACAAATAAAACTGAATTGAATTTAGGTATTTTTCCACGCCCTCCGGCCTGGACTGGTCCCTTTGGTTGTGGCTCCTGGAACCAGCTGTTTGACACCAAGTTTACACACTGACTTCTTTATCAAATGTTTGTAAGATATCTTGTTTGTTTTCATCTGAGCCTCTCGGGTAAACACACCTTTCAGGTAAATGGCGTAATAAAATGTATTCTTAAAGATCTTCCGGGATTAATGGAGTGGTACCCAGATGGCACCACCGGAGGTGCGAAAGGTAACTGTTGCCCTATCATATATGTATGTGCTCTTAATCTGAAAGGTATAAATACGGAAGTGTGTGAGGAAGGCGTGTGCCTCTGAAGTAAAACTCTAACAACGTGTATGTGGTTTATTCCTCCATGAGATGTGCGAGTTACCACGGTATTTCTGCCCTAGAGAATGGAACATCCAACAGTAACAATGTCTAGCAGGTGTCTTCTTACATGTGCTCCCTTCCATTTCCCTGAATGTGTTGGATTATGAAAGTAGTATTAAACGTACAGTACTTGAGTAAAAGTACTTGGTTCAAGTTTGTGTGCAGTCAGTTCAGGCAGCAGCTGCCGGTGTTCCAGATCAACTGGCGTTTAGATCAACTGGCGTTGGTCGAACAGATGTGTGGCAGTCTTGCGTTTCAGGAGCTGCTACCGACAAACCAGCAAAAAAACGCCAAATGTGTCATCTGTGACACTTGTGAGGTTGTCTCAAACACACTCCGTCAGTCTTGATGCTGTTGAACAACAAAATGTTTAAAAATGTGGCGAGTTTACCTGGTGATATCCTCATGCGCGACGCGATCGCGAAAACAGCAAACAAGTAACACCACGCCGATGTTGTCCACAGGACAGCAAGAGTAAACGATCGAGAGACTCTTGTCGTCGTTATCGTTCCCCTCGCACGGTTTATTTCTCCGAATTCAGCGTTTTTGCTTCACAACTACAGCGAGCAGTTTACTTTGTGCACTAACATGGAGTCGAGTCAACCAGCGCCACCTCTGGCCAAGTGCCACAGCCTACAGCCAGATCAACCTGTGACACACATCTGCACCACGTTTGAATTCGTGTCATGCACATTTGTACCTTTCAATTGTGTCTGTTTGTGCGTCATGCAAATAAACCTTTGAAATGAATGAAATGATATCATGTATTTATTATCAGCCTACATTTGTACAAAATGCCAAATGACATACACATAAGAATCACCATCCTGATATCAATACTTTTGCCCATACGAAAAATGTCGTGAACACACTAATATTTCACCAGTGTTGTAACATCACATGTCGTTAGCATAGTCTGCCTGTGTCTTCCCTCTGCAAACAAACATGTTAGAGTTGGTTGTGATATACAGTCTGCATAAGTGTGGTCAATCTAATAAACATTTATAAGGAGATGGCAGTTACTGTGAATGTACAGCAGTTACACAGTGATTAGTAATAAACAGTCAGACAATGACCCTGACAACCTCATTCAATCTTGCAGATTGCACCTTCTGGGAAAGTGGTACCACACGGTGTGTGTGGACTTCCCCTGTGCAGAAGGCGACTACAAATGTTGTGGGTGCTAAATAAACAGAAAAAATTGATCCCTGTTGTCTTTGCTTACCGATTGTTTTTAGTGTTGACAATCCACATTGCTGGCATTGCATCTTTCAACATGTTTGTGGGCAGATTTGGATGTACCAGGGGTAAGTGCAGCCACTCAGCCTCTACTCAATGTGATCATAGCAGCAGGTGCAGATGTGTCACAAGTTAATCTAGTAGTGGGCTATGGTCATGTGTTAGTGGTGGGAACAGTCATATCCACTCACTCTCACTGGCTGTTTATTACTAATCACTGTGTAACTGCTGTGAATTCACAGTAACTGCCGTCTCCTTACAAATGTTCATTAGATTAACCACACTTATACAGACTGTATATAACTCCAGCCATGTTGATGGATTGCCTATATTGGCTGGAAATATTCATTTTCAGGGAAAAGACACAGACAGACGATGCTTACAGGATGTGATGTGACAACACTAATGAAATATTGATGTGTCATATTTGTCCAAGGCGTATTTCATTGTTATGGAAAAAGAGAATATTAAAATCATGATGACCAATTGGAGTGGTGATTTCTATGACTTTGTGTATATAATTTGGAATTTTGTACAAATGTAGGCTGATAATAAATACATGATATCATTTCATTCTTTCCAAAGGTTTATTTGCATGACGCACAAACAGACACAATTGAAAGGTACAAATGTGCATGACACGAATTCAAACGTGGTGCAGATGTGTGTCACAGGTTGATCTGGCTGTAGGCTGTGGCACTTGGCCAGAGGTGGCGCTGGTTGACTCGACTCCATGTTAGTGCACAAAGTAAACAGCACGCTGTAGTTGTGAAGCAAAAACGCTGAATTCGGAGAAATAAACCGTGCGAGTGGAACGATAACGACGACAAGAGTCTCCCGATCGTTTACTCTTGCTGTCCTGTGGACAACATCGGCGTGGTGTTACTTGTTTGCTGTTTTCGCGATCGCGTCGCGCATGAGGATATCACCAGGTAAACTCGCCACATTTTTAAACATTTTGTTGTTCAACAGCATCAAGACTGACGGAGTGTGTTTGAGACAACCTCACAAGTGTCACAGATGACACATTTGGCGTTTTTTTGCTGGTTTGTCGGTAGCAGCTACTGAAACGCAAGACTGCCACACATCTGTTCGACCAACGCCAGTTGATCTAAACGCCAGTAGATCTGGAACACCGGTCAGGTGTCATTACATAACCTGTAAACCTGTCACAAGCGACCCACTGGACCGTTACCGCCCCACACGACCAGCCTGGACCTCCACGCATGATCCGTCCCGTTACAGCATCGGTTATCGATCAGGTTATCGGAGTCGGAGGCCCTGAGGAGGCTAATTAGCTAAATGACATGTTGCAGAACTCAAGGAGTCTCGTGCGGGAGACATGCGCAGACCTACCCCCTCCAGGACCGACACACGGCCGCCCTCACGTGGAGCATCTTCCCGCCACAGGCCGCTGATTCACGCTGAAGGAAAAAGCCTATAGACCCGCTAGCAGAGCCGATCTGGCTGGAGAATGGATCAATAAACGATCGGAATCAACTTTCAGGTAACACCGACCCCCCCTCGTCGACTACACACACATCCCAACTCACTGCGACCGGGAAGGGGACACTGGTTTACTTATATCGTTCAAGTGCTTCACGCTGTCGCTACGCATTGGTGACATAACTCTACTTTACTAACGTGTCACTATAAAACCACTCTTAATCTCTCAGATTGGACTAAAGAAGAGCAAATATGTTTACAAACCTTCAGGAATCATAGATCCCCCCTCCCCACTACCTACGATGGAACCTTCCACAGGCGAATCTGCCATTGGCTACTCAGTAACCAATAAAAACAGGGTTAGGGTTAGGGTTAAAACAGGTCAGCCAATCAGAGGCCATATTCCAGGGGTCGGAACGAGGCTCCATATTTAACAATGTTCTTGATCTTTCGGTCAAGTCTGCAGTGTCTCTCTGATAATTTATTTGATTGTATTTCATATTTAATATTTTTTTTATTTTATAGATACTTTTGCGCTTCATTATTAAAATTGAATTGTATAGTATTAACTTAAATTAAACAGAAATTGTATTTTTTTAAGTTAAGTATACAACTCAGCATGTGTTCTGTATTTTAAATAAATCACATGCACATTAAAGTGGCCTCTTTCATGGCTGTCCTGTTCATATTTGTGTTGGGCTGGCTCCAGTCCTGAGGTTCACTGGACTTGTGAAACCAGTAGGAGCAGGTGGATTATCTTTCTGAGAAGAGCTGCTGAAAATAATCAAATACTTTATTCTGATTCTGACTAAATGGTGGCCATGAACGATGGCTAAGTTATGAGAGCCAAAGATGAAGCACGTTGGCTCTCTGAAGTCATGCTGTCATTTACGTCATGAAAACGTTTATTTAATCCTGCTGTCATCTGCGTGAACTGGTTTACACTCAATGTCACTTACCCATTATATTGTATATTGTATAGCTTTCTTGTTATATGTAAAATTGTATTTATTTAAATTTTTACTTTTTAATTATTTTACTTGCATTTTTTAAATCACTTTTATATTTAAATATATTTAAATGTTCATTTGCTATTTATCTAGGGATTGAAGAGTAACGCAATTTCTATTCTCCGTATGTCCTGTACATGTGGAAGAATCGACAAATAAAGTTGACTTTGACTTTGACTTTGACTGCAGTCAGTAATGACACAGAAGGACCACAAGATGGAGACATAAACCTCTGACTGAACTCAAGACGAGACGAGATCTTTTATTATCCACAGGTTCTCAGGTGGAGTCTCTTGAAGTAAAGCCAGGTGTGCCCTCTGAACATTATTACTGCATATGCACAAAAACAATGCTTTGATTTGAAAGGTTCAGAGAGAGTTTAATGACTCCATCAGTTATAATTTCCGACCAGTTTAACCAACTAATGATTATTCTTATATTTTCATATTCATATCTTCCTAAATGTTCTTGTCTCACAGTTTTCAGCCTACCACAGAGTCACAGTATATTTTAACGTGTGTTTGATGCTGCATGTAAGACTGTTTTAAATTTATCTGTGAACTGCTGCTAGCATTTATATTTAAAGCTCATAATACATAATATTATATATGTAATAATATTTAAAAACGTTAATTTAACTTTTTAATTGTATTTGTATTTAATTGTGTTTTGATCAGCCATAAACTAACGACGACACACCTACACACACACACACACACACACACACACACACACACACACACATATTTCTGCCTTCGCGTTTTTTCGTCTTTGCCCTTCTTGTCCCAGTCTGCCCTCCGTACCGTGAGAGGCGTTAACAGCAGATAAGACTCCGGTGTTGTTGTGAAGATTAGGTTCTTATCGCCGATATCCAGCGGCTCAATTCACAACTATCAGCCGGACTACCAGAGCTAGCGGCGGGTACAGCGGAGCAGCGGCCCGTCCGAGCAGCCGGAGGCGGTGAGTGTCGCTGTCATTAGCCGCTAGCTGTTAGCCTGCTACCAGCTGTGTGACATGTAACTGCCTACAGCCGAGCGATGCTCGACTGATGTGTCCAGTGATTACCTCGACACTCAGCCCCCAAAGTCCCGCCGACAGGGTTATAACGGACCGGTCTGCCGAGCCTCAGTGCTCCGGTGAGCTAACGGGGGTCAGGGGGCATGCTAACAGCCGAGCTAGCTGTGCTTCATCATTGCTCAGGGCTACCCCGAGACTACACTTCATCATCAGCTGTATGTAGCAAGGTGATAAAAGTACATAATATTAGACCTAGGAGAGGGTAATCGCAGTGTATCAGTTACATACAGTTAAAGTAAATCCAGCATGATTAAATTCTTTAGGCAGTAAAAGTACACAGGTAGGATTGGGGCAAAGTAGTAAAAGTACACGGTAATGACTCAGAGAGGGCAGGAGATGTTTATGTCAGGTGCCAGGCGCTCTCCTGAACATGTGGCTGCTGTTTGTGACACAGCTGCCTTGCCCTGTGCTGTGATTGGACACGACGATGGTGGTGGTGTTTACAGGTGTGTCTCTGGCAGCAGTGTGTGGGTCAGGTGGCTCCAGTCAGACACCATGAGTTCTAAGGGAGGCGGCACCGCTCTGACCCGCCGTAACTACAGGCTGGCGTCAGACATGGACAAGCCGAGATCCACAGGTATGAATGCTCAGTCACTTCAGCACGTACCCACCACTCCTGCCCTCCGATTGGTCTGTCTGAGTCAGCTGTCCCTCTGCCAGGTATCGTGAACGAGAAGATGCTGAGCGACTACCTACACCATGTGTTTCCCTCCACCAAACAGGGACCCACACTGGCCTCGCTCAGGTAAGCTCATGCTGTGACACCCCCCCCCCCCTCTGATGCACATCTCTGAGCAGGTAAGAGGCGAGACCACCATCAGGTTCAGTTTTTACAGCTCTAAACACAAACTGAACACAAACTGATTTTGTTTCTATTTTAAATGTGCGAGGCTGTAAAACTGAAACCAGACGCAGGAATGAGGCCGACGGTCACAGCTGCTGCTTACTCTGAGTGTGTGCACGTGTGTGTGTGTGTGTGTGTGTGTGTGTGTGTGTGTGTGCACACGTGTGTGTGTGTGTGCGCGCGTGTGTGTGCACACGTGTGTGTGTGTCCTGAGTTCCTGTTTAGTGACTCAGAGCCTCGTTATTTAAGCCGGCCAGGTTCATGTTACCTTCAGCAGCTTTAAAAACACACACACACACACACACACACACACACACACACACACACACACACACACACACACACACACTCGGATACAATTCATGAAATCTAAAAACAAACATCAACGTTTTAATCATGTAAAACTTTTTTCATTTGTTTTTTAACTGTAAATTTTCATTTTGTTCATTTTTAACCTTATTTTTCTATATTTTTTTCCTGTTTAATAATCTGCAAAAATGAACTTTGGGTGTGTGTTTATAAATAGTCAGATTGTTTTGTTTTTTTAAACATATTTTTTATATAACACATTTTAAAATGTAACCAGTTTCTTTTTGGTGATTTCTTATTTCTGTGATTGTCTCTGGTGAAAAAATCTGATTTATTGTAGACGTAGTTTTGACTTTAAGTCCGATTCTTTTTCTATCTAACTTTTTGTTTTTATTCTGTTTTTGAATCTTGGTTCATGCTGTAGGAAGATTTTTTTTTTTTTTTATAGTCGTGGACTTCTTTGACTTTTATGTTTCAGGGTTTTTTTTTAGGATGTAGTTCTTTCTCTTGTCTTTTTTACAAACTGTTGTACTTCCCAAAATAGTTTTTTAATAATTGTTATTTTTCTTTTTTTTGATAAATATTTGTTGGGTTTGTTTCTAACTGAATGACTGTGCTGTGATTACCTGATGTGAGAGTCGTGTGCTGGTGTTTTTCTGTGTAACGAGTCTGGTCTCTGTGTCAGTGAACGAAGTTTAAATGGAAAAATCAGACTGAGCTGAAAGGAGGAAACGATAATGAACAACTCTGAGAATAAAATCTTTTCTGTCCCTTTGTCGTCTTTTCCTGCCGCTCTGGGTTTCAGGAAGCCTCTGGGCTTCCAGGATCTACCTGCTCACCTGGAGAAGCTGCTGTCTGAGGACACGCCTACGGAGGACGGTAAGGCTGGAAGCGTCTGTCTGCCTTTAAAACCAAACCTTATGTTCTGTGACTCAGAACGAGCTCAAATGTCTGATAACACCGTCACCTGAACCTGTGCAGGTCAGGCTGTGGACGGTCGTCTGGGTCCTCAGCCCGTTGTCCTCGATCACACCAGCGGCTTTGAAGGACTCCTGTTTGTAGACGACGACCTGCTGGGGGTGAGACACGCCGGAGACCATAAACCAGTGAAACCAGTCAAAGTTTGGACACGTGGCTGATGTTTGTCCAGACTTTTGATTGGTACTGTAGAAAAACACTTCCTATGTGTGATAAGTGTGTAAGGGTGATGAATTTCTCTGCATTCAGGTCATCGGCCACAGCAACTTCAGCTCCATCCGAGCGACCACCTGTGTTTATAAAGGTACGTTGTCTCAGAAAAAGCTTTGACTTTTGGGTTTGTGCTGAACTGACTCAGTAAATATGACACACAACAAAAATGAGCCCTGAAACAAAAAACTGTCACAGGAAGTGTGACCTTCTCTGCAGATGGGCTTGCTTTTCACAATAAAAGTCCAGTTTAGAAAGGTCGTCTGATCTGGTTTTCCTGTATTATTGTCGACCTTCCAATATAAAGCACCCTGAGGCGACTGTTGTGATGTGGAGAATGATTTTGGGCTGTTTCTGTCTGCAGGGAAGTGGGCCTACGAGGTGCTGATCTCCTCTCAGGGTCTGATGCAGATAGGCTGGTGTACCCTTAGCTGTCGCTTCAATCAGGAGGTATACACACACCTTGATGATGAACCCTGTAAAGGCCTTGACACGGCGCATGTTGTGGGGGAAAACAAAACATGAAACTCGACTGGGAACTGGTCAGAGCTGTTATAAATAAATGCTGCAGGTTCATCCTGCAGAAGTACGCAGTGAGCGTCAATGGCTCCATTAAGACTGCAGACATGAACCCGGGGGCTCAATCGTGAGCCGCATGGAAAACTGGGACAGCTGTGAAGGACTGACTTTCTTCTTGTTTCTCAATATTGTTGTTATGAAGGAGGAAATGATCTATACACACCAAACAGTTTGTGTATCAGGATTTAAACCTTTTTATTTCCGCTGCAAAGTTTTAATGCGAGTCTGTGTGGACTCACTGCTGGAGCTTCTGCTGGACGTCAGAGGAACTGCAGGATGTGGAGGTTGATGCTTGATTAAAGCACAAAGTTGACTGTTACGCCTACATTAATGTTGCGTGTCAAAAACGTTGGAATATTTGTTGGTAAATTTAAAAAAGAAGTAATTGAAGCTGGATATTTGCTTCAATCAAAGAGCTAAATCGAGTTTTCTGTGGCTGGTGTCTGAGGGCGTCCATTAAAAACTGTCTGTTTTTCACCTCTGCTGCATCCGTTCCCATGAAGGATGGCGGCACGGCGATGCTGAACAGTGTGTTCTTGTGCTCAGGAGGGTGTAGGTGACACGCCGGACTCGTACGCTTACGACGGAAACAGAGTGAGAAAGTGGAACGTGACGACGACAAACTACGGAAAGGTGAGCGTGAACACAGACGCTGGGATCTGCCCCTCTGTTTCATCATGTGACCATAACGGCGTGTTTTCTCTCCCCAGTCGTGGGCAGCAGGAGACATCGTGAGCTGTCTGATAGACCTGGATGAAGGAACCATCACGTTCTGCCTGTGAGTCCCTCTGTCCTTTCCTTCCCTCCTTTCCTCCGTTTGGTCGTCTTTTTACATCTTTGGTTCAAACCGAGAACTTCTGATCATCAACATATCAGGATGGCTTTCTGTCCTTCACTTATCCTAACGTCAGCCCGGAGTTTATCAGGCTAGCTGTCAGCATGAGCCCGTGACAGAGGCGGAGTTTGGAGCAAGTGACCAATCAGAAAAACAGACAGGTTTCTTGATAGCAGAGCAGCTGACTTTACAAAAAAAGATAAAACTGTAATTTTGAGAAAATGTGACGACAGAGTAGACTAGAAGCAACATCTGTGAAACATCTGTAGCGTATGTTAGGTATACAGAATGATTGTCACACTTAAATGTTTCAGAACATCAAACAAATGTAAATGTTAGACAAACTCGAGTAAACACAAAATGCAGTTTCTAAATGAAACTGTTTGTTATTAAGGAGTAAAAAGGTGAAACCAAAGCTGACCAAAAACAACACAAAGTCTAGCCTCAAACATCTCGATGATCCCGAAGACTTCTGGGAAAATACTCTGGGCTGATGAGACAAAAGTTGAACTTTTTGGAAAGTTTGAGCCTCTGTGGCGTAAAAGTAGCAGCATCTCAGGAAAGGAACATGATACCAGCTGTAGGGTATGGTGGTGGTAGTGAGACTGTCTGGGGCTGTGTCGCTGCCTCAGGACCTGAAGACATCTACTAAAACCTCCTGAAGAAGAATGTCTGGACATGTGTTCATGACTTGGCTTCTGCAGCAGGACAATGATCCAGAACACGGCAGCAAGTCCACCTCTGACTGGCTTTAGAAAAACTAAAGGTTTTGGGCTAGTGGAGTGGGCTAGTCGAAGTCATGACCTGAGTCAGACTGAGATGTTGTGGCATGACCCTAAAAAGGCAGTTCATGCTCAATCTAGGGGTGGGCAGTATAAACGGTATAAATTTGGCCAATGGTAGAGATTTTGACTATACCGCTATAGCGCATGTTGATGGTGTCATCAAGCTGCGCCTGTTTTGGTCGAAAGCATCGCAGCGGCTGCAAACATCATCTGCAATGTTTATGCCGGGCGACAGTCATAGCAAAGAAACGAAGCACTTTTGGAAGATGGGGAAAGCCAAAACCTGCGCTTCCTCCACTTCTGTACCATTAATTCATTAATGTTGAATTCTCTCCAGCTGCTCTGTTCCCATGTTGTTGCAGTATATGAATGACTAACCTGGTATTGTGGATGGATTATCTCAGTTGTTCTCCTGACTGAAGTTTGGTCCGTTTACAGCATCCTGCCATGCGATTGCATTTGTCTCTAACCATCAGGAACCCTCATGTTAACTTTTATCGAAAGTTAGCGTTCATCCTCCAGCTTCACTGTGTTTATGCTATGCTAACATAGCTGTGTCGCTAGCAATCACGTAGCACATCATTATATACCAGCTAGCCAAACTTCAGTAACCCTACAAACATCACTGCTGTTTAGTTTTCTGTCTTCATTTATGTTGGAAGTGACAGCAGAGCTGTACGTTTGAATGCATGTAACAGGCATCTCCGAAAACGTGAGAGCACTTTTGCAAATATGTGATGTCTTGATGAACCGAGCAGATATTAGAAGTTTACACAGAAACATTCTCGCATGAAAATATCTTAAAAGTTTATTTTGTGACCCAGAAAGAGTAATATTTCAAACTCCGCCCCTCTGTGTTCCTCCGCCACTGCCTCGTTTGAGTTTTGGATGAAATGGATTCTGGGATATTGCATTTTGTCATTTCGAGCTGATTGGAGACCAGAACAGCCAATCAGATTTTTTTGCATCCAAGTCTGTGATTGGCTGGTTTTGTGGCACAAATATAACGGTGTAGAGAAAGAGTTGAGCGCGCGTGGGCAGAAATGTTGCGAGGAAGCGCAAATGCAAAAACTGAGCGAGAGGGGCTGCTGTGTGTGTGTGTGTGTGTGGATAATAGCAAACACTGAAATACAGTTTTTGCACGCAGGAATGAGTTTTGTTCACTCAAATTCAGCTTTTCTTTGCACCAAATAAATTTCTCGTCAAAATGCAACACTTGCACCTGTGTGCCTAATAGTGAGTAATATACGTTATACAGAAGAAAAGAATATATCGCGATATATATCGTTACTGCACATGCTTCAAATTATGCCGTGATATGGATTCTAGGCCATATCGCCCAGCCCTAGCTCAAACCCTCCAACAATTCTGACGGTTGGGCCAGAATCCCTCCACAGCTGGAAAAGACTCACTGACGGTTATCACAGATGCTTGAAGGCAGTTGTTGCTGCTAAGGCGCACCCAGCCAGTTATTAGGTTTAGGCACGTTTCCTTTGATAAACCTTTCAGGGAGTTTTTTGGGTAAATCATTCTGATTTCTGGCCGTCACAGATGAGACTGTACATGTTGGTCTGCAGACTGAATCAAAAGGTTTTAAGCTGTCAGTGACTCCGTTTGTGGTTGAAGTCTTCTCTGATGTGTCCTCATTGTTTAGTAAAGCACTGAGCGTGTCCTCTGTGTCCTCAGGAACGGCCAGTCTTTGGGGACGGCCTTCACCAACATTAAGATGGGTCCTGGCATCGCTTACTTTCCCGCCATCAGCCTCTCCTTTAAAGAGTCAGTGGCTTTCAACTTCGGCAGCAGGCCCCTCAGATATCCTTCACAACTAATCGCAAAGTGTCCAGAAGCCCTGCCGGCAGGTGTTAGCGCCACTCCCCTGGGAGCTATCAGGGCCGTACGTTTGCATGGTGGAGTCATGGACGGCACAGAGAAGCTTCTACAGGCGTAGGATTTCAAACTGAGCTCTTTTTAACTAAGCTGGTCCCATTGTATTTTTTCAGCATCCATCTGAAAAATGCTGTTTGGCTTTATGGGTTTGTACAACTCTTTTGCTGTGAAAGATTTCCCTGGAACATCTGTAAGTGGAGAGTCCTCTTCACACACTGAGGTTAATTATGGAGTTCCACAGGGTTCAGTGCTAGGACCAATTCTGTTTACATTATACATGCTTCCCTTAGGCAGCATCATTAGAAGACATAGCATACATTTACACTGCTATGCAGATGACACCCAGCTCTCTGTCCATGAAGCCAGATAACACACACCAATGAGTTGAATTCGATTGGATAAATGCTGCTGTGGTGTCGTGAGTTTGTCTTTAACCCGACTGTGACCCACGTACCCCGTGGACGGCTACCTGCCCCTCCAGAACCCTCCAGCTGCAGACCTGATGAAGGCCCACAAACTGCTGGGCTACATCAAGAACGTCCTGTCCACCGCCATCGACGCTCAGGTAGGAACACGAGCAGGTGAAAATGGCATTGCCTGTCTTCAGCCTGGTGTTTGGTTGACGTGCAGGTAAAGTGAAAGGTGCGTCCTTTGTCTGTCCTTTACTGCTGCAGGAGGAGAGGCTGGTGGAGAAGGACTGCGCCGTGTGGAGGCTTCACGGAGAGCCGACCGTCCTCGTCACTCTGGCTCACATCTTTAACCACTTTGCTCCACTCATGGTGAAATATGCTGTGTTTGTAGCTTTTTTCCTTTATTGCATGAAGCGTCAGGAAACTGAAAACCACCCAAAGATACCGATGTGAGGCTAACAGGGCGTGTTCAGAGATCGCTAAAACTGACCGCTGCTCTGTTATTAACTGAATAATCAAAGTGCTTAAACAGCGCTGTGGTTAAAACGAGGCTGCTCCTGTCGTCCGTGTTTCTGGATGAGGACTTTTCCACCAGAGTCTGTTTTTAGAGTTCGTTTTTATTATCAGACGTTGTCACTCGTATTTAAATACACGGAGAAGAGACGACAGGGAAAAGCATAAACTACGTCGGCTCGCTTCCTGTCGTGGTTCATACGAAGCATAAAGTTTCTAATAATGAGCTGAGTGTCACTCAGACTGTTTCTCATGATCCTGCTGTGAGGCTGAGACACAACAAACAGAAGCAGATTATTCAGCTGGATTTTATATCCAGCATCAGAGCTGTAACTGTAAAGTTTAAAAGAACAGACTGCATGCAGCCACATGAACTGAAGCAAACTGGAGATGGCCTTTGTTTTAGTTCCCAGACTTCTCGTGCACCGTGCTCTGCAGCTGATTAAATCCATCCACAGTGGAAACTAAATCCTCTGTTTGGGGCGCTGTTTGTGCAGGCGATGCGTTTGAATGGATGAAATCACCTCTGTCTGAAAATGTGATGTCATCAGGTCACGTGCACTGATGGTGGGGTTGTCTGGTTGCAGTGTAAGGTGTATCTGGTGGAGGACGTGCTGATGAACTTCCTGCTGGGGATTCTGGAGGGAGGAGGTTCGGTGGACGAACACCCGCTCATCCAGCAGCTGCTCGACCTCTTCTGGCTGCTGATGGAGGTAAATCTGCACGCTTGGCTCACTGCTCCAACCATGGCGCCCCACCAGCCACCGCAGGCCTAAACCCAAAAACTGGACTGTGCGTCCACAGGGTAACTGCAAACATGCACAGAAATACAAGACGTGTAAACAGAAGAAGCAGGACGCGCTCAGGTTCAGGGACGTCATTTAAAGTTGCTGCATTTATACCTGGCCTTGTGGACCGTCACCTTAACACCTGTTTACCTCATTGTTGCAGCTCCGCCTCGTGTCCGACTGTACAGGTGCGTTTTCATCATGACTTCCTGTTTCGAGCTAAAGTCACACAAAAACATGAAACGCAGGTTTTTACTGTGAAAACCACGAACGTAACAAATCATTTAAAAATGTTACATTTCCAGAACGGTCTGATCAGCTGGTTGCTGCTGATGATCTGTGGTAAAGCTCCACTTCGGTTATTAAAAGCACGCATCACGACCTTTAGAATACCTTTTGACGAGGGTCGGTGTACGCGCACACCTGTCCGTCCAGGTGTTTCTTTCCTGAGACAGTTTCATGTTTTCTTCAGTGCGAACTCCCCCGCCTTCCATTTTACTGTGTCCGTTCATCAAGCAGCTCGGATTGATGCGGCCGCACAAACACTCGATCAGCATCTTTTATTTATTCCTGTTGTGTCAGCCAATGAGGAGAAAGCTTCATCACCTGCAGGTTGGGCTGAAAGCTCCTCTTGGTTAGTGACCTCAAAAAGAGGGAGACGCATCCTGCTGTACACCATCTCCTCACAGGAGGCGGCCCTGGGTTTGCATCGCCCCGTCATGTGTCCAAAACTCAAGATGGTTTTTTCTTTTTTATGGTCCGTCGACCCACTTTCAGGCCTTTTTGCCTTTTTCACGAATAGTTCACAAACCTTTAAAGACAACAGGCTGAAATTTTCTTCATATCAAGATGAATCTGTAACTTGGGACAGATGCATAAAAACATCTTAGAGTGGATGCTCTCCTGCAGAGTTCCACATCTGAGGATACATGAATAAAAACTAATGACGGCATGGATGACGTGTGGTTGTTAAAAGGTTAATTCAACTTTCATGTTGCTCCACAGAAACAAAAACATCAGCACTTTGTTCAATAATAGCAAGTTAATAATAATACAATGTTCTGGAGTATTGCACAGTACTTTCACCTCCTGTAGGAAGCGTCGGAGCTGCCCAGGACACCACCTCCAGGAGGCCAGCGCCTCAGCTGCCTCCCTTCAATGTGGAGACATAGCTGCTCCACTCAGGGCGCCTCCTGAATGGCTGAGCTCCGCCCTGTCCCGCTAAGGGGAGCCCGGCTGTCAAACAAAGCTCATCTCCACTGTGAGCTTGAAGGGTTGCTCCATCTTGGGGTATTAAGGTTCAATTAAAATGTTAACGGTTGGGTTAAATGAGTAGTGACCATAGCAACGTCGACTGGTCACACACGTCCGTGTGGGTGTTTCTGCTCCAACCGCTGCCTCTGAGGCAGAAACCCTGTGAATGTTTCGAGCAGAGATGGGCAGTAACGCGTTACTTGTAACGCGTTACTGTAATCTGATTACTTTTTTCAAGTAACGAGTAAAGTAAGGGATTACTATTGCAAAATCGGTAATTAGATTACCGTTACTTTCCCGTAGGAACGCTGCGTTACTGCGTTACTAAAACCGTGATTTTTTTTGCGAGAATGTCTCATGACAGTGACGTAAGCAAGTGCGACGTTGGTGACAGCAGCTGTGTGCAGATCAACAATGGATAATATATCGAGTGCGGGAGAGAGTATGAGCGTGCAGCGTTTAAAGTGTGGAAGTACTGACCTTACTTTGAGTTTGATTCCATAAAAAGTGACAAAAACATTAGCGTCCATCGTGCGTGGGAAGAAAACTTCTTTTTACAGCGAAAAAAACCCCTAAACTTCCGAGCAAGCACCGAGTAGCTACGACGTGATGGGAAACTCACAGAGACACTCGCGCGGATTCTTCAACTGACCGCAGCACACCTACACCAGGGTAACCCTCCGCCTACCCTGCTCCTGCTTTACAGGTGAAAATAGAGCAAAAGGACCGCTGAGTCTTTGACTTTATTTATTTTCTGCTGTGTTTTACTTGCATCTGTTTGAAAGAGTGAGTGAAAACACAAAAAATATTTTATTTTATGTGCTGGAATGTGTAGAAAATAGGTTTAAATGTTAAACTAATTTATTCAAGTCAGAGAATGTTGCATATAATTAAATGTTTTGCTTGATGCATAAAGTTAAAAGATTAAAACTGATAAAACAAGTTAAAAAAAGAGACTTTTCCATTTGATTACATTTTGTATGATGGATTATGTAGAAAAAGTAGAATTGGGCTGAAAGATCTATCACTTTATCACCTCTTCAGGTTGTAAATCGTGTTTTTAAAAAGTAACTAAGTAACTAAGTAACTAAGTAATTAATTACTTTTGAAAATAAGTAATCAGTAAAGTAACGGGATTACTTTTTGGGGGGAGTAATCAGTAATTAATTACTGATTACTTTTTTCAAGTAACTTGACCAACACTGGTTTCGAGCACGTGTAGTGCCGACAGTTCATGCTGAGCTCCTAAATAAAAGTGACAGCATGCTGAACATGTGTACAGATCTCCTAATAGCTGATGGTTGGTTTATTTACCGCCTCACGGTGGCACCCAGACTCCACAGAGGAGGACCTGGAGGTTCAAACAAGGAGGCGATGGTTAAAAGCACTCGTTTAAATTGGTGATATTTACTGTAGAGCGTCTGCATCAGGATGTTTTTCTGGAGTACCACAGCCTGAAACCTCTCTGTCCTCTCTGTCCTCTCTGTCCTCTCTGTCCTCTGTGTCCTCGCTGTCCTCTCTGTCCTCTCTGTCCATCTGCTGTCCTCTGCGTCCATCTGCTGTCCTCTGCGTCCTCTCTGTCCTCTGCGTCCTCTCTGTCCTCTGCGTCCTCTCTGTCCTCTGCGTCCTCTCTGTCCTCTGCGTCCTCTGCTGTCCTCTGCTGTCCTCTGCGTCCTCTCTGTCCTCTGCTGTCCTCTGCGTCCATCTGCTGTCCTCTGCGTCCATCTGCTGTCCTCTGCGTCCATCTGCTGTCCTCTGCATCCTCTGCGTCCTCTTTGTCCTCTTTGTCCTCTGCGTTCATCTGCTATCCTCTGCGTTCATCTGCTGTCCTCTCTGTCCTCTGCGTCCTCTCTGTCCTCTGCGTCCTCTTTGTCCTCTTTGTCCTCTTTGTCCTCTCTGTCCTCTGCGTCCTCTGCGTCCATCTGCTGTCCTCTGCGTCCATCTGCTGTCCTCTGCGTCCTCTCTGTCCTCTGCTGTCCTCTGCGTCCATCTGCTGTCCTCTGCGTCCATCTGCTGTCCTCTGCGTCCATCTGCTGTCCTCTGCTGTCCTCTGCGTCCTCTTTGTCCTCTGCGTTCATCTGCTGTCCTCTCTGTCCTCTGCGTCCTCTTTGTCCTCTCTGTCCTCTGCGTCCTCTGCGTCCTCTCTGTCCTCTGCGTTCATCTGCTGTCCTCTGCGTCCATCTGCTGTCCTCTGCGTCCATCTGCTGTCCTCTGCTGTCCTCTTTGTCCTCTTTGTCCTCTGCGTTCATCTGCTATCCTCTGCGTTCATCTGCTGTCCTCTCTGTCCTCTGCGTCCTCTCTGTCCTCTGCGTCCTCTTTGTCCTCTTTGTCCTCTTTGTCCTCTCTGTCCTCTGCGTCCTCTGCGTCCATCTGCTGTCCTCTGCGTCCATCTGCTGTCCTCTGCGTCCTCTCTGTCCTCTGCTGTCCTCTGCGTCCATCTGCTGTCCTCTGCGTCCATCTGCTGTCCTCTGCGTCCATCTGCTGTCCTCTGCTGTCCTCTGCGTCCTCTTTGTCCTCTGCGTTCATCTGCTGTCCTCTCTGTCCTCTGCGTCCTCTTTGTCCTCTCTGTCCTCTGCGTCCTCTGCGTCCTCTCTGTCCTCTGCGTTCATCTGCTGTCCTCTGCGTCCATCTGCTGTCCTCTGCGTCCATCTGCTGTCCTCTGCTGTCCTCTGCGTCCTCTTTGTCCTCTGCGTTCATCTGCTGTCCTCTCTGTCCTCTGCGTCCTCTTTGTCCTCTCTGTCCTCTGCGTCCTCTGCGTCCTCTCTGTCCTCTGCGTTCATCTGCTGTCCTCTGCGTTCATCTGCTGTCCTCTCTGTCCTCTCTGTCCTCTGCGTCCTCTTTGTCCTCTGCGTCCTCTTTGTCCTCTGCGTCCTCTTTGTCCTCTCTGTCCTCTGCGTCCTCTCTGTCCTCTGCGTCCTCTGCGTCCTCTGCGTCCTCTTTGTCCTCTGCGTCCTCTGCGTTCATCTGCTGTCCTCTCTGTCCTCTGCGTCCTCTCTGTCCTCTGCGTCCTCTCTGTCCTCTCTGTCCTCTGCGTCCTCTGCGTCCTCTGCGTCCTCTCTGTCCTCTGCGTCCTCTCTGTCCTCTGCGTCCTCTTTGTCCTCTGCGTTCATCTGCTGTCCTCTGCGTTCATCTGCTGTCCTCTGTCCTCTGCGTCCTCTGCGTCCATCTGCCGTCCTCTGCGTCCATCTGCCGTCCTCTGCGTCCTCTTTGTCCTCTGCGTTCTCTTTGTCCTCTGCGTTCATCTGCTGTCCTCTGCGTCCTCTTTGTCCTCTGCGTTCATCTGCTGTCCTCTGCGTCCTCTTTGTCCTCTGCGTTCATCTGCTGTCCTCTGCGTTCATCTGCTGTCCTCTCTGTCCTCTGCGTCCTCTGCGTCCTCTCTGTCCTCTGCGTCCTCTCTGTCCTCTGCGTTCATCTGCTGTCCTCTGCGTTCATCTGCGTCCTCTCTGTCCTCTGCGTCCTCTCTGTCCTCTGCGTCCTCTTTGTCCTCTCTGTCCTCTGCGTCCTCTCTGTCCTCTGCGTCCTCTCTGTCCTCTCTGTCCTCTCTGTCCTCTGCGTCCTCTGCGTCCTCTGCGTCCTCTCTGTCCTCTCTGTCCTCTGCGTCCTCTTTGTCCTCTGCGTCCTCTGCGTTCATCTGCTGTCCTCTCTGTCCTCTGCGTCCTCTCTGTCCTCTCTGTCCTCTGCGTCCTCTCTGTCCTCTGCGTCCTCTCTGTCCTCTGCGTCCTCTTTGTCCTCTGCGTCCTCTGCGTTCATCTGCTGTCCTCTCTGTCCTCTGCGTCCTCTTTGTCCTCTCTGTCCTATGCGTCCTCTTTGTCCTCTTTGTCCTCTCTGTCCTCTCTGTCCTCTCTGTCCTCTGCGTCCTCTGCGTCCTCTCTGTCCTCTGCGTCCTCTGCGTCCTCTTTGTCCTCTGCGTCCTCTTTGTCCTCTGCGTTCATCTGCTGTCCTCTGCGTCCATCTGCTGTCCTCTGCGTCCATCTGCTGTCCTCTGCGTTCATCTGCTGTCCTCTCTGTCCTCTGCGTCCTCTTTGTCCTCTCTGTCCTCTGCGTCCTCTGCGTCCTCTGTCCTCTCTGTCCTCTGCGTTCATCTGCTGTCCTCTGCGTTCATCTGCTGTCCTCTCTGTCCTCTGCGTCCTCTTTGTCCTCTCTGTCCTCTGCGTCCTCTTTGTCCTCTGTCCTCTCTGTCCTCTGCGTTCATCTGCTGTCCTCTCTGTCCTCTGCGTCCTCTCTGTCCTCTGCGTCCTCTCTGTCCTCTGCGTCCTCTTTGTCCTCTTTGTCCTCTCTGTCCTCTGCGTTCATCTGCTGTCCTCTCTGTCCTCTCTGTCCTCTGCGTCCTCTCTGTCCTCTGCGTCCTCTGCGTCCTCTTTGTCCTCTGCGTCCTCTTTGTCCTCTGCGTCCTCTTTGTCCTCTGCGTTCATCTGCTGTCCTCTGCGTTCATCTGCTGTCCTCTGCGTTCATCTGCTGTCCTCTGTCCTCTGCTGTCCTCTGTCCTCTGCTGTCCTCTGTCCTCTGCTTGCAGGACCACGAGGTGAACGAGTGTCTGAAGCAACTCATGATGTCCTTACTCAGGGCCTACCGCTTCTCCCCCATCATCCCAGACTTGGGCTTCCAGGTAGGACAAACAAACAGAGCCCCACAGGTTATATAAGGTCAGGGGGCGGGGCCTGCAGAGCGACCTCACTGACACAGGAGGTTCATCTTCAGAGACCAAACTTTAAATGTTTGTGTGCAGGTGGCGACAAACTTCATCTAAAATCTTTTTTTTTTTCATGTCACGTGTTTCCAGATGTTCTCCAGCTGATGTGCTTGTGTTTCAGATCCACTACCTGCGGCTGACCACGGCCATCCTGCGCCACGAGAAATCCAGGAAGTACCTGCTCAGCAACGTCTTATATCCTTCAGCCGCCAAGCGAAAGCGCTCTGTGACATTTAAACCGCTGTCGCGGCATTCTCCTTAACCGAAGCTCACGTTCGACGTTCTGCGCTCGGTTGTGTTCTTTTACATCAAGACTCCTCTGAGGGTGAAGGAGGCGGGGCTAGAGGAGCTCATCCCAACCACCTGGTGGCCCACGCACTTCGACAAAGAGGTGAGAGAAACCGAGGCTCTGCCGTTTGCGTCTCCTCGCTCCTGACGAAATGTTATCGAGTGTGTCAAAGTCATTAAGCTGAAAGCAGCGAAGCTCAAACAGAGAGAGGCCGTTTACCTCTGTGACGTGCGCAACGACAAATCAGATGTGACGTAAGAACTGACCGTGACAGACGAACCGCAGGCTCCTCAGGGGAAGGCTGCAGCCATCAGGTGTTTACAGCAGCACAGGTGTGAGAGCTTTAAACAATGCTTCTTTATCAAACAGGGTAAAGACGAGCGCGAGCCCAAAGACGAGAGCGCCGACGAGCGTCTGAGGCGCCGAGCCTACGAGAGAGGCTGCCAGAGGCTGAAGAAGAGGATCGAAGGTCGGTCTCCGTCACTCGGCCGTGTTCTGTTTTAGTACTTTACTGTTTTATTTTGGTGTTTCACTGAGTTCCTGTCTTTGAGACCACCCACCTGTCTGCTTACCTGGACTGTCTGTGTGCGCTCCTCTGACCTCTGACCTCTGTTCTCCTGCAGTGGTGGAGGAGTTGCAGGTTCAGATCCTGAGGCTGCTGCTCAACAACAAGGACAAGAGCACGGTGGGTGCAGCGCCGTGATGTGTTGGTGATGGCGACCGCGGTCAGGACGCTGCTCTGATGTTTGCGGTGGCGAGACGTTTCAGCGTCGGTGTTTCTGTCGGGTGGAGGTTCAGGTGTTCGGCTCAGATCAGATACCTCAGCTGTGCCGGCTCTCCTGCAGCACCGTAGCACGTATCCAAGCAACTGCCAACGAATTCACAGAGCGAGCGCTCGAAGCGATAACGGCCCGGGCTCGGAGTCGCTTTGCTTTAAGCATTTATTTTAAACCAAATCACGTAACCGGGAGGAAACGGCACCTCGGCGTGAAGGCGACGACCAACCGTGCTATTCACCCCGCTGCTCTTTCGTTCCTGTAACTGTAAGATCATCAGGAAACACGTTGTATCATAGACCCATTTTTAGTTTTTTCTTGATGGTGATTTAAAGAAAGTCTTTTCAGTCACAGACACGAGAGCCTTTTTAGGTTTTAGCAGCGAACCCGTCAAACTCACTGATCCGCGGTTTCCCTCGGTGCGAGTTGGATCGCTGCACTTTGAAACCACGACTCTGACGCACTAAAGAACTTTAAGGTCTGTGTGTCTAACAGCAGCTTTTATTCCTATCCTGCTCAGAGACCAAACGGATGATCGTGCAGTATTCCCCGTTTATCCAAAAACAGATCCAGGGTCTGCCTGTTCTCAGTTTTTACTCTCCGTGTCGTCCTCGGATGCTTCGGCCTGACGTGAACGTTGGCGTCCTCCCCGAGTAACACTCGGTCTGATCAGACTGAGGGTTGGACTGCAGCAATCGCTTCTCCTGTTTCAAACTGCAGTGAAGAGAAAAACTGAGCTCTGCTCCTCTTTCAGGGAGAAGCATCGCGCTACATTTTCCTCAACAAGTTCAGGAAGTTCCTCCAGGAAAACGCCAGCAACAGAGGGGTAAGGAGCAGCGAGGAACGCCACCCTCTCACGTCATGTCAGTGTTTCCACAGGTCAGTTTGTTCCTGTCTGTGAGCGACGCAGACAAACTGAAACCACAGGTTTGATTTCATGGAGACGTGTTTTTATCAGTGCGCTCTAATCACGGGTAAAGCCTCACGTGTGTGTTTGCACATGCGTGCACTCTGTGTGTTTGAGCAGCACCCCACGGCTCTGTGTCCGCCTGAGTACATGGTGTGTTTCCTGCACCGCCTCATCACAGCGGTCAGAGGCTGCTGGGACGAAGGACACCGCAAGAGTCCGAGCAGCGTGAGCAGCGACGGTACGACACACTGAGCCACACAGTGTGTGTGCGAGTGTGTGTGCGTGCGAGTGTGTGTGCGTGCGAGTGTGTGTGCGTGCGAGTGCGAGTGCGTGCGAGTGCGAGTGCGTGCGAGTGCGAGTGCGCGTGCGTGTGTGTGTGCGTGCGTGTGTGTGTGTGCGAGTGTGTGTGCGCGCGCGAGTGTGTGTGCGTGCGAGTGTGTGTGTGTGCGCGCGCGAGTGTGTGTGCGTGCGAGTGTGTGTGTGCGCGCGCGCGAGTGTGTGTGTGTGTGTGTGTGTGTGTGTGAGACCTGCAGTGGAGCAGAAGCTTCCACTGCAGGTCTCACTCATGAGTCTTGAAATTACCTTGCCGTTGGTGGAATATGCATACAGGTAATTTCAAGACTCATGAGTGAGACCTGCAGTGGAAGCTTCTGCTCCACTGCAGGTCTCGCACGGGCGCACACACGCACACGCACACACGAGCGTGTGTGCGTGTGCGTGTGTGCGCCCGTGCGTGTGTGCGTGTGTGTGTGTGCGCCCGTGCGTGTGTGCGTCTTCCCTCAGTGATGTGCTTCTGTACCCCTCACAGAGGCCTACGTCCCTCCTCAGTTGTTCTATAACGGGAAGGTGGACTACTTCGACCTGCAGAGGCTGGGCGGGCTGCTGTCCCACCTGAAGAAAACCCTGAAAGGTAAGGTGTGCTCCTGGTGGGCGTGGCCCTGGGAGGCGTGCTCGTGGGGGGCGTGGCCCTGTCCAGCATGCTCCTGTGTCTGTTGTCAGTTTAGGTGTTTGGTAATGACTCTGAGCCCAGAGCGCTGGGACATGCAGGAGTCACTTCACACCGACCCCCTCAGTGTCTGATCAGCTGATTGGCGGCTGGGAGAGTCAGAAGTGCCCCAGGACAACGTGATTGGACGAGCTGTCGCTGCTTTGGTGACGTGTGCGAGCGTGAATCTTTTCTCAAGATCTCCTTCATTGATTTCCTGTCACGTCTGTCTAATGACGAGCTGTGCCTGCGTAGGAATCTTGAACTCAGTTTGTGAGGAGCAGCCAATCAGGAGCAAAGGTGCTCAGAGGGGGAGGAGCTAAAGCAGGGTGCACAGAGGTGTCACATAAACGGGGATTATTGTTAACTCATCCAAGATGAAGGACAGGGAGCTGGAAGCAGGCAAGCGCGCCCGCGTTAATAACTGGATCAAATCTGAAGTTGGTCATCACAGCTGTCTCCACCAGAGGGAGCAAGTGCTCCATGTTGGATAGAAACCTCTAACGTAACCAGTTTGACCAGTTTGCCCCCCATCAGGTTGAAAGCCGCTGGGGGGCGGGGTTGGCGTGAGGAGGTAAATACACCAACCATCACCCAAAAGAACCGTTTGAGATCCTGTCAGGTGTGTTTGATGTCTGTACCCCCCGTACACTGACTGACGATGGCGAGGCCTCAGACTCACAGATATGAAATACAAGAGGCGTGACGGGGTTAGCGGTGAGCGCCGATGGTCCTGAGCCAGCGGGCTTCGCCTCAGTATCAAGAGCAAGCGTCTGAATGATGTTTCCGTGGGGAGAAATGAGGCCGCCATCAGCAGGTGTGTAATGTGGATTGATTCACTCCGTTGTGCTGACTGGCAGCGCTGCACAACTGCCATCAGTTATCCGCTCCGGCGGCCCGCTCGCTTCCATTTCCTCTCAAAGGCGGGCACGCTGCTTCTTCCTACAGTCGCTCGTGATGAAGAGGAGCCCGAACAACTTACAGCCATTTGTATTTTGGACGTTTGACTTTGAGCGTGTGTTCCTGAAGGTTTAGTCGAGGAAGTCCTCTGCAGATTGGTCGGGAACTTCCTGCACGGGCCAACCAGTCAGCTCAGACTTTTAACACCCGCCCTCCTTCACTCTCAGTACCAGTGACAGTTTCTTCGTTACTGCCAGCTTCCTGTCAGGCTGATGCTCATTGGCTAACGCTCACACGCTGGTCTCCGATCAGTCTGAGGCCGTCTCCTCCTGACGCGCCCGGCACGGCTCGACGGTTTGACCTCGTCAGCGGTCAGAACGTTCGTAGAAAGCCGGTGCGAGCTGGCCTGGACGGCTAAGCTCAGTTTTAATGTAGGGTTGCAGTTTGTTTTTAAACGTATTTCTGTGGTTTTGAACTTTTCTGATGGTGTTTTGGGGTCTGAGTGAATATAAAATGCCGCTGTGAGAGCTGTGCTCGTCTGATGTTGGCGTTTTTCTGCAGACAGCTTGATGAAACTCAGCTGATGGGTTTGTTTTCATGAGTGAAGAACTACAACATGACAAATGTGCCTGTTTTCTCTTTTTCAGACGATTTGGCGAGTAAAGCAAACATCATCATCGACCCCGCGGAGATCCAGGCCACGTCCATGGACGACCTGGACGAGGACGACGAGAGCGGAGCTGCTCAGGTGATGTGGTGATGTCATTTGTTTGTGTGTCACCGAGTAAACAGTATGTGTAAAAGTACACATGAGTACTTCCAGATATTGAAATAAAACGATGGAACATGTAAACGTTATGAAGAGCGAGTGCACGGCGATGGATTCAACACGTTCTGCCGCCATTAAAAACCATGAAACATTTTTATGGCGTGCACGCTCTGAGTTGGAGAGCCGATCTAACGGCGCCGGTGACGGCACGCCCGCTTTGTCTAAGCCTGCGCCCGCACCTGTTTCTGTGGGCTGAGCTGCTCTGAAGACGACATGCTGCAAAATGTTGGCGTGGCGAGACCAGAACCAGCTGACGGGTGGCTCTGCAGGGCGTGCAGAGGCGTGGCAGCTGCAGATGTGAAGCACAGCTGGCTGCGTCTGACGGAGAGCCTCGTCCATGTTTCTCTCAGGCTGCTTCCATTTGTCTTCATTGTTCCCGTTCACTGATCGTGGTTTTAATCCGTACTGCTTTAAGCCCCTCCCCCGATTGGCTGCCCTAGCTGAAACTGTGGGTTAGACAGGAAGTGAGGTAAAACGTATCCACTCGTTTTTTAAAGAACAAGCTTTAAAAAATTATCCTCACTGATGTTTAATATCCATAGTTTCTAAATGTGTGACCAAACATCTGTGCAGACAGCTGTGACCTCTGACCTCCTGATCCTCTGACATCACTTTTTTTTTTTTTTTCCGTCTGACCACAGAGGCTGCCCGGGGCCGTGGCGATGGGCGGAGCTCTGGCGAGGCCCAGCTGGTTGAGTTCTCCCACTTTGGGTCGGGCCAACCGCTTCTTGAGCACGGCCGCCGTCAGCCTGATGACCCCCAGGCGACCCCTGAGTCAGCCGGAGAAGGTGAAGGTCCGAACGCTCGCCGTGGAGCAGCGCACCGAGGAGGACAGTGAGTACAACTCGCTCCTGCTACGGAACTCACGGGCATCAGCCCCGTTTGCTCAGAGCTTCTCCTGCGTTTGAAAATACGAAGCAGGTCTATGTGGCAGTGCGTGGCGCCCCCTGCTGGCAGCAGGAGGTCAGTGATTTGTCAGGAAGTTTGCTTTTACAGGCGTGATGAACAGCCACACAGGGGATCACTTCCGCATTTGCTCGCTTTGCGTGGAGCTTTTAGTAAGTGAGAATCAGAATTTAATTGTGTGAGGTTCACCTAGGCGTCAACGTGACGAGCGAGTCACTTCCTCTGTGGATGTATGGCGTCATTTTTGTGCCACTATTCTGAGCGCACGTAAAAAGGTTTGCAGGTGCAAGTGTTGCATTTTGAGGAGAAATTTCTTTTGAGCGAAGAAAATTCATTCCTGCGTGCAAAGAAATAATTTCAGTGTTTGCTATCACACACACACACACACACACACACACACACACACACACACACACACACACACACACACACACACACACACACACACACACACCAGCAGCCCCTCTCGCTCAGTTTTTGCATTTGTGGTGCAATGACACCGGCGTGCAGGAGACGAGCAAAGTGAGAGAAGGGCCCGAGCCGTGATCGCTGCAGGAAAACGTCTGCGCTTCCATCTTTCAGTTGGAGTCTGCGTGTTGTTCCACTTCATCCTCCAATCGAAGGTAGTGATAAATGTTCAGCCACGCTCTCCTTTCTGCACCCAGCACAGTAATCAGAGTAATCAGAGTAAGCATGGTGATGGCAGGAAACAAAGCAGCAGAGGAATCTGCCAGGTAAAATATCAGGAAGTACTTTGTCAGTGACAGTGTTGGAGACGTTTGAGAAGAAGTGATTGGTTCCTGCGTTCTGGTTCTGGATGGTGGGACAGAGCGTGGATGGAGGTGGATCGATCCCTCGCGATGTCCACCAGTGTGTTTCATACCACGTGCTTTCAGCCCGGCGTGTTCAGCTTTACGAGGTATTCGTGTGCTGGGAGCTTTAATTGGGTCACTTCCTGTTGGGGTGTGTCAGGTGTCCTGTTGATTTCACATCATTATTTTTCACTGTTGGCCCAGACTAAGTTGGTCTCTGGTTGTTTCCTTCATTAGTCAAATGAGGCGCTCGTGCCTGATTGGCCGGTTAGACACAGCGTGAAGTTGGCGTGGAGCCAGTTATCATCATCGCCTGAGTCTTTGGGTGGAAGTGCCACAGCTGTAAAAATCTCTTGCCTTTTTTAACCATTTCCTGTTTCTCTGCAACCTGAAGTCGAGGGAAGTCATGGCAACGACGGCCTGTTGCTGGGGCGACCGCTCGAGGAGCCCGATCAACAAATTGCAGACAAGTCGCTGCTGGAGATCGTGGATGGGATCGTGATGATGTACAACCTGAGTGTCCATCAGCAGCTGGGGAAGGTGAGTGTGTGTGTGTGTGTGTGTGTGTGCGTGTGCGTGTGTGTGCGTGTGTGTGTGCGTGTGTGTGCGCACGTCTGTGGTGTCTGCGATGAAGACCAGCGAGCACGTCATGGCCGTGCCTTAAACGAAGTGCTGAAGCAAAGAATGTGTCTAGAATTTTTTCTAATCGAATTATTCGAAACACACGATGAACCGTTGCAGCCCTAACTATATGCTTTAAAGGAAAGTTTGAAGCCTAATCTTGAAAGTAGAGATAGTGTCTGTCTCCTGAATCCAAACTGGAAGCTGGTTCCACAGAAGAGGGGCCTGAAAACTGAAGGCTCTGCCTCCCATTCTACTTTTAAATACTCTAGGAACAACAAGTAGGCCTGCAGAGCGAGAGCGAAGTGCTCTAATAGGGTGATATGGTACTACAAGGTCATTAAGATAAGATGGGGCCTGATTATTTAAGACCTTGTATGTGAGGAGCAGGATTTTGAATTCTGGATTTAACAGGAAGCCAAAACAGGAGAAATCTGCTCTCTTTCTAGTCCCTGTCAGGACTCTTGCTGCAGCATTTTGGATCAGCTGAAGGCTTTTCAGGGAGTTTTTTGGACTTCCTGATAATAATGAATTACAGTCGTCCAGCCTGGAAGTAATAAATGCATGAACTAGTTTTTCAGCGTCACTCTGAGACAGGATATTTCTAATTTTAGAGATGTTGCGCAAATGGAAGAAAGCAGTCTTACATATTTGTTTAATATGTGCGTTGAAGGACATGTCCTGGTCAAAAATTACTCCAAGGTTCCTCACAGCGTTACTGGAGGCCAAGGTAATGCCATCCAGAGGAAGAATCTGGTTAGATACCATATTTCTAAGATTTTCAGGGCCGAGTACAATAACCTCAGTTTGATCTGAACTAAGAAGCAGAAAGTTAGCGGCCATCCAGGTCTTTATGTCTTTAAGACATTCCTGCAGTTTAACTCATTGGTGTGTGTTATCTGGCTTCATGGACAGATAGAGCTGGGTGTCATCTGCATAGCAGTGTAAATGTATGCTATGTCTTCTAATGATGCTGCCTAAGGGAAGCATGTATAATGTAAACAGAATTGGTCCTAGCACTGAACCCTGTGGAACTCTGCTGTAAAGGTTAATGCTGCATATTTTATTCCTGTGACTTTCTCTGCAGCTGGTTTTGTCTGCAGGTGGAAAAACTCCCACAGTGAGTTCATCCTTTGGTTTGGTGCTCATCACGCTCCAGTTGGTCACATCACTGTTAACAATCCCTTCTTGTTTTAAACTTCTATATTTAAAACTTGCTGAAGTATCTGTGGGCGGTCCTGACCTTTAGCTGCATCCACCTTTCTCTCGGGTGGGTTGACCCGAAGCAGCTGTGCTCAGAGCGCTGTGATTTGTGTGTCTGGTTTTATTTTTACGTTTTTATTCGAGGTGTCTGAATAACGTGTCTGTGCGCATTAAAGCGAAGCACTCCGAGTCCTCTGGTCAAACACGGGCGCCTCGCTGAGCCTGAAGGTTTTTTCTACTCTGCGATTGGCTCATCCTCCCCACACTAACGCTGTGCGACCTCTGACCCCTGTCTCATTTAAAAGCGCCTCTGAGTCTGTAACGTGTGCGTTTCCATCACGTAGCTGCTGCGTGGTCAGACTCTAATGACGAGTTTTCATGGTCGCTGTGACAATCAGCCAATTAGATCGCTCGTGCCTCCAGTGTTTTTCTCAGCAGCGTGCTAACATGTGTCTCTCCTCTCAGATGGTGGTGGTGTCGGACGACGTCCATGAGTACGCCGTGGCGCTGAAGGATACGGAGGAGAAGATCGCCCGCTGCCCCGCCAGAGTGAGTGCCACCGCCGCCTCAGCTGGACATCAGGGCGAGTTTTAGAAGCAGTGCTTGGTCTGAGTGACCCTCATCACTCAGGTCACTCAGACCAAGGCTCAGATTGGTGAGGTGGGTGGGGTCAGCAGTGGGACCTGATTGGCTGATTGACCGAGTCAGACAGCTTTAGACAGATTATCACTGCAGTGGGAGAGAGGAGCTCAGGAGGTTCATGGATGCTGGGAGACGGAGGCAGATGATTGGCTGTGGCGCCCCCTGTGGGAGAAAGACCTTTGTTGCAGGCTAACAAAAACGACTGCTTAGCTTTGGATTCATGGTTTACAGAGCCTCTGATTTTCCTCGACAGCAGGTGTCCGTGTGTCTGCTCTCTGTCTGACATGAGATCACTTCTGATTGGATCACGTCCAACGACACGAACGATAGAACAAAAGAGCATCTCTCAGTGAAAGGGGGGATGGCTCGGTTAACGCGCCCCTCCACCCCTCACTGGGGCGACGCATTCCCACCAACAGGCCCTCATTTTCTGCCACGCTTCGTGTTTTCATGTCGTTCTCTCTGCAGGATTTCTTTATTGATGTTCGCTGTAGTTATTAAACTCAAATGTGTTGAAGTGAGACTCATGCTCAGGCTTTATTCAGGTCACAGGCCTCCTCTGGTTTCCCACTGAATCTAGAAACCCTCGTTTAAACGCCGCTGTTGGTCCGTCCTCATTAATAAATCTGACGCACTGCTCTTTGTTTGTCGGAGCTCTTCTCGAGGTAATTGGCCGCGCTGCTGTCAGCCCGTCGTGATGCAGAAGCTCCTCTCATTAGTGCCGCGGAGTAAACTCGCTCTCTGAAGGCAGACGGGAAGAGTCGGAGGAGCGCCCCCATCAGGAGCGATGCATCCTGCGATCGGCGAGGGCCTCAGTCAGGCCGTGTATGTCCTCGTTAACTGCAGGGAACCAGAAACCTGCAGCGTGCACATCATGTCAGATCAGAGGCACACGTACCTGCTCACATCACCTGGGAGCGTCTCCGCTCCTGCGGTCCAGGGAATAACGGAGTAACCGAACGCGGCACGGACGCTCGGCTGCTTAATGATCGCGTGTCTGTTTCAGAGGGCCGACATCCTGGAGGAGCTCCAGAAGAGCCAGAAGGTTTTTGCGGAGAAGCTGAACCACCTGAGCAGGAGGCTGGCCTGGATCAACGCCACCATCTACTCCAAGGTGAGCAGGCCGCTCCGCCCGCTGTGCATCCGCATTAAATGGTGGATTTTGTGTTGTTTCTGAGCTGTCTGCTGCTGCTGTCTCCAGGAGAAGATGCTGGACATCTACTGGCTGCTGTGTGTCTGCATCCGCACCATCGAGCACGCCGACAACACCGGCTCTCTGTTCGCCTTCACATCAGAGTTCTACCTCAACGTCGCCATGAACGCGTACAGCGCCCTGAAGAACTACTTCAGCCCGGCTAACGGCATGGACGAGCTGCCCGGTAAGCACTGCGAACCATCAGCCCACCCAGCCTGCAGGTGATGTTTGACCTGAGGCAGGTCGTTGAACGGGCGGGGCGCGCTTCATCAGGGTTGTTATGGAAGACAGTTGGAAGATTTATTTTTTTGTATTAGTCTTTGCTGTGAAGCCAAGCGAGCGTTCCCTTTTCCACCTCACCTGTCGAAGGTGTCTGCAGGTGCACCTGCGCGAGTCGTGGTCCAGCTGTGCTTCAGTGTTTGATCCTGTTTTAGGTTAACGCCGTTTCTGTGACGTCGGGTTTTTGTTTCCCGTCTCGTGTTTGTGTGTTTAAACGATGCTTGCGCTGAAAGTCTCCCCACAGCATCGCACCTCCACAGCCTGCACCGCTCACACAGGCGGGCTGGTTGTGTTCTCCCCACCTCTGAGCCGACCACGTCGCAGCAGACGTAAGGAGACGTCCAGATTGGTCGGTTTGTTTTTTCTGTTCTTAGCTTCAGGAGTGAGACGGCGTGATCTGCTGCTGTTCTTCTGCGCACCTTGGTTATAACGAGTTGTTATTTTATTGGTTATCGATTAGCTGTTATTTCTTTTGACTTCCTGTCAGCTTGAAGCAGTCTGCCCTTCTCCTCTGACCTCAGCAGGGCGTTTCCTGAACTCTAGAGCAGGCGTGTCAACCGTACGAGATGATTTCATCTGTCAGTCGTTAACGGGCCGCCGGTATGTGGGAGCCGGACCTTCAGCCCTACTGGGAACCCATGCAGACAGGGCGGCGCAGTATTTTGATTTTGATGGGCACACCATGTGGCCATTCACGCGCAATGACACCATCATCTGTGAAAGAAGAGGGCAAAGCTTCTTTAGCAGCAGTAGTAGCAGATGAAATGGGCTTTGTGATGAGATGCTTCATCGATTCATTTGTTAGTACTTGAAGACACTTCCATCCTCGATAAAGCCGACTCGAGGTCACTGAGGTCATACGGTCTCATTTTAGCTGGTTTGACGTTTGCGTTACTTGATGAAGTGGACGGACTTTTACTATTATTTTATTAATATTTGTAGTAATTAGCTCGACCCCGGATGATGCACGTGTATTTACGAGCCACTACGAGTTTTCGTGGACCTCCAATCTGTGGCTTGCAGACCCCTGGGGGTCCGTGAACCCCAGTTTGAGAGCCAATGGTCTAAATGAGCCTCACAGGCCTGAATGTGTGTTTGACGCCGTTTATAATCATTATAACTACAGACTCTGCTGCTCATCACAAACAAGCACAAGCAGACTTTTTACACACAGACACACGCACAGACACACACAGACACACACACACAGACACACGCACTTTATTTTATCTTTCTCCCTCAGGCTACGAGGAAACTCTGACTCAGCTCGCTGCCATCCTCGCGAAGCACTTTGCAGATCCACGCATCGTTGGGACAGGTAACACACACACACACACACACACACACACACACACACACACACACACACACACACACACACACACACACACACACAACGTTTTTCTGTCTCGGGGAGATTTTCAATAAAGATGTGACAGATTAAAGGAAAACCCTGACCTTGGCACCACTTCATAAAAATGGGTCACGCCTCACAGTTTTCATCCAATCATAGCGAGCCAGAACAGGTCCACCTTTGATTCTAGTTGAGTAAAGAGCAGCTGGAATCGGCAGTCTCCTCTTCTGAGATCACTTTTATTCATGTGTCCGACTCTCTGCGGTCCTGCTGCCCTCGCAGTGCAGAGCGGGACACTAAGCTTCATTTCTAATTAAAGACACGCCTCCACTGGCCTGGAGGGCGCTCTCCTTCTTGACCTCTTCAGTTCTTACTAAGACTGTTTAGAATAAAACCTTATTTCTATAAAGTGAGGCCAGTTGTAACAAGCTTAGCTTCACTGCATGTTGCTGGTGTCTCCACCCACAGGGTGGTGTGGGTCTGTGCAGCACTCTCAGGTGGAGCACACACCTGACCCTTTAGGACGGCTTTTCCTTTAATCTGTCCCCGGTCTGCCTGTCCTTCTCTGTACTCGTGTTTAGGGCTGGGCCATATTATACCGTTCACGGTAATACCGGTATAATGTTAGGCAACGATAGGAAAATGAAATATCGCGATAGAATACGAGTAAAACGCGCATGCGCAGTGTCTTTGTTTTCATACGCACATGGCCGATTGTTGAGTGAAACAGATGAACCAGAACTGGTTTGTAAAAATGGTGCAACTTCAGTGATGTGGAACTGGTTTGGTGTTTGTCCGTCAGATACACGACAAAGCACATTTCTTTGCAGAACATGCAAGCGGCCGTCGTTATTGTCATATTTGTCGGACTAAGATGCTCTTAAATCTGGGAGTAATCTGGGTCCTAAACCCCCCTCTTCAGGTCAAACAACACTGCAGCATCACTTAGAGTTAAAAACTGTCTAAATTCTTTCATCTTTAATAAAACAATCAGCATTGCTGCTTTACCAGGTGTAACTATGAAGTTTAACTTCCAGGCATCCATGAAAACAAAAGTTATTACATTTAACGGAGTTAGAAGTTAGCAGGAAGCTAGCGGAAGTTAGCTCGCTAGTTTCGCTAGTTACCTAAGCATGATATAGCATGTTCTGACTGAGAGATTTCTGAAAAAATTCAAACGTACAGCTCTGCTGTCACTTCCAACATAAATGAAGACAGGAAACTAAACAGCAGTGACGTTTGTAGGGTTACTGAAGTTGGGCTAGCTGGTATATAATGATGTGCTACGTGATCGCTAGCGACACAGCTATGTTAGCATAACATAAACAGTGAAGCTGGAGGACGAACACTAACACTTTTCCACTTATAAAAGTTAACGTGAAGGTTCTTCATGGTTAGAAACAAATGCAATCGCATGGCAGGATGCTGTAAACGGACCAAACTTCAGTCAGGAGAACAACTGAGATAATCCATCCACAATACGAGGTTAGTCATTAATATACTGCAACAACATGGGAATAGAGCAGCTGCCAGAGAATTCAACATTAATGAATCAATGGTACAGAAGTGGAAGAAGAATGAGTTTAATAAAGTTTGATTTATCTGACTGCTTTGTTTTGCTTAATGTGCCTTATAATCCCGTGCACCTTATGGTCCGAAAAATGCGTACTGCACACTGCAGTTTAATGTTGCAAAGCACCTCTTTTTAACTTCAGTGGATATTATACATGGTTATGCTCAGGATATGTCAGCCCATTTCTACTGGAAATGCCTTTTGGTTAAACTTTCAGCAAGGAATTTGCATTTGCACTGTTACATTTTTATAAAGCTTTAATGTACATAAAAACCAGCTTCTTGTTTAAGTGAAAATAAATGGAAGGTTGTCTTTTTGCGCGAGTAATGTTGTGGAGTTGTATTTTGTCTCGCATCAATTATATCGTCAGTTATATCGTTATCGCAAATTTTCAAATATATATCGTGATAAATATTTTTGGCCATATCGCCCTGCTCTACCCGTGTTTGTCTTTTAGTGCAGATCAGCTCCAGTCAGAGGAAGCTAGCCCCTCTGTGCAGCAGCGCCCCCTGCTGGGTGGTCAACACTTACTCCACCCACCCACTCCTGGACCTCCACCTCCTCCAGCTGTTCTGTGGGTTCTGTAATCTCCAGCTGTGTGTGCTGGGCCTCCTGGTCAGATGCTGAACCTCCTCCACTGCCTCCCTTCCATATAGAGGAGCAGCGGCTCTCCTCTGAGCCCCTCACTATCTCTTGTCTATGAATGACCACCTTACAGGGGTGGAGATGTTTGCATGTTGGCCAGAACTGTAGGAGGGTGTCGTGTGAGCAGGTCACATGGGTCCCACCCACAGTCAAAGGTTCCTGATCCTCTTGGTGTAATCCAGAGAGCTGATCTGGATCCAGGCTGAGGACGGAACATTTAGCCTCGGTTTGTGACCCGTCGCCTGGAAACGGCTGATGGATGGCGTCGACACCGCCCGCCCGGGGATGTGTGAATGTGATAACTTGAACGAGGTGACGTAGCAGCTTCACATTCATACCGAACGTGCATCTACGAGGAGACGGAGGGCGAGCACTGGAGCCCACCATAACTAATGAACCGAATCCCCCGAGGACCGCGGGACGCCTCGCAGCAGAAATGATGAGCTCAGCAGTTCCATCCATCATCTGAGATAAAACGCCGTGCGGGGAAATCCGGCCTCGAGCGGTCTGGTCCAAACGGCGAGGCGGGACCTGTTAATTATGAAGTCCTGCTGGAGGACAGCGGAGGAGACTGAGTGGATGTAATGGCTTAGACGCGCCTCACTGCCATTTTTAATGAGGAGACTGAAGATGAGGAGGAGGAAGGGTAGAGGATGGGAAAGTGAGAGCCTGCTGATAACAGTGTGTCATTAGAAAGGTGTAACTGATCGTGTGTGTGAGACCGACCTGGAAGCAAACAGCAGGGGGCGCTGCTGCACACGCGCAGTAAAGCTGTTTTCCTGCTGCAATGTTTATTTTTCCAGCTGTATTTGAATCTCTGATCTGCTCTCTCTCCACAGATATCAAAGACTCTCTGATGCAGGCGCTGGCCAGCTACGTCTGTTACCCACAATCCCTCAGGGCTGTGGAGAGGATCCCGGAGGAGCAGTGAGTCTGGTTTGATTGTTTTCCAGAAAAACCTTCAGGGTGACTGAGCTGCTGCTCTTCAGTGATCAGTAAACACTTACTCGCCTATCCCACCTGGACAGGTGGCCAGTCCATCGCGGGTGACGCACACTCGCCACTCACTCTCTCACCTGCAGTCAGTTAAGCTAACGAGCGCGTGCTTGGCGTGTGGGAGGAAACCTGCGACCTTGGGGAGACGCTTCCTGCTGTGAGCCGATGGCGCTAACCGCTGCTCCACCGAGAGGGGCGGCCGTGAGCTCATGTCCTGCAGCGGTCCAATCCCGTGGCTCCAGTTGTCTTTGAACCGACCAATCAGCATGCCACATTAAATACCAGCGGCTCCCCTCCTGTGTGAATTCGGACGCAGCGCTCGAGTCTTTGCGATGAGACGCATTTAAAATAGAAAGTCTAAATCTGCTAATGGTGGATTCTTATTGGCTGGCAGCATTTAAGGCTGTTAGAGGGTTTAATAAAGCCACGCTGTGCCCTCTGTAACATGCTGGAGTTTGTGGGGTGGTGTAGTTGGATCCATGCACTACACCCACTCTGAGAGCTGTTTTCATCTGACCTCTGACCCTGAAACCTGCCGGCAGGGTTCAAACATCAGGGCGGGACCAGCAGCGGGGCGTCGGCAGAGACGGCGGGCAGTCTGATGTGAATAACAGCTGCGCTCACAAACGGAGCTCCTGAAGGGATTGATGTCATGTGGTGTCAGCTCGCCACAGCTGATGGATCAACGTGTGTCCGGCGTGCAGCTCGTGATGAGCGGCCTAGTTTGTCTCCTTACACTAAACGACACACGGCATCGTTTCTGAGCATCAGTCAGGATTAAACGTCCCTCAGCTCTGTCTGCTCACAGGGAAGTTGCACGATGCGTGCCGCCGCCGCCGCTTCCTCCCTCGGTCCACGCCCTCGGGCTGTGTGTTAGTCCTCTCCACGTGTAGCACGCTCGCACTCTGACAGCTGGGTGAGAAGTGGGTGCATTGTTTTTATTGTTTGTGCCTTTTTAGCTGCTGTAATCGAGCCTGATGTGCGAGCCGAGCCAGAGCTCTGCTCACTCAACGTCTGCGGTGACGTTAGCAGCATCAGAGCAGCTGTTCAGCTGTCATGGAAACAGCTGCTCCCACTGAAATGATGTTTATGTGTCGGAGCTGACAGGAAGTGACGTGACGTGTTGATGCTCACCTGTCTGATTCCAGGCGAGTGGCCATGATGAAGAACCTGCTGGCTCCGTACGAGCAGAGACCCTGGGCCCAGACCAACTGGATCCTGGTCAGACTGTGGAGGGTGAGACACACACACACACACACACACACACACACACACACACACACACACACACACACACACACACTCCTAACAGGCCAATATCCAAACTGCCTTTTATATAGAAGGTTTTAGAAAACGTAGTAGTAGAACAACTTAACTGCATTTTTATCCAGGAAACAGTTATGGACACTTTCCAGTCTGGTTTTTGTAAATTGCATCCCACTGAAACGGCCTCCCTTACAGTATCCACTGATGTCTTGATGGCAGCAGACTCTGGAGAGGACGCAGTGCTGGTCCTGCTGGATCTCGGCTCTGCTTTTGATGCTGTAGATCACAGCATCCTGATAAACAGACTCGAGAACTTGTTTGGGATTACTGCTGTTGTTTTAAAATGTCATATTTGTGTGAGAGATCTTTTACTGTTCATGAATCGTGGAGCCTCAGGGACCTGTCCTGGGTCCAGTTCTAGTTCTGCTTTATATATTCCCCCCGAGCCAAATTATTAAGCGCTATAAAAATATCTCCTATCATCTCTATGCTGATGACATCCAACTGTACTGTTCCTTCAGGATTTCTGACTTTTATAAATTGTCTAATTGAAGTCATTGGTTGACAGAAATCAACCAGCGGTTAAATGACAATTCCCTCCAACTAAACTCTGATAAGACAGAAACTCAGCGTATCAGCTTCTTAGACCCTCCTGTAAAATCGAGCCTCAGAAACCTCGGTGCCATGTCTGACAGCTCGCTGTCGCTCGAGCAGCCGGTCCGAAACTGTTTTTATCATTTACTGAATGTTTCTAAACTCAGACTAATGGAGTCAAAGCCTGAACTTGAGGTGATTATTCGTGCTTTTACTTCCTCTCGGTTAGACTACTGTAACCTTTTACTTGTTTTAACAAATCAGCCTTAAATCGTCTTCAGACGGCGCAGAAGGCTGCAGCGCGACTGTTAACAGGCTCCAAGAGAAGGTCTCGTGTTACTCCAGTTTTAGCTTCCCTTCACTGGTTGCCTGTAAGTTTTAGGTTTGATTTTAAAATTTTAGCTGTAACCTTTAGAGCAGGTCTGATAAATATTGGAGACCATGTAGGGCCCTGCATGGTCTCCAATATTTATCAGACCTGCTGACACGGCACTCATCTTCTCGAGCTTTACGGTCATTAGATCAGAGGCGCTGGTGGCAGCGCCCCACGGCTGTGGAGTCTCTCCCACGGTCTCTACGCTGCACGGACTCATTGTTTTAAAAAACAGCTGCAGACATTTTTATTTAGAAAAGCATTTTATTAATTTCCTCTTATGTTGTTTTATATTTCCATTTCTTGTGTGTTAAAGCACTTTGTGGTTTTTATCTGTGAAAAGCGCTATAAATCAATTTTACTTGCTCAGCTGTTATGAGCAGGTGCTGCGATCCTGCCGTCAGCTCTGGGCCACGGTGAAGTCTGTTCATGCAGCACATTTAAAAGAAGCAGAGCTTCACAGGAAGCCGACAACAGAACAGTATCTTTACAGGATGACGAGGTTGAGCTCGAGGCCAGAGAGTCGGAGTGAGACTGGAGCAAAAGTAGAAGCAGCTCCTGTATGAAGGGCAACAGCTGAAAGAACTGAAGGTGTTTACTGAGGATCAGCAGACCGCAGTGTTCAGACTAATGCACCAACACATTCAGTCTCTATAGGAATCCTCCACGAAATGAAGCTCGCAAAGGGTTAACATGTTCACGCTGTCTTGCCTCAGGTGAAAGTGGAGCAGCGGCTGTCACCAATCACAGCCAAGCTTTGAACAGACTGACGGATGCACCGCCCTGAGTGGTCGAGAGAGGCCGGTCAGCACAAGCAGACATGGCGTCTTTCTTTAAGATGAAAATCTGCGTTTAACCAGTTCTTTAGGTCATCACGGCCGTTTAACAAAGATACAGTGACGTGTTCGGGCTTTTGCTCAGTATTTGTTGTCTAACACAAACATTTATTGATCGTTTATTGTTAATTAATCAGTGAAATCAGCACTGATGAAGTGTTAGTGCTGCAAGAAGTAAAGCAGCGTCTGGAAGATGATCAGCACTGATGCTTCAGCGATCATCTTCCAGACGCTCCAGTGTTTTTGCAGTTTGACTGAGAGAAGCTGTCTCCCTGCAGCTCTGCTGACCTTCATCCCTCTCTCTTCCTCAGGGTTGTGGTTTTGGCTACAGATACACTCGCCTCCCTCATCTGCTGAAAACCAAACCCGAGGATGCCAACCTGCCCAGTCTGCAGAGTAGGTGCTCTTTGCTGTTCTGTCTGTGCATGCCTGTCATCAGCTCCCGTCTCCTCCTCTTGGTTTGCAGCACGCTCCCGGTTCAGGTGCTCGCTCTTTCATGAATTTCCATAAATAAATTGAGGCGGCGGCCTCGTCTGCAGTTTATTTTTGCCGCAGCTCGCTGTGATTTACGGCTTTAATCATCAGCGTTTGTGGAGGTGAACGTCAGAAATGAATCACCAAAGTTGTGTGTGATGTTTGTGCCGAGATGAAGACTGACGTTTTATTTTAGGAAGCGGCTCTGCAGCGCTTCAGTGTTTGTGCTGAAAAACACAGACGGCCTCGACTCGCCGTCGACATCATGCAGAAACATCTGCTCTCAGAGTGAAGCGCTGCTCGGTCCTCGCACGCCGAGCTGTGGATTGTCACGTGGAGGCACTTTAGCAGCCCGTTCACGCCCTCTGATCCCGGCCTGCGGTGCTTTATGGGAGCGTCTGCATCCAAAAACACCTGCCCTGCACCCCCTCACTGACTCTGTGACGCTCCTCAGTGGGTTTTTAAAGAGCTCAGGGTGGAAAAATAAAAGCCAAATGCAATAAAACTGCTCGACACACTCAAATAACAACAGTGCAAAAAGGAAAGTAGCTCACTAAATTCTTTTAAAGGGGAAATTCATTCATTACTTTAGGTCAGTTATACACCAGCCTCTCTCCTGGACGTCTCCATACCTGCACAGGTGTTTTATCTGCACCGTCCAATCTTCGTCCTCTTCGTAGCTTCCCTCAGTTCCTCCTCCTCTTCACTGACTGTCTTGGATCTGTCTGCCTCACTCTGAGTGCTCCTTCCAGCTTCTCAGCGCACTCCCAAAGGACAGAATAGAGATTCAGTAGAGACAGAATAAACACAGAATAGAGACGGAGTGATAGAGCCACTGCCTCTTCTACGTCCAGCATGCCGACTACACTACGCTACGCCTCCCATCAGGTTTGGGCGCTCGTGTTTCCCAGTTTGTTATTCCTGCTGATGATCTGCTGGGTCAGCGTACAGAGCGCAGGCACAGAGCTCGAACCCCTCTCCTCGTCTCTAAAACTGAGGGATGGATGAGGGTGGTACACTGAGAGTGCAAACACCAGAGGTTAAAGATGAGTAATCGGTCAGACTCAGGGCGTGGCATGGGTCGGAGGGCGTGGCTGAAGTCAGAGGGCGTGGTAGTGACTGTGTCGTGAATATGAACTGGGACAGAAGCTCTGTCCGTGGTGCTGAATCCTGTTTGTGTCCCACCCGAGTCTTACTCCTGCACGGACGCTGACTTCTCTGTGCTTCTCCTTTGCATGCCTTTCAGGAGATCTGTCCATTGCTAGTTTCCAGAGTAAGTTCATCATTTCACCTCTCCCAGTGTTGTCCTCGCTGTCTCTGTCTCCTGCTCCCTTTCTTCTGCTCTCCTGAGCCTCCTGAGCCTGACTCAGCCAGAAGTGCACGTTGTACTTAATCTATAAACGACCCTCTGGTGGAACTCGGTCGATACTCAGCGTTTCAGGTTGGAGGCACAGCTGCCCCCGTTGAGGGTTTTTTTTCCTCTCCAGCTGATCTGAATCTTTGTCATTTTTTGCTTTAGATCAGGGGTGTCAAACATAAGGCCCAGGGGCCAGAATTGGCCCAGCAAAGACTCCAGTCTGTGGACAATTCTTGAAAGTTATTTCAGAGTCTGTTTCTTTTCTTGGTGATAAAGACCCACCGTTCAGGTGATTTAGTAATATAATAATAACAGTTATGGTAATGTGTGTCGTTTTGGCTGCTGTTACAACCAAACTTCCCCTTGTGGGACAATTAAAGGATTATTCTATTCTATTCTATTCTTTTCTATTCTATGTACTATAAGGTTTAAATAAAAAAAATAAAAAATTCCATTTTTTTCACTGTTGACTTTAAAATAGATTACTGCCAAAAATGAGCAGAAAGGTTGTTTGGTAATCACAGGACAGTCGAGAGTTTGACTCGTTTCTTATCATCTGACAGGCAACAGGCATTCAAAGTGAGGCGTGCTCGCACGTCACAGGTTACACGTGTCGTTGAACGTCTTCACGCTGACGCGGCGCTCGCTGGTCTGGCCTGAGACCAAAGTGAGCTGTTTGTTTCCCGCAGCAGAAGAAGAGTTCGACATCCTGCTCTGGATACTTGGAGTCTGTCTCGCGTGATGTCCACATCGAGCTTTTTCCTTCGTTCTTCATTATGACTCATTACAGAAACTCTGTTGGATTGTTGTCTTACTGTGAGCTCATCTTTGGACGTCGTTCGGTGGAAAAACGGACAAGTATAAAAGGCGGAGGCGGTCTGGGTGGTGCTCATAATGCAGCTGCTGTGCGCTCGTGGCGGCTGCCTCGGTTTAAAGCTCGAGGCCTAATAGCTTCGTTTCATTGTTAGTTGGATTCATATTTGTGCTCCGTGTAAACGGCTGCGGCACTTTTTATTTTTTAGTTTCCTTCAGTCATAAGAAATCAAATCTGTAGCTGTGCTGATGGAGCCCAGAAAAACTCAGTAATCCCAGTAATAAATAGGACTGGGTATCGTCACTGGTTTCTAGAATCGATTCGATTTGAATCTGGGAAACTTTGCTTCAGACAGTCACAAATATTATAATTCAGATCACTACATATTTTTTCTTTTTAATAATAATAATAATAATAGCATAACAACATTGATAATTACAGAATTTTTTTAAAACAAACAAAAACAAAACAAAGAACTCAAAAAAAAAAAAAAAAAAAAGTGAGGAAACCAGAAAACCCATCATGTGAACCCCTCCCACCATCCCCCCACCCCTTTACCCCTGTATGGCTCTCAGCCTCATCACATTCGTGTATCCAGACAGCCCATATTTACACCTCTCTATAGAAACTCTCATGCACAGGAATCAACACCCCCACGATAAAACTGCAGCATTCAGGGAGTCGAATCAGCAGGGCCCAACCGGGGATCAGCTCAAGGCAGACCCAGGCAGTACCACCGTCTTTGGACCTAACAGACCATCGGGATGGCGCAGATCCCCTCAGATCCCCCTTTGTGTTTATGTCTTCGTGCAGAATCGTGTTCCTGCTCTCATTTACTGTTTTGGTGGTTGTTTAAATTTTGTGAGGTTTAACCTGAGATTCTGGCGTTTTGGGCAAAATAAATTTATATTTAAAAAATCGATTCAGGATTTTAATGAATCGATATCACGTTATTCAAGCCAATCGATAAATTAATTATCAAAACCCGCCCCAGTAATAAACCCCAACTGGGACGCATCTCACAGCATCGTACTTGAGACTCAGCGGGTGTTTTTTGTTATATTGTTCAGAGGGCAGAGAGGATTGGATTTAATGACTCCACGGAGCTGCCGTCAGCTCCCGGAGGAGGCCGAAGCGCCAGAGAGCCGTCCTTCATCTATTTGCTGCCTCCTCCTCCTCTCCTCAGTGTTCCCTGCTCTCTTTGCCGTGTCCTTCCTCCTCCGTCCCTCCTCTGCGTGTCTGTGACCGTTT